>NC_133452.1:104718414-105021444 GCF_048565385.1 Saimiri boliviensis
CTGGGACTGTGATCGGAAGGCAAATTTGAAGATTTTTGACCTTTGATGGCAGCAGCAGCTTGTCTGAAGCAGCCACCATGGGAATGCCAGCTGCAGTGGGAGAGGTGCAGCTGGGGCTGGGTGCTCCACAGGTGAGAGCCCTACCCCCTTTCAAACTGGCAAGACGGGAGCCCCACATTCCTGGGCACAGCTGCCCAGCCACAGCTGCAGACTCGGGAATCCCTGTGTTCTCAGGGTCCCAAGAAGCCTACCTTCCCCTGCAGGCCTGGAGTGCCTGCTCCCACCACCTGGTCTCTCCCTTCTCTGTGCTTGTTCCAATTTTGGAGCAAGGTCGAAGCCAAGCCTGAGTGCTGTCTCAACCCGGCCGGGTGTGTGCACACTCAGCCCCCTGCTGCCTTGGCCCTCTCTGGACTTTGGACACTGACGGACACAGGAGGGAGATCAAGTAGGGGCTGAGGGTGGCTTAGTGTGGGCTACGGCCCTTGCCATAAACAGGCTGGGTGCCATGGACAATATGATTGATAGTGGCAGGAGGCAGATAGGCTCCTGGGTGAAAAGGGATGGGTCCCCAGTGAAGCCCTTCCTTCAAGCCAGGGACAGGAAAGCCTGGGGGCCAGGCTGTCAGTTCCTGGTGAAGTCTACAACCGAGAGTGAGAACTTACGGTGCTTTTTCTAAGCAACATAGAAAAAGCCCTCTCCTGAGCAGTGGTGCAAGTCATGCCTGGGATCATTAGAATCATGGCTGGAGCTGGAGTGCCCTGGATGCAGGGAGCAGCATCCCAATTGGTCCATTGCCCAAGGATCAATCAGCATGACTTCCTCCCTTTGGAGCCCATAAAAATCCTGGACCAAGCCAGACTCACACAGACCTCAAGACTACCAGCTGTGGGAAGGAGCTACCCACTGTGGATATCCTCGACTCTTCAGGACAACCTGCCTGTGGAACGGAGCTACTCACTGCAGGTCTCCTCTTCACTGAGAGTTGGGCACTCATCAGGACGACCTGCCTGCAGAAAGGAGCTACCCACTTTGGGTCTTCCTGAGAACTGTTCTGCTGCTCAGTGATGCTCCTCTCCATGCTGCTCACCCTCCAGTTGTCTGTATACCTCATTCTTCCTGGATGCAGGACAATAACTTGGGACACAACAAATGGTGGGACTAAAAGAGCTGTAACACAAATGGGACCGAAACATGCCCCCACCACTACCCATATTGCAAGAGAAGAACTGTGGCCCAGCAGGGAGTCTGGACCCAGGGGCTCCCTGAGGCAGGGCTATGACACCCTCTTGAGACTCTATGATTCCTGGCATCCCCAAGCTTCCAGGCACCACTGTGTTCCTCTCATCCAGAGGCAAGTGCCCACAGCAGAAGCCATGTGCAGTAAGTACATCTGGTCTAACAGCAGCCTTGTATGGAGCCAACACCTGTACCAGCACCTGGAGCTGCCTGCCCCACTATAGGTGTGACTGGTTGGGCACAGTGGCTAGACCCATGCTCACTCACCCACATGCCCCTCATCACTCGATGCCTGGCTCACCCTTGGCAGGTGTGAGATCTGGACTGGTAGCATGAGCTGAGTGCAGCCTGCTGGGCCAAATGGGCAGAAAGAGCCCAGAAGTTGCTAGCAATACTCAGGCAGAAGGCACTGGCCCCAGAGGTTTCCAGCTGGTCAAGCCACTCACCAGGGATCCTGTGACACCCTCAGGGCCTTTGTGCCACTGATTTGACTATTAGCACCTGGCTGCCTTTTATCATCCGTGTTAATCTCTCTAGCAAGTGGTTGCTTGCCAGTACCCTTGGATTTCTCTCCTGAAAATGCTTTTCCCTTTTCTACCACATGGCCAAGCCGTGAATTTTCCTAACTTTACACTCTGCTTCCCTTTTAATTACATATTCCACTTTTAGGTCATTCTTTTGCTGGATATCTGATTGTAAGTTTTTAGAAGCAGCCGCATCACTTATTGAAGGCTTTGTTGCTTAGAAGTTTCTTTCACTGTATACCCTAGGTCATTACTCTTAAGTTTGTTATCAGACTAAACTGGGTTTCACTTGGCTATGGCAGTAAGGCTCAAACATCTACATCAAGGTTTGCAATAAAAGAAAAAGGGGCATTTGTTTGCAGGGCACCAAGCAAGGAGAATCTGGCAGTTCACACTTAAGACACTACCTCTCCAATGGTTTATAGGTAAGAGTTTTTAAAGACAAGGAGGCAGAGGTTAAAGGCAAAGTCACAAATCATCACATGGAGCCTATATACCAGCTTAATCTAAAAAGGCAGGACATCTTAACGATGTGGGCAGGGGCCCACAAGTCATAGGTAGGTTCAAAGATTTTCTGATTTGTGATTGGTTAAGAAGGTGAAAATTTGTCTACAACTTTTGGGTCAGCAGAAAAGAATGTTAGCTCTGGCTTGTAAGTACGACTTCCTCCAGGCCCCTTAGGAAGACATCTAGAACAAAGAGCAGTGGTCAAAGGTTAGTTCTCAGATCCACGCCTTACCTTCCATCTACATGCCAGTGAATCCCTTTCATGGGGGTCCAGATTTCTGGGAAACGGGTCAGGGACATCTGTTGAATGTCATCTTCAGTTTCTATGGGGAATGAAACACCCTGTGATTCTACCTTCCTTGGCTATTTTTAAGCTACTGTTACTTTCTTGCTTATTAAGTTGCTAATTTGCTTCTCAGGGCTAGCTAGGTGCCTGGAATTCCCCTTGAATGAATTCAAGATTTTCATTTCCTTTCATGGTTTGGAAATGGTAAGAGAGGTGCCTGACAGGCCTCTGAGAGGGGTCTTTGCTCACTCTCAAGTTCAGCCTTTCACAAAGCCTTAGAGCATGGACTCAACACAGCTAAGTTCCCTGCTACCCCTTAGGGCAAAATGATCTTTGTTCCAGTTACCAGTAAGTTTCTCACTTCCATTTGAGGCCTCCTTAGCATGGCCTTTACTGTCTATATTTCTATTAGCATTTTGGTCACAATCACTTAACCAATCTCCAAAAAGTTGCAAACTTTCCCTAGACTTTCTGTCTTCTTCTGAGCCCTCCAAACTCTGCCTATTAACCAGTTCCAAAGCTGCTTCCAAATCTTCAGGAGATCCTTTTTAGCAACACCCAACTCATTGGTACCAGTTTTCTGTCCTAGTCCATTTAGTGTTACTGTAAAGAATACTTGAGGCTAGATAATTTGTAAAGAGAAGAGGTTTATTGGTCTCACAGTTCTGCAGGCTGTACAAGAAGCATGGCCCCAGAATCTGCATCTGGTGAGAGCCTCAAGCTGCTTCCACTCATGTAGAAGGTAAAGGAGAACCAGCATGTGCAGAGATCACGTGGAGAGAGAGGAAACAAGGTGTGGGGAGGCACTGGGCTCTTTTTAACCACCAAGGAAAACTAATAGAGTGAGAACTCACTGATTACCAAAAAAGACAGCACCAAGCTGTTCATGAGAGATCTTCACCCACAACTCAAACACCTCCCATTAGGCCCTCACCTTTAACACTCGGTTTTAAATTTTAACATGAGGTTTCAGGAAACAAACCTCCAACTCTAGCATCTCCCACAGACTGTCCGATCTCTGGTAAAGGATCTGATGACCTCGAGAGGTCAGGCCTTCAGGGGCCATGTACATACTCTGTCATTTTCCCTCCAGGAATTGTTGGAGCTGTCTTTTTCTTTTTTCTTTCTTTCTTTCTTTTTTTTTTTTTTTTTGAGATGGAGTTTCGCTCTTGTTACCCAGGCTGGAGTGCAATGGCGCGATCTCGGCTCACCACAACCTCCGCCTCCCGGGTTCAGGCAATTCTCCTGCCTCAGCCTCCTGAGTAGCTGGGATTACAGGCACGTGCCACCATGCCCAGCTAATCTTTTTTTTTTTTTTTTTTTTTTGTATTTTTAGTAGAGACGGGGTTTCACCATATTGAGCAGGATGGTCTCGATCTCTTGACCTCGTGATCCACCTGCCTCGGCCTCCCAAAGTGCTGGGATTACAGGCTTGAGCCACCGCACCTGGCCGGAGCTGTCTTTTTCAAAAGTGATTCCTGGGAGAAATTTCACTCCCCCTGCTGCTTACATCCTTGAAGTAGTCTTGTTATCTGCCCATTCTGCATCCTGGTATTTGGATATTCCTTTGATTTTTGTCAGCCATTCCAATGTCCTTCAGACAAAGTTCTTTTTTATTTTTTTAATTTAACTCCTAGTCAGTTTTTGTTGCATAAAACAAAAAAATTACAATTTCTACCTCAAAATAATAATAGCTTACAGTTATTGAACATCTTACATTGACAAGGTATTTAAATACCTAACTGCTAATCCTAAGTGAAACGAGTTATTCACATTGTACAACGAAGATACCGGGGTTGTGAATAATTTTCTCAAAAATATGAAGCTAGTAAGCAGCGGAGCCATGATTTGAACTTGCTTTTCTCTAACTACAAATCTTAATTTTTAAGGATTTTCTTGTCTACTCTTTCATGCTACCTCTGACAAAGATTTTATCACCTAGTGACTAGTCCTTTCTACTACTAATTTTCACCCAACTACAAACCCATAAAATCATGCTCTAACTACACCTCACAAATAGGATGGAAAAGGGCAAGAAAGATTAATCTGTGCCCCACATGGACCTGTCTTTCCTCTTGATGAGCTTGCAGGGGTCAAAGCCAGGATCTCAGCCCAGAGTGCTCGTAGGCACTTAGCCAATACTAATCAAGGGAGATGATAAAGGACAAAAGCTCATTTCCCCAAAACTTTGGCAAAGGGAGATTTAGTCTCAGGAAACTTTTAAGTTGGATAGACATGCCACGATAGATGTAGATAAACATCCTGTCATTGAAGAATAGTACTAGAAAGGACTACAGAAGCAATGTCACTTCATTCCTGCCCTTTTCAGCTGGGAGAATTGAGGTTGAGAGAAGGGAAGGGATGTGCTCAGATAGCTCAGCAACGTGGTGGCCGGGGCAGCCTGACCTCAGCTTCTCTGGTGTTTTCCACTAGCCCATGCCCAGGATATTGCTTATTCCATCAATCCTGTCACTTTAATAACCCTATTTGTGATGGTGGTAATGCTACTTTACAAAGGGAGTTAGATTTAGAAACTGCCTGTCTTTGTGCCCCATCACCCAAGTGACATGCAAAATGTACAAGATTTTGTCCTAATGGAACCCTGGCTTTCAAAGGGAAGTCTCTATTTTCCCACATGGAGATCTTGTAATCATTGTGTTACTTTCTAGGAAGACATTTCTCTGGGGAGTCTTATTTTCTTATTGGATTTATGAGAAGCAGGTGTTCAGAAGTGGGAGAAAATTGATGTCATGGCACTGCAAGAGAAGAACTCCAGAGGGGGCTGGATTTCAGATGGACACCCTCTGTGCCATAGGTGATGTTATACTAATGACCACATGCTGGTGATGTTGCTCAGTGATCCCTGAGCAGACTCCCCCTATGACTCAGTCCATTGGTCTATTTCTCCTAAGATGTTAGCAGGCACGAAAGCTCCCAGTCATCTTCTTGGGTTCTAAGAACGTGCAAATTTCTCACTGGTGAAACCACCCACTGCTTCCTTGAACAGGGCACTGCAGATTGAAGGGGGTTTCTGGACTTGGGGGAAGATGTGATCTGTATCAGAAGTTTATTGTTCCTTATATCACTGATTTCAGGACATTGGTGGGAACAGAGTGTTGCCTTAGGGCACAGAAAAATATTTCTGCTTTTCTGCTTCTGGTCTTTCTCAGGAGCTATGGAACTTAGCTCACACCTAGGCACACACACAAAAAAAAACAATGTGGGAGAGGTTGCAATCCCAAGGGGAACTCTCAACTAATGGGGAGCAGAAACTAGTGGACAAATATCCAGATTTCCATCCTTCAGAGGGCCAAGTCTGAGGCATATTCTACACGATTCCCTAAGATTGAACCCCCATTTCCCACAGTCGTCCCCAGCTCAATATTGCATTCTTTCTTTAAAAAAATGTGAAAAACAATATAGTCTTAACTATATCTCAGACTTATGCATATATATTACATAATCTCCTATATGTACATATATATCTTATTAAGTGTACAATTCTGTGGTATTAATTACATTCTCAATACTATACAACCATCATTGTTATCTATTTCCAAAATTTTTTTCTTTTTTTTAGATGAAATCTTGCTCTGTTGCCCAGGCTGGAGTGCAGTGGCTTAATCTCAGCTCACTGCAACCTCTGCCTCCCAAGTTCAAGTGATTCTTGTGTCTCAGTCCCCCGAGTAGCTGGGATTATAGGTGCCTGCCACCATGTCTGGCTAATTTTTTTTTTTTCATTTTTAGTAGAGATGGGGTTTCACCATGTTGGCCAGGCTGGTTTCAAACTCCTGACCTCACTTGATTCACTCACCTTGGCCTCCCAAAGTGCTGCAATTACAGGCATGAGCCACCATGCCCAGTTTCCAAAACTTTTCTATCACCCTAAATAAAAACTCTGTATCCATTAAGCAATAAATTAATATAGTCTCCTCCTCCCATTCCCTGGTAACCCCTAATTTAATTACTTGGTCTCTAATAAATTTTCCTGTTTTAGATATTTTATATAAGTGGAATTATATGTTTGTCCTTTTGTGTCTGATTTATTTCATTTAGTGTTTTTAAGATTCATCCATGTCATAGCTTATATTAGAACTTTATTCTTTTTTTTTTTTTTACAGCTGAATAATATTCAATTTTATGTCTATACAGTCAGCCCTCCATACCCATGGTTCTGCATCCATAAATTCAACCAACTGTGGACTGAAAATATTTTTTTTAAATGATAAAAGGGGGAGGTGGCCAAGATGGCTAACTAGAAACAGTTAGTGTGCATGGCGCTCGCAGAGAGGAATGGAAGGGGTCCTATATATTATAGGACCTTCAACAGAAACATCCAGGTACTTGCACTGGGACTAATTAAGGAAAGAATTTGACCCATGGAGAATGGAAAAAAGCAAGGCAGGACAACAGCCCACCCAAGAGCAACGTAGAGGTAAAGCAACCTCTGCCTAGGGAAGCAGTGAGTGCATGTGCAACTCTGGGAACCCATGCTTCTCCCATCGAACTTTGCAACCCTCAGATCAGGAGATCCCCTCGTGAACCCATTCTACCAGGGCCCTCAGATCTACATGGAGTCTCAGTAGAGCAGCTGCTCAGGCACATGTGGAGACCCGGGAGCCTTAGAAACTTGGGCGCTCTGGGCTTCCCAGCAAAAGTAGCTGCAACTCTGGCAAAGTAGGAGATAAGACTTCCGCAGATACCCCCTAGGAAAGAAGCTAAATCCAGGGGGCTGAGCAGCAACAGCCTGCAGGCCCCACTTCCATGGCACTTCACAGGATAAGACCCACTGGCTTGGAATTCCAGCCAGCCACTGGCTGCAGTGCTGTACCTCCTTGGGATGCAGCTTCTGCGGGAGGGCAGGCCGCCATCTTTGCTGTTTGTGCGACTTAGCCATTCCAGCCTTTTGGCTTTGGAGAGTCCAGGACCACTGGGAACAGCAGGGATCCTCCAGCATGGCACAGCAGCTCTATGAAAAAATGGCCAGACTGCTTTTCTAATCAGGCCCTTGATCCCATTCCTCCTCACTGGGTGCGACCTCCCAACGCGGGCCTCCAGCCACACCTGCCAGTGATCTCCAGCCAACAAAAATTTGATACCTTCCTCAGTCGGGGGTTTCAGAGGGAAGGGCAGGTCACTGTCCTCACTGTTTAAGTGACTTAGCTATTCTGACCTTCAGATTTTGGAAAGTCAAAGGTGACCGGGGGCTGAAGTGGACCCCCCAGCATAGCACAGCTGCCCTATGAAAATGTGGTCAAACTGCCTTTTTAAAGCAGGTCCCTGAGCCTGTTCCTCATCACCAGTTGGGGCCTCCCAGCTGGGGTCTCCAGCTACCCCCACCAGTGTTCTCTGGCTGCTAGAGGTTTCAAACCTTCCAGGGATAGAGCTCCCAGAGGGAGAGTGGGCCACTATCTTTGCTGTTTGGGTGATTTAGCTATTCCAGCCTGCGGGTTTTAGAGTGTCTGAGGCAACCGCGGGCTGACGTGAACACACAGCACAGCACACAGCACAGCACACAGCACACAGCACACAGCACACAGCACAGCACAGCACAGCACAGCACAGCACAGCACAGCACAGCACACAGCACAGCACACAGCACAGCACAGCACAGCACAGCACACAGCACAGCACACAGCACAGCACAGCGCACAGCACAGCACAGCACACAGCACACAGCACAGAACAGCATAGCACACAGCACAGCACACAGCACACAGCATAGCACAACACAGCACACAGCACACAGCATAGCACAGCACATAGCACAGCACAGCACACAGCACACAGCACAGCACAGCACACAGCACAGCACAGCACAGCACAGCACAGCGCACAGCACAGCACAGCACGACGCACAGTAGGGCGCACAGCACAGCGCACAGCACGGCACACAGCACAGCACGGCACACAGCACGGCACACAGCAGGGCACAGCACACGGCACAGCACAGCACAGCGCACAGCACAGCGCACAGCACAGCGCACAGCACAGCACAGCACAGCACACAGCAGGGCACAGCACACGGCACAGCACACGGCACAGCACAGCACACAGCACAGCACAGCACACAGCACAGCGCACAGCACAGCGCACAGCACAGCACAGCACAGCACAGCTGCTTTATGAAAATGTGGCGAGACTGCTTTTTTAAGTGGGTCCTTGATCCAATTCCTCCTTACTGGGTGGAATCTCCCAACTGGGGTCTCCAGCCACTTCCTACAGGTGTCTTTGGGACTGCAATAGGTCCGTAACTCCCTAGGCTGGAGCTCCCAGAGGGAGGGGTAGGCCACCATTTTTGCTGTTTTGCAGCCTTCACTGGGATACCTCCAGGTACTGAAAAATCTGAGGCAACTAGGGACTGGAGCAGGCAACCAGCATAACCCAGCAGCCCTACAGAAAAGTAGCCAGACTGTTACATGGGTGCCTGTTTCCATACCTCCACCAGACAGGTCCTCTAGGCCTTGACCTCCAGCCACCCCACCACAGCTATTGAGCCAATAGCAAGCCCTGAGTTGACAGAACCTCCAGAGGCAACTGAAAGCCTGTACGCCACTGATTCCATTGGGGGACCTGCCCTTGCCAACCTTGGACTAATGAGGGAGCAAATACCCTGAGTGCTTTATCCACACCTCTAACAAGCTGCAATTGACCCAAGGAAAAAGGCCAGTCTGTCTTTCATCATTCCCCTTCCCACCACCACTCATCACCAGACAGGGAACCCCTAGCTTGGGCCCCCAGCACAGATCCTCCATCATGGGCTGACTGCACTGACTGATTGCTGACCTGCATCTCTCTGGAGTGGAGCCCCCAGGAGACAAGTGAAAGACCCTTGGCCACAGCCACTACTAAGGGACCTGCCTTTGCAGCCTCCAACTTAGGGAAGGAACATAAACACTGACATCAGTCCAGAGCTGCAGTGGGCAACCCAGGAGTGCCAAGCCACGATCTGTAGCCAGCACTCAAAAGGGAGAGGAACCCACACTTTCAGAGCATTGAGAGGGAACACAGCTACAACTGTGGGGAAACACAGGAGGTAGCCACACAACTGAGCAAGAGTCTATCAACCGACCAGTAAGCCTAAGTGACATCTACTGAATCACACCCTAAAGCTTCAACACCAGAAATAACTCACTAACATACAAGATGTCAGCTTCAAATAAAAACCCTGCACACAAAGCTTTTGCTCAGTGAAAGCCTCAGAAAGAATCTATTGACTATACTCAATCTACACTGTAGTTAAAGGAACACCCACATGTAGAAATGAGAAAGAACCAACACAAGAACTCCAGTAACTCAAATGGCCAGAGTGTTGTATTGTCCTCCAAATAGCCATGCCAGTTCTCTAACAAGAGTTCTTAACCAGGCAGAACTATCTGGAATAACAAAATTAGAATTCAGAATGTGGATGGGAACAAAGATCAATGAGCTTGAGAAGGATGGCAAAATCAAGTCCAAATAAAATAAGAATCACAATAAAGTGATACAGGAGCTGAAGCACAAAATAGCTGGTATAAAAAAGAATGGAAAGGGTCTGACAGAGCTGAATAACACAGTACAAGAATTTCACAATGCAATTCCAAGTATTAACAGCAAAATAAACCAATCTGAGGAAAGAATATCAGAACTTGAAGACTGTTTCTCTGAAATAAGACAAACAAAAATAAATAAAAAAGAGTCAAAATGAATGAAAAAAAACTCTGAGAAGTATGGGATTATGCAAAGAGGCAAAATCTCTGAATCACTGGCATCCCTGAAAGGGAGAGAGAGAAAGCAAAGGACTTGGAAAACATATTTCAGAATATCATCTATGAAAGCTTCTCCAACCTTGCTAGAGAGGCCAGCAGTCTAATTCAGGAAATACACAGAACTGGTACAAGATTCTACACAAGATCATCCCCAAGACACATAATCATCAGATTTTCCAAGGTCAAAATGAAAGAAAGAATATTAAAGGCACCTACAGAGAAAGGGTAGGTCTCCTACAAAGGGAACACCATCAGGCTTACAGTGGACCTCTCAGCTGAAACCCTACAAGCCAGAAGAGACTGGGGGCCTATCTTCAACATGCTTCAAGAAAACAAAATCTTCAACCAAGAATTTCATATTCAGCCAAACCAAGCTTCCTAAGCAAAGGAGAAGTAAGATCCTTTTCAAATAAGCAAATTTTGAGGGAAGTTGTTACCACCAGACCTACCTTACAAGACATATTGAAAGAAGCACTAAATATCGAAAACAAAGACTTATCAATGAATACAAAAACACGCTTAAACACACAGACCAGTGTCACTATAAAGCAACCACATAAACAAGCCAACATAAAGAGCTAACAACACAATGACAGGATCAAATCCACACATAGCCAACCTTGAATGTAAATGGACTAAATGCCCCACTTAAAAGGCTCAGAGTGGCAAGCTGGATAAAAAAGCAAGACCCAATGGTATGCTGTCTTCAGGAGATGCATCTCACACAAAATGACACTCACAGGCTCAAAATAAAGGGATAGAAGAAACTTTACCAAGCAAATGGAAAACAGAAAAAAGCAGGGGTTGAAATTCTAATTTCAGATAAAACAGATTATAAACCAACAAATACAAAAAAGATAATGAAGGACATTACATAATGATAAAGAGCTCAACTCAACAAGAAGATTTAACTATCCTACATGTATATGCACCCAACCCAGGAGCACCCAGATTCACAGAGCAGTTCTTAGAGACCTACAAGGAGACATAGACCAAACACATTAATAGTGGGAGACTTCACCACTCCACTGACAGTATTAGAGAGATCATTGAGGTAGACAATTAACAAAGATATTCAGAATCTGGACTCAACATTGAACCAAATGGATCTGACGAACCTCTACAGAACTCTCCACCCCAAAACAACAGAATATGCATTCTTTTTTTTTTTTTTAGACGGAGTTTCACCCTTGTTACCCAGGCTGGAGTGCAATGGCGCAATCTCAGCTCACCGCAACCTCCGCCTCCTGGGGTCAGGCAATTCTCCTGCCTCAGCCTCCTGAGTAGCTGGGATTACAGGCACGCACCACCATGCCCAGCTAATTTTTTGTATTTTTGGTAGAGATGGGGTTTCACCATGTTGACCAGGATGGTCTTGATCTCTTGACCTCGTGATCCACCTGCCTCGGCCTCCCAAAGTGCTGGGATTACAGGCTTGAGCCACCGCGCCTGGCGCCAGAATATGCATTCTTATTGCACATAGCATATACGCTAAAATTGACCACATAATTATGCATAAAACAATCTTCAATGAATGCAAAAGAACTGGACTCTTACCAAACACATTATTGAACCACAGTGCAATAAAAATAAAAGTGAAGACTAAGAAAATTGCTTAAAACCATGCAATTACATGGAAATTAAACCACATGTTCCTGAATGACTTTTGGATAAATAATAAAATTAAGGCAGAAATCAAGAAGTTATTTGAAACTAATGAGAGCAAAGATACAACATAACAGAATCTGAGGGACACAGCTAAACCAGTGTTAAGAGAGAAATTCATAGCATTAAATGTCTACATTAAAAAGTTAGAAAGATCTCAAATTAACAACCTACTATCACAACTGAAAAAAATTAGAGAAACAAGAACAAATCAACCAAAAGACAGCAGAAGACAAGAAATAACCAAAATCAGAGCTGAACTGAAAACACCAAAGAGCTATGAATCCATGAGTTGGTTTTTTGAAAAAATTAATAAGATAGATGGGCAACTTGCTAGACTAATAAAGAAGAAAAGGGAGAAGATATAAATAAACACAATTAAAAATGATGAAGGGAATGTTACCACTGACTTCATAGAAATAAAAATAACCATCGGGGGATTTTCCAGCAAGATGGCTGAATAGCAACATCTCTGGTATGCAGCTTCCAGCTACAGCAACACAGAAGATGGGTGATCTCCGCATTTCCAACTGAGGTACTTGGTTCACCTCAACGGTTTAGACAGTGGGTGCAGCCCAAGGAGGGTGAGCCAAAACAGGGTGGGACCTTGCCTCACCCAGGAAGTACAAAGGGCCAGAGAACTCCCTCTCCTAGCTAAGGGAAGCCATTAGGGACTTTTCCCAGCACTCTGGTACACTGGCTCAGATACTGCACTTTTCCCACAGTCTTCACAATCCACAGACCAGGAGATTCCCTCCGGTGTCTATAACACCAGCACCCTAGGTTCCCAGCGCAAAACTGGGTGGCCATTTGGGAAGTCACCAAGCTAGCCACAAGAGTGTTTTTTTGTTTTTGCTTTTGTTTTTTGTTTTCATTTTTTGTCCATAACCCAGTGGCACTTAGAACACAAGTGAGACAGAACCGCTCACTCCTCTGAAAAAGAGGGCTGAAGCCAGGGAGCCAAGTGATCTGGCTCGGTGGGACCCACCCACACAAAGACCAGAAAGCTAAGATCCACTGGCTTGAAATTCTCTCAGCCAGCACAACAGTCTGAGCTCAACCTGGGACAGTCATGCTTGATGGGCGAGGGGTGTCCACCATTGTTGAGACACAGGTAGGTGGTTTAAACTTTGCCTATGTAAACAAAGTCACCAAAAAGTTTACACAGCAACTGGGCAGAGCCCACAGCAGCTCAGCAAAGCCATGGCAGGCAGACTGTGTCACTAGACTCCCTCTGTGCTGGGGAGAGCATCTCTGAAAAAAGGCAGCAGCCCATCAGGGACTTATAAATAAAGCATCCACCTTCCTGGGACAGAGCACCTGGAAAAAGGGGTGGTGGTGGGTTCAGCTTCAGCATCCCTGGCCCAGCAGCTCTGAAGGGAGCTTTCAGCACAGCATTCAAGCTCTGATAAGGGACAGACTGCCTCCTCAAGTGTCTCCCTGACCCCCATGTATCCTGACTGGGAGACATCTCCTAGCAGGGACTGACAGACACCTCATACAGGAGAGCTCTGGCTGGCATCTGGTGGGTACACTTCTGGGATGAAGCTACCAGAGGAAGGAATAGGCAGAAATCCTTGCTGTTCTGCAGCCCCTGCTGGTGATTCCTAGGCAAGCAGGGTCTGAAACAGACCTTAGTTAGAAGGAAAACTAACAAACAAAAAGAAATAGTTTCAACATCAACAGAAAGGATGTCCACTCAGAGACCCCATTCAAAGGTCACCAACTTCAAAGACCAAAGGTAGATAAATCCATGAAGATGGGAAGAAACAAGCACAAAAGGGCTGAAAACTCCAAAAACCAGGACACCTCTTCTCCTTCAAGGAATCACAACTTCTCACCAGTAAGGTAACAAAACTGGATGGAGAATGAGTTTGACAAATTGACAGAAGTAGGCTTCAGAAAGTGGGTAATAACAAAGTTCTCCGAGTTAAAGGAGCATGTTTTAACTCAATGCAAGGAAGCTAAGAACCTTGAAAAAAGACTAGGCAAAATGCTAACTAGAATAATCAGCATAGAGAAGAACACAAACGAGTTGATGGAGCTGAAAAACACAGCACAAGAACTTCGTGAAGCATACACAAGTTTCAATAGCCAAATTGATCAAGTGAAGAAAGGATATCAGAGATTGAAGATCAACTCAATGAAATAAAGTGAGAAGGCAAGATTAGAGAAAAAAAGAGTGAAAAAAAAATGAACAAACCCTCCAAGAAATATGGGATTATGTGTAAAGACCAAATCTACATTTGATGGATGTACCTGAAAGTGACAGGGAGAATAAAACCAAGTTGGAAAACAGTCTTCAGAATATTGTCCAGGAGAACTTCCCCAACCTAGAAAGGCAGGCCAATATTCAAATTCAGGAAATACAGAGAACACCACTAAAATACTCCTTGAGAAGAGCAACCCCAAGACCCATAATTGTCAGATTCACCAGGGTTGAATGAAGAAAAAAATGCTAAGGGCAGTCAGAGAGAAAGATCAGGTTACCCGCAAAGGGAAGCCCATCAGACTCACAGTGGATATCTTGGCAGAAACCTTACAATCCAGAATAGAGTGAGGGCCAATATTCAACATCCTTAAAGAAAGTAATTTTCAAGTTAGAATTTCATATCCAGGCAAACTAAGCTTCATAAGTGGAGGAGAAATAAAATTCTTTATGCACAAGCAAATGATGAGAGATTTTATCACCACCAGGCCTGCCTTACAAGAGCTCCTGAAGAAAGCACTAAACATGGAAAGGAACAACCAGTGCCAGCCACTGCAAGAACATACCAAAGTGTAAAGACCATCAACACTATGAAGAAACTGCATCAATTAATGGGCAAAATCACCAGCTAGCATCAAAATGGCAGGATCAAATTCACACATAACAATATTAACCGTAAATGGAAATGGGCTAAATGACTCAGTTAAAAGACACAGACTAGGAAATTAGATAGAATCAAGAACCACTGGTGGACTGTATTTAGGAGACCCATCTCATGTGCAAAGACACACATAGGCTCAAAATAAAGGAATGGACGAAGATTTACCAAGAAAACGGAAAAAAAAAAAAAAAACAAAAGCAGGGGTCACAATCCTAGTCTCTGATAAAACAGAGTTTAAACCAACAAAGATCAAAAGAGACAAAGAAGGGCATTACCTAATGGCAAAGGGATCAATGCAACAAAAAGAGCAAACTATCCTAAATATACAGGCACCCAATACAGGAGCATCCAGATACATAAAGCAAGTTCTTTGTGACCTACAAAGAGACTTAAACTCTCACACAATAATAGTGGGAGACTTTACCACCCCACTGTCAATATTAGACAGATCAACAAGACAGAAAATTAACAAGGATATTTAGGACTCGAACTCAGATCTAGAGCAAGTGAACCTAATAGACATCTACAGAACTCTCCACCCTAAATCCACAGAATATACATTCTTTTCAGCACCACATCATCACACTTATTCTATAATTGACCATATAATTGGAAGTAAAATACTCCTCAGCAAATGCAAAAGAATGGAAATCATAACAGTCTCTCAGACCACAGTGCAATCAAATTAGAACTCAGGATTAAGAAACTCACTCAAAACAGCACAACTACATAGAAACTGAACAAAATGCTCCTGAATGACTACTAGATAAATAATGAAATGAAGGCAGAAATAAAGATGTTCTTTCAAACCAATGAGAATGAAGACACAACATACCAGAATCTCTGGGACACATTTAAAGCTGTGCATTGAGGGAAATTTATAGCACTATATGCCCACAAGAGAAATGAGTAAAGATCTAAAATTGACACCTTAATGTCATGATTAAAAGAGCTAGAGGAGCAAGATAAATCAAATTCAAAAGCTAGCCGAAGACAAGAAATAACTAAGATCAGGGTAGAACTGAAGGAGATACAGATAAAAAAAGCTTTCAAAAAATTCAATCCAGGAGATTTTTTTTAAAAAAGATCAACAAAATAGACAGACTGCTAGCCAGACTAATAAAGAAGAAAAGAGAGAAGAATCAATAGTTGCAGTAAAAAATGATAAAGGGGATATCATCATCAATCTCACAGAAATACAAATTACCATCAGAGAATACTATAAACACCTCTATACAAATAAACCAGTAAACCTAGGGGGGAAAAAAAAAGGATAAATTCCTGGACACTTACACCCTCCCAAGACTAAAGCAGGAAGAAGTCCGAATCTATGAACAGACCAAAAACAAGGTCTGAAATTGAGGCAGCAATTAATAGCCTACCAACCAAAAAAAGTTCAGGACCAGCGAGTTCACAGCCTAATTCTACCAGAGGTACAAAGAGGAGCTGGTATTATACCTTCTGACATTATTTGAAATAATACAAAAAGAGGGAATCCTCCCTAACTCATTTTATGAGACCAACATCATCCTGATAACAAAACCTGGAAGAGACACAACTAAAAAAGAAAATTTCAGGCCAATATCCATGATGAACATTGATGTGAACATGATGAACATGGACGGCAAACTGAATCCAACAGCACATCAAAAAGCTTATGCATCATGATCAAGTCAGCTTCATCTCTGGAATGCAAGGCTGGTTCAACATAAACAAATCTATAAAATAATCCATCATAGAAACAGAACCAAAGACAAAGACCACACATGATTATCTCAATAGATGCAGAGGCCTTCTACAAAATTCAACACTCCTTCATGCTAAAAACTCTCAATAAACGAAGTATTGAAGAAATGTATCTTTAAATAGTAGGAGCTATTTATGACAAACCCATAGCCAATATCATACCGAATGGGCAAAAACTGGAAGCATTCCCTTTGAAAACTGGCACAAGACAAGGATGCCTTCTCTCACCACTCCTATTCAACATATTATTGGAAGTTCTGGCCAGGGCAATCAGACAAGAAAAAGAAATAAAGGATATTCAGTTAAGAAAAGAGGAATTCAAATTGTCTCTATAGGCAGACAACATGATTGTGTATTTAGAAGACCCATTGTCACAGCCCAAAATCTCCTTAAGCTGATAAGCAACTTTGGCAAAGACTCAGGATACAAAAATCAATGTGCAAAAATCACAAGCACTCCTATACACCAATACAAGACAAACAGAGAGCCAAATCATGAAGGAACTCCCATTCACAATTGCTACAAAGAGAATAAAATACCTAGGATACAACTAACAAGAGATGTGAAGGACCTCTTCAAGGAGAACTATAAACCACTACTCAAGGAAATAAGAGAGGACACAAACAGATGGAAAAACAGTCCATGCTCATGTTTAGGAAGAATCAATATTGTAAAATGGCCAAAATTCCCCAAGTAATGTATAGATTCAATGCTATCCCCATCGAGCTACCATTTACTTCACAGAATTGGAAAAAATCACATTAAATTTCATATGAAACCAAAAAAGAGTCCACATAGCCAAGACAATCCTAGGCAAAAACAAAGCAAAACAAAAAGCTGGAGGCATCATGCTATCTGACTTCAAACTATACTACAAGGCTATAGCAATCGAAACATCATGGGACTGGTACCAAAACAGAAATATAGACCAAAGGAACAGAACAGAGGCCTCGGAAATAATGACTCACATCTACAATCATCTGATCTTTGACAAACCTGACAAAAACAAGCAATGGGGAATGGATTCCCTATTTAATAAGTGGTGTTGGGAAAACTGGCTAGCCATATGCAGAAAGCTGAAATTGGATCCCTTCCTTATACAAAAATTAATTCCAGATGAATTAAAGACTTAAACATCAGACCTTACACCATAGAAACCCTAGAAGAAAACGTAGGCATTACCATTCAGGACATAGGCATGGGCAAGGACTTCATGACTAAAAGACGAAAAGCAATGGCAACAAAAGTCAGAATAGACAAATGGGATCTAATCAAACAAAAGAGCTTCTGAACAGCAAAAGAAACTATTATTAGAGTGAACTGGCAACCAACAGAACAGGAAAAAATTTTTGTCATCTACCCATCTGATAAAGGGCTAATATCCAGAATCTACGAAGAACTTAGACAAATTTACAAGAAAAAAAGAATAATCAACCCCATCAAAAAGTGGGCAAAGGATGTGAACAGACACTTTTCAAAAGAAGACATTTATGCAACCAACAAACATGAAAAAAAGCTCATTATCAGTGGTCATTAGAGAAATGCAAATCAAAACCATATTGAGACACCATCTCATGTCAGTTAGAATGGTGATCATTAAAAAGTCAGGAAACAACAGATGCTGGAGAGATTATGGAGAAATAGGAATGCTTTTACTCTGTTGGTGGGAGTGTAAATTAGTTCAACCATTGTGGAAGATAGTGTGGTGATTTCTCAAGGATCTAGAACTAGAAACACCATTGACCCAGCAATCCCATTACTGGGTATATAACCAAAGGATTATAAATCACGCTATTATAAAGACACATGCACAAATAAGTTTCTTGTGGTACTGCTCACAATAGCAAACACTTGGAGCCAACCCAAATGTCCATTAATGATAGACTGGATAAAGAAAATGTGGCACACATATATCATGGAATACTATGCGGCCATGAAAAAGGATGAGTTCATGTCCTTTACAGGGACATAGTGGAAGCTGGAAACCATCATTCTCAGCAAACTGACACAAGAACAGAAAACCAAACACTACATGTTTTCACTCCTAAGTGGGTATTGAACAATAAGAACACATGGACACAGGGAATAGAATATCACATAGCGGGGCCTGTCAGGGGGTGAAGGGGCTAGGGGAGGGATAGCAGGGTGTGGGGGGATAGGGGAGGGGTAGCATTAGGAGAAATACCTAATGTAGATGACAGGGTTATGGATGCAGCAGACCACCACGGCACATGTATACCTCTGTAACAAACCTGCACACGCTGCACATATACCCTGGAACTTAAAGTATAATAATAATAAAGAAAAAACAACCACTAGAAACTACTATGAACACCTCTATGCACACAAACTAGAAAACCTAGAAGAGATGGATAAATTCCAGAATACATACACCCTCCCATAACTGAACCAGTAAGAAACTGATTTTCTGAACAGACCAATAATGAGCCCTGAAGTTGAATCAGTAATAAATAGTCTACCAAACAAAAATGCCAAGGACCTGCTAGACTCACAGCTAAATTCTGCCAGATGTACAAAGAAGAACTGCTACCATTCTTACAGAAACTATACAAATAATCGAGGAGGAGGGACTCCTCCTCAACTCTTTCTATAGAGCCAGCATCATCCTGATACTAAAACTTGGCAGAGACACAACAGAAACAACAACAAAAATTTCAGGCCAGTATCCTTGATGAACATTGATGCAAAAATCCTTAACAAAATACTTGCAAACCAAATCCAGCAGCACATCAAAAAGCTAATCCATCATGGTCAAGTAGGCTTCATCTCTGGAATACAAGGTTGTGTCAACACATACAAATGAATAAATGTAATTCATCACATAAATAGAACTAAAGACAAAAAAATATGATTATCTCAATAGATGCAGAAAAGGGTTTCAACAAAATTCAACACCTCTTTATATTAAAAACTGTTAGTTAACTAGGTATTGAAGGAACATACCTCAAAATAATGAGAGCCATCTATGACAAACTCACAGCCAACATTATACTGAATGAGCAAAAGCTGGAAGCATTCCCCTTGAAAACCAGTACAAGACAAGAATGCCCTCTCTTACCACTCCTATTCAACATAGTATTGGAAGTCTTAGCCAGAGCAACCAGGAAAGAGAAAAAAAAATAAAGTACATCAAAATAGGAAGAGAGGGAGTCAAACTATTTTGACTCTTTTGCATATGGGATGATTCCATATCTAAAAAATCTCATAGTCTCAGCCCAAAAGCTCCTTCAGCTGAAAAATGACTTCAGCAAAGTTTCAGGATACAAATCAATGTACAAAAATCACCAGCCTTCCTACACACCAACAACAGCTAAGCTAAGAGTCAAATCAGAAATGCAATCCCATTCGCAATTGCCACAAAAGGAATAAATTACCAAGGAATACAGCCAACCAGGGAGGTGAAAGATCTCTACAATGAAAATTACAAAACACTGCTCAAATAAATCAGAAAACACAAACAAATGGAAGCACATTTTATGTTCATGAATAGGAAGAATCAATATCACTAAAATGGCCACACTGTCCAAAGCAACGTACGGATTCAATGCTATTTTTATCAAACTGCCAATAACATTCTTCGCGAACTAGAAAAAAATATTTTAAAATTCGTACAGAACCAAAAATGAGCCTGAGTAGCTAAAGTAATCCCAAGCAAAAAGAAAAAAAGCTGGAGGCATCACGCTACCTAACTTCAGACTACATACACTACGGGACTGCAGTAAACACAACAGCATGGTACTGGTAGAAAAACAGGCACATAGACTAATGGAACAGAATACAGAGCCCAGAAATAAAAACACATACCTACAACCACCTGATATTCAATAAAGCTGACGACAAAAAAAAAAAAAAAAAAAAAAAAAAAAAAAAACAAAACGGGGAAAAGAATCCCTATTCAATAAATGGTGATGGAATAACCAGCTAGCCATACACAGAAGACTGAAGCTGAACCCCTTCCTTACACCATATATAAAAACTAACTCAAAGTGGATTAAAGACTTAATGCAAAACTATAAAAACCCTGGAAGACAACCTAGGCAATACCACCCTGGACATAGGAATGGGCAAAGATTTTATGACAAAGACATAAAACCAATCAAAACAAAAGCAAAAATTGACAAATGGGATCTAATTATATTTAGAATTTTCTGCACAGGAAAAGAAACTATCAACAGAGTGAACAGACAACATACAGAATGGGAGGAAATATTTGCAAACTATTATCTGACAAAGGTCTAATATCCAGTATTTATAAGGGACTTAAATTTACAAGAGCACTAAAAGAGTTCATCATTAAAACGTGAGCAAAGGAAATGAAGAGATATTTTTCCAAAGAAGACAGACAATGCAGCCAACAAACGTATGAAAAAAAGTTAAATATAACTGATCATTAGAGAAATGCATATCAAAACCACAATGACATACCATCTCACATCAGTCAGAATGGCTATTATTAAAGTTAAAAAATAACAGATTGCAGAGAAAATGGAATACTTATACACTGTTGGTGAGAGTGTTCAACCAGTATGGAAAGAAGTATAGTGATTCCATGAAGAGCCAAAAGCAGAATTACCATGTGACTTATATATATATACTGACCTATATATCCAATCCCATTACTGGATATATACCCAGAGAAATATAAATCTTTCTACCATAAAGACATGCACATGAATGTTCATTGCAGCACTATTTAGAGTAGCAAAGACATGGAATCAACCTAAATGTCCATCAATGACAGATTAAACAAATAAAATGTGGTACATATACACAATGGAATACTATGCAGTCATAAAAAATGAGATCATGTCTTTTGCAGGAACATGGATGAAGCTGGAGGTTATTATCCTTAGCAAACTAACGCAGGAACAGAAAACCAAATACCACGTGTTCTTACTTATAAGTAGGAGCTGAGTGATGAGAACTTACGAACACAAAGAAGAAAACAACAGACACTGGATCTACTTGAGGGTGGAGGGTGGGAGGAGAAAGAGGAGCAGAAAGGTAGCTACTGAGTACTGGGCTAAATTCCCGGGCGATGAAATAATCTGTATAACAAACCTCCATGACATGAGTTTACCTATGTAACAAACCTTCATATGTACCCCAAACCTAAAATAAAAGTTTAAAAAGAAACAATAAAAAGACTAGCACAATAAAATATAATGCAATTTTTTTTTAAAAAAGCTGCCTCACACCTGTTTACATAGCACTTACATTGTATTGGGTATTAAAAGTAATCTAGAGATGATTTAAAGTATATAGAAGGATATGCATAGGTTACATGCAAATACCCTGCCATTATATAACTAGGACTTGAGCATCCATGGATTTTGGTATCGTTGGAGGTTCTGGAAGCAATCTCCAGTGGATACAGAGGGAAGACCGTACTATCATTTTATTATCCACTCTTGATAAACGCTTGAGGTTTTGTTGTAGTTGTTTTGGGATTTGGTTTGTTTTGCTATTGTGAGTAATGCTGAAATAAACATTGACATATAAGTATCTGTTTGAGTTCCTCTTTTTAATTATTTTTGGTAGATATCCAGGAGTGAAACTGCTGGGTCATATGGTAATTCTATGTTTAACTTACTGAGAAACTGCCAAACTATTTTGACAGCAGCTATATCATTCCCCTAGCAATATACAAGAGTTTCAATTTCTCCAAGTCCTCACTAACATGTGTTTTCTCTATTACTATTATTATCATCATCATCATCCTAGCAGGTATCTCATTGTGATTTCTGACTCGCATTTACCTAAAGACAAATGATGTTTAACATCTTTTCATTTGCTTATTGGCCATTTGTATATTTTATGTGGAGAACTGTCTAAGTCATTTGCCCATTTATAAAATTGGGTTGTCTTTTCTTATGTGAGTCTTTTTTATATTCTGGATGTTAAGCCCTTATTCAATATATGATTTGCAAATATTTTCTTCCATTCAGTAAGTTATCTTTCCACTTTTTAAATTATGTCCTTTGATGCATAAAAGTTTTTAATTTTGATGAAGTTCAATTTTTTATTTTCCTGCTCATTCTTTTGGTTGAATATCTAAGAGACCATTACCAAATCCAAGATCATAGAGATTTACCCCTAACTCTCTCTCTCTAAAAATTTTATGAGTTTAGGTCCTATATTTTAGTCATTGATTCATTGTGAGTTAATTTTTCCATATGGTATGAGGTAGGGGCCCAACTTTATTTTTGCAATTTGAAATCCAGTTGTCCTACAAAACATTATTTGGTGAAGAGACTATTTGCCCTTGAATAAACTGGGCGCGCTTGTTGAAAATGTGATGGAAGAAAGAATATTGCTTGAATCATTTAACAACCTAAGGAGGTAGGTAGAAAGAGGGGATGCTGTAGACTGGCCATGTCCCTTGATCGCAGGTCACAGATCCTCTCACATGACCTTCCCACACAGTTCACTGTCTCTCTGAGTGCCAACTATTCCCCCTCCTTTTCACCCCCTAGGCCTCAGGTAGAATTGGGAATGCCCTCCTTGGAGAACTGAACCACCTTTTATTATTTTCCATACTTTACCAACAGCTTTGTAAATATCCTTGTGATGGTTCCTTTTATGTGTCAACTTGACTGGGCTATGGATGCCTTCATCCATAGAATATAAAAAAGACCACTCTATCTGGGTCTGCTTGTGAGGTGTTTTGGGAAGAAATTAGCATTGAAATAAGAAGACTGAGTAAAGAAGATCTGCTCTCACCAGTGTGAGTGGACATCATCCAATCTGCTAAGGTCTGGAATAGAGCAAAAGGCAGAGAGGTAGAGCAAACTCTGTCTTTTTTTCTTGAGCTGCAACATCTAGCTTTCCTGCCTTCAGACGTCAGGGCTCCTGATTCTCAGGCCTGTGTACTCTGACTGAATTGTACCACCAGCTTTCCTGGTTCTTTGCCTGCAGATGGCAGACTGTGGGACTTCTCAGCATTCATAATCACACGAGACACTTCCCATAGTCAATGTCCTCTTAGCTAGCCAGCTAGCTAGATAGTGTTCTATTGGTTGTTTCTCTGGAGAATTCTAATACTGTCTCTTCCCTAAATTTTCCTTAAGCAACCCAATTTCAGGGTGCCACCTGTTTGCTGTAAGGAACTTGATGGATGCACCTCATTGCCTGAAATGGAGGCAGGGAGGTTCACCAGCTAACTCACATATCAGCTTTCCCTCAGTGATAGCCATGTCCCCAGTACCCCACTCCAGGAGTGATGTCTGTTGTCTTTTCTGGGTAAAGGGGTGGTTGGGGTACTGGGGTAGGAAGAGCAATGACTTGGGGGTCAGAAGTTCTGGGCTGCTGTCACTATTCTCCTGCTGACTCATGACTGGGACAGTCCCTTCTCCTCTTTGAGTTTTATTTTGCTTCTCTGTGAAATGGTGCTGGCTGCCACGCTCAGTAGCTCTGCCCATGATCGTAGTGCAGGATTACTGTGTTAAATGCTTCTTTCTCACATCAGCCAGCCATATCCATATAGGACCATCCCTGGGTAGAGAATCCAACCACTCAGGCCTCACCGCTCCTCCACATCCTAGGGACAAATAAGACCTTCCTTGGGTAACCCACAAACTACTCCTAGGACCTCAGGGAATAGAAGGTAGGATCTGTGATGGCTTCTGAAGGTTCAGTTGGGAGAAGCAACACACTGTTATCTTCAGGGCTGGAAAGCAGGACTTGAGACTTTCTCTGGAAACATCCTGCTCCCACAGAAAGCCTTATAGAGCCCAGAACTGCCCAGCAGGAGAAGAAATACCTACCTATTTAAGTGTCTGAAGCTTCCCTGGGACTGAACAGGATTCTTACTAACAAAATCAACCAACACATTCATGAAACAGCATTTTCAGGTGTGAACAAGAAGTCTATAGCTTTGTAGAAATCAATAAGCCAAAGCAATGAATTGAGTGGGCTTCTGAACTAAACCTCAGCCCCTTATAGTAGAGTGGATGTCCTTGTTTGAAAGAGAGAGTTTTCCATTCCCTTTTCATGTATTGAAGAAGGTTGGACAGTCAGGGAGTCAAGAAATGTATCAGTCAGGTTCTGTGCAAGAAATGGAAAACATTTCTAGGCATTTCAAATGGAAAGAGATGAGAGACATGGAATTTAGTGGCTAAAAGTCATTGGGAGGACTAGAACCATATGGATTTCAGGTTGGGTCCAGGAACGCCCCTTGGAACACTGCAAAGCTCATTTGTCAATGGAGCTGCTCCTTCTAGGCTACCTCTAAGCTGTTGAGTTTAAGATCACATCAAGCCATGATTCCAGGGCTCAGGAATCCAGGAAAGCAACCCTGCAGCTGTGCCTTGCGCCTGTCTGTTTTACTGCTCTCAAAGCTGGTGGGTGGGTCTGGCATGTGATTTTCAGCCACCACGTCCACTACAACTGCTTCTCCACACCTAACAAAAACATTGATTTTTGTTGATTTGGCATTGAGATGCTGCTGCAGGGGAAAAATAAAAGCCACATCTCCTCAACCTCTCTTTCCAGCAGAAATACAGCAAAAAGCAGCAGCAAGGTGGCCTCTACCTCACTTTGTCTCCCAGGTCTTATGCAAAAGCATCACACACTGGGGTCTGTTGGGGGGAAATAGGGGAGGGACAGAGGAGGGTGGGGAGGTGGGGAGAGATAGCATGGGGAGAAATGCCAGATACAGATGATGGGGAGGAAGGCATCAAATCACACTGCCATGTGTGTACCTGTGCAACAATCTTGCATGTTCTTTACATGTACCCCCAAACCTAAAATGCAATGAAAAAAATAAAATTAAATAAAAAAAAAAGAACTTAATTCACATGTAGAAGAATCACTACAGAGAAGTCTAAGGAATGTAGTCCTTAGCTTTCCAGCCCTTGCAGTGCAGGAAGACAGCCTAGAAAAAGGGCAGGATGGAGGATGAGCAAACTGACGCGCTGTGCCTACACTGCGAGCCTTCCTAAATCAGAAGGAGGCTGCTGGCCTGTTTCCAATTCCCTTTGGAGGTTGCCCATCATCTAACACCTCCGCCATTTCTCTCTCAGAAGGGACACATGGAGACCCAGTACAGGTGGACTCAATACGCCTCCTTTCCATGTCTTGAAAAATTGGACAATTATATGCAGAATTGGTTTAGTAATCATGTTTTTCATGTGTGTGTTTGTGGAGGGGAGGACACCAAACACAAGATACTGACATTTGCTGGGTGCGGTGGCTTACGCCTGTAATCCCAGCATTTTGGGAGGCTGAGGCGGGTAGATCATGAAGTCAGGAGTTCAAGGCTAGCCTGGCCAAGATGGTGAAACCTCAACTCTACTAAAAATACAAAATAGCTGGGTGTGGTGGCGGGTGCCTGTAATCCCAGCTACTCAGGAGACTGAGGCAGAGAATTGCTTGAACCCGGGAGGCGGAAGTTGCAGGAAGAGCTGAGAATGCGCCACTCACTCCAGCCTGGGCGACAGAGTGAGACTGTCTCAAAAAAAAAAATAAACAAAAAACTGACATTTTTGTTTTCTAGAACAATGCTGATGTTCAACTGTTCAAAAATTTAATGTTCCCAAGACAATATATAGAGTCCTGGGTTTAAATCCCAACTCTGCCTTTATGTGACTCTAGACCAGTTGCTTGTCTTCCCCGTAATTTTTTCACCTGCAAAATGGGACTGATGATATTGACTTTATAGAACTGTAGTGAAGAGTAAATGAAATAAAACCTGTAAAGTGCCTGGGGGAGGGCTGAGCACACATCTACTGGGGGTCTAACGACTATCCTCATTGTCCTGTTTTACGTATTTTGCAGTAAAAGCCAATCCACATACCAAGGTGTGTCCCTTGGATAAATGTCAGTTGCATCACTGTTTGAGATTGAGATATGATGAGATGCTTTTTCCCTGTTGCTTCAGAAACCTCCATAGACCCTCACCTGGTGTTCTATGCAGCACACATTACCAGAGATTACATCTTCCAAACAGAAGGGGTCTCACAGGCAGCCTAGTAAGAGGAAAGGGCAGCAAGAGGTTTTTATATAATTTATCTGGATCAGTGTTTTTTGGACTGCAGGTCAAGATGCGTTAGTGAGGAGGACCCAAAATTAATGTAATGGGTTGTGACCGGCATTTTTCCAAATGAAATCAAATGGAAGGCAAGGAAAGGAGAGAAATGAGGCAAGAGAAGACGAGAAAAGAGACTGTGAAACTCTGTCTTGATAGAGTATTGTTTTGAGGAACTGCTATCTCCATTCACAGGTATGTGTGTGAGCACTCGTGTGTGTGTGTGTGTGCGCGCGCGCGTGCGTGCGCTCAAGGGATCATAATGTCAAATACATTTCTTTCTTGGATCACTGCAAAAAGTGTTCAAAAATCAAGATAACCAGCTCCCTATTTTGGAGTGGAGGGGGAACATGGGTAATAACCTGCTATACAACTTGTAACAGAAAGGAATTTCATTGACACTAACTTAATTACCCAGAAAATGATTTTATACCTGGAAGTTTCTGAAAAGCCCACTGCTCACCACCCAGGTCACTGTAGCATAATCTTGGCTTCTCTGTGCTGTGGCCAGCTGGACCCACGGGTAGGGTTGGTCAGGGTACTGCCTTAGGGCACAGTGCCCTTGGCTCTCCCACTATGGCGTCTGCCCTGGCCTGACATGGCAGGTGATGCAACGTCGGGTTGTGAGGTGTCTCCCGTCCGACCCCACTGCCCTTGGCTGCTCACCCTCCCTTTCTCCCCTGGCCTCTTTGGTGCTGAGTTAATCTCTCCTGTGCTCCTGTCTGTACCCCTCCACTCCATGGCTTCCTTTCTGCAGTTCCCTGCTCCTGCTGTCTCACCTGCTGCTTCCACCGCTAAATGACTTTCCGCTCTTAGCCTGCATATAATTCCCACAGTCACACGCACAGTCTGCCCACAGCTCCTGCGGCTGCCTGCCAATCACCATCCTCGGTGCCCAGGGCTAGGCTTGCAGCCTCCCTCATGGTGGCTGAGGAGAAGTGAAGGAGAGAGACACGACGAGAAAACTGTCACTTGGTGCAAGAGGAGGCTCATGAGGAGATGTTCCTTGACATCTCTGAGCCTCTGTTTCCTCATCTGCACAGTGTGTGCAACAGTGACGGGTCTCTTTGGCTCCTCAGCAGTATACTCGAAGCACCACACAATGCTGTGGAAGGTACGAGGTCTGTCGAAAGAGGTGGGCACGTTTGGAGGGATTGAGTGCCTGTCGGGACCCTTCCTGACTTTCTGACTCCTCCTTCCTCCATCCCTCCTCCCATCCTGCCCTTTGCCCCTTCTCCATGGTGCTGGTTTCCTTAGCGCAGTGGTCCTGCTTTTTAGGAAACTCCTTTATTTTGGAGGGAAAGGAGCAGCAGGGACCAACTCCCACCTCGTGGAAGCCCAGTACCACCTCATTTTTGGTGTTCTCTGTTCTCCTTACTTTGAAATCCCCCTTAGTCCAAGGAACCCTCCATTCCTAGGATTATTCAGAAGAGCAGTGGAAGAACTTCTA
The DNA here is from genome assembly GCF_048565385.1 of Saimiri boliviensis. Lineage (NCBI taxonomy): Eukaryota > Metazoa > Chordata > Mammalia > Primates > Cebidae > Saimiri > Saimiri boliviensis. Next base: position 104,746,495 of record NC_133452.1, read on the forward strand.
GCTTTAATGGCCCATTACATGTGGGTTACTCTTAAATATAATTGGCCACACTCTTGGATGAATAAAGATTTTGTCCCCTCTTCTGGTTTTAGGCAATGGGGTGCCAGGTACCAAGCCCCACCATAGGCAGAGTCCTAAGCTGGGTGATGTAGGTGGATTTAGGGCTCAGAGAACCAAAAAGACTCTCTTAGCAATCAAACCATGTTCTCTGTTCTGCTTAAGACCCAGAACATAGTTTAGAATGGTGCTGCCAGTAACTTTCTGTGATGATAGAAATGCTCTAGTCATGCTAACACATGCCACTAGCCACTAGCCACATATGGCTATTGAACAGTAGTGTGAATGTTAGTATTGCTGAGGAACTGAATTTTTAATTTTATGAAGTTTTAATAAATTTAAATGCAGGCGTGAATTTACCCCTGTGGCTAGTGCCTGTCACACTGAACAGCATAGCCCGAGAATCTTCATCTCAGCCCTCCTCCCTTACTTCCCTCTGGAAATCTAGCCTCTGAGCCTTTGCTTCCTGAAGAGGATCCTGAGTTTGCAAAGGGTAGCAAGAAGATCTCCAAGAGCCCCCATATCTGGCCTCCTGTAGCATTCCATTCCACGGCCTCCTCCTCCACCATCCACTGCCACAGAATCTGAGATGCAGCTACAAAGACAGCAAAGACTACAGCCCAGAGAAGGGAAAAGACAGGAGGGGAAATCTGCATTAAAGAAACCAATGTGAAAATTAAGTGATTAAAGGAACAAGGTTCCTGCTGAGACAATCTTGCCTAATGAAGCATTGGAGGTGTCAATCTTTGGGCCATGAGAAAACTCCATGCTTGGGCCCAGTTCCCAGCCAGAGACCCACCACCTCCTTTTCCCTCGCCATGGGTCATCTGCTGCCAGTGGCTTCTTCCCTCCCAATCCCCATCTTTCCAGGGTGAGCTGGAAAGATGTCAACTTGTTTTCCCATTAACTTTTAAAAAATAGTGTAAGGAAATCTAAGCTGGGTACAAACACATCCCTGAGCTCCTGGACTGAAAGCAAACAGCTGGCCTGAGAGACAGAGGGGGCACTGGGACAGACTGAAGAGCCTGAAACCTACAGCTGCCTTCCCAGGAAATCTCCACCTGGGGTAAGTCACCATATCTTACAGGGTCTCAGTTTCCCCATTTATCATGTGGAGTTGATGATTAAATTAACATTAAGGTAAAAGCCTATCTCCAGTGATTAGCACAATAACTGGCACATAGTAGGTGCTCAGTTGTGTGCCCCATATTCATGGTTTCATGGATTAATTCAGTTCTCCAACTGGAGTAATTATTAGCAGTGCTCAGTACTCTGAGTAAACACTGTATATGGCCCACGAGAGAATCTCATGCAAGAGAGGGTCTGCTTTTTGAACTAAAAGGGCTGCATCTTCAGAGTCTAGAGTGGAATGAATCTCATTTCCCTTGCTGCTTACTCTGAAGAAGACTGATCTCCCTTGCCACATTCCTGCTGGCACAGGGACCCCACCCCCGCAATACTCTGGTTTATAACCATAGCATTGCTCCTAACACATTATGTAACTTCAGGCCTCAGTTCCTTCATCTGTGAAATGGGTGTGGATTCCTCTCCAGCTCTCATGCTCAAGATCCGGTAGCCTCTCTGTAGAGGGAGACAGTACACTCAGGGACTCTGTTCATCAAAGATTTTCCATGTTATCAAATTTCCCCTTCCCTGTCTCTCATGCAAAAATTCCGATTAGACTGGATGTGGGCGGGTGGACAATGAAGCCCCCTCTCCCTTCTCACTTCTACACTTACTCTCTTCTCTTCCCGGCTGTCCCCAAGTTGCTTTTCAATTCCTCAGCTCTGAAGAGGAATTTGCATATTTGAAAACGAGATCAGTTATTAGCCATAACCTGTCATGTATCATCCAATGCATCTGGACCTGGATTAGGTTCAATATTGCCACAGAATAGAGACAAGGGGGAAAGAACTAAATAATTTAAAGTCATTCTTCTACTAATCCTCCCGCTTGGCTGGGCTCCCTAGAGGTGTGTTAGGAGGTAATTGAATACACAAGAGATTCGCTGAGAAGACATTTGAGAGGAACATTGCCAGCCGTGGAAAGCATGGGGCTTGATGGTTTTTCCTTCTCATTTACCCACAAGGAAGGAAAGGGAGTGGTAGGGCTGTGGGGAGAGACTCCAAGAAAACAGGGGCAGAGAGGTGGTACTTCAGGACCGAGGACACAGTGGGCCAGCAGGAAGTGCGGAGATTCAGGTGCCGCTTCTCCTCCCTACAGGGTGCTGCAGAGAGAGGAGAGGAAAAGGAGGTGGAGAGAGGATGTCATGAGCCTTCTCCTGCAGACCCTTTATGTGTGAGTTACTCTTCCCCATCCTGCTCCTTTCTGAGTTCCTTTCATCCGATACCAAAGAAAATCCTAAAGTCATAGTTTGCAATCAGGCAGCCGGGACTTATGCTCTGTTTGACTTGATCACGAAATGTCTTTTTTAAAAGAAATATATGCCAAAAATGCATACATCTGGAAATGTCACATGGAAACCCAGTTTTGCGTCATTTGGACAAAGGGAAGTGTTGGCAGGGCTGTGGACATAGTTTCCTGTGACCCCCTGGGGCTGGAGCTGAGCTAAGCTGCCTACTCAAGTAGAGCTCGAGGGTCCCTGGAGACCCACCAAGCTGGCTTCACTCCTTTGTGTTACCTGTCTCAATCCCCCGTGCATTTGCACTTGCGATCACGTTTCATGCGTAAAGGCGCTCCCATTGCAGCTCCCAGGAAATGGATCCACTGCAATGTGGAGAATCAGAGAATCCAGGTTCAGGGCAAGGGAAAAGAGCCAATGTTTTCTTTTTCCTTTTTTTTTTTTTTTCTTCTGTTTCAGTAACTTTGATAGGGAGCCAATGTTTCCTAAACATAGACTCAGCGATGTACTGTGTTAGGCATGGGAGCTATGAAGAGGTGGAAGATGTGTGCTTTGTGTGGGGAGTCTTGGAGGAGAGATGGGGAGATTCTATACACAAAAAACCAAGGAAGCTGTAAGAAAGAACTTCCTAATGGACGGGTTCAAAGAGAGATTGTGCTGTGTCCAGAGGCAATGGGTTTCCCCTGCACTGGCCGTGTGTAATAGAGAGTGGTTGGTCTTGTGGTGGAGATGACCACACATAGACCCATTTTGGTAAGAGATCGCCCCCGACTCTATTGGAGCAGAAGTGAGCCACAGAGCCCTCTAGAGCCACACAGCAGTCCGGGCTCTAGCGCAGGCTCTGCCAGCAATTTGCCAGGCAAATTACCCTCGTGCAAATGGCCAAACTTCCCCAACTGTAAAGCGAAACCCAGGATGCTTCCTGCTCTCCCTCTTTTCAGAATAGAGTATGTTGTAAGAGAGCAGATGCCTCAGCAGCAGGAATCTTAGAGGAACAGCAAGATACATTCAGGACTGCTGGGGAGGAGGCACATTATCCTGTCCCTGCCAAGTCTAAACTCTTGTGGTCTCAGCCCCTCCACCCAAAGGTGAGGAACACCTGGCACCAGCTGCAAGGGACCCCATCTCCTGTGAGAAGCCAAATGTGTGGTGGTTAGTACCATTTATCACTGCCATGGGGATTCGCTGCTGCTTAATGAATTCCTTAAGGAAGAAAGCTGAGCATGCTCCTACACAGCTACAGAAGTGAAGGAAAACTTGTCCTCCCCATTTGTCTCCTCTCACCTGCGGGTCCACGTGATTATTATTTGTAAGTTCTCTTTTAAGGCTGGCTTCCTGAACAAGTCACTTGCCCCCTGGGCCTCAGTGTCTTCACCTGTAAGAAGGGGAGGTAGGCTACTATTCATAAGCATATTCTTTTCTCTCTGTGTCTTCTCGGAATCTTCTCGCCCCCCAAAAGAATCTCAAAGCCAGAAAAACAAAAACAAAAACAAAACAAAACAAAAAAACTGTACTCTGGAGTATCATCAATTAAACACTCTAATTATATAGGAATTGTTTCATTAGTTGTTTCCACCCGATCAAGCCTTGGCTATATGAAGTGAGGGAGGGGCTAGAAAGTTCCTCAGTTGTTACCTAAGTGACTAAAGGAAATGAAGCTAAGTAAATCCCTAGCCCAGAGCTCATCACTGTGATGCCGGCAGGCTTGTTAGCAAGCTTGGAGAATGGCCTGTGGTTGACAAGAGCTCTCTTGGGTTGAGAATGAATCTTGCATTTGAGTTCTGTCCCCACAGATCAGATCAAATGAATCGCTGCTCATGTGGTCTCCTCTGGCTCTTTGTGCCATCCTTATCATTGACATCAGGCCCCGTTTGTTTATGAGTTGTCTTCCCTGCCTGGAAAGTAAGCATCAACCCACTGGTCTCTCAGATGTCTGCCCCGGCACAGGCCCTAGCGAATGGCGTGTGAATAAACGAATGAATGAGGATGTATGGTATCCTAGAACCACTCATTCACTGAGACTAGGGCTGACAGGTTCTGTCTAGTTTATCTTTAGTGCTTCCACAGTGAGGATCCCCATGGTACACACGGGTCTCTACAACACCAGACACCCAGTACCTTCAGGTTAAGCCTTGGTTGCTCCCTTTGCCATGCTCCTCATCACCCCTGGACCTGCCATTCTGCATCATAAAACCTTGTCTTATCTGTGGACAGAGAAACCACAAGATTTTCAGGAATTAGGGGACTTCGTTGAGTAGTGGCTGCCTCTCAGTGAGGAATCAGCAGACCAGCCACGTGGATCCGAACTTATTTCAAATAAGTTCAAATCAGGGTCAAAACTTGATAACAGGGTCAAAACTAGGGTGAGGTGAGTGAAATACTTATTGGGGTACAACACTGAAGGGGGCACAAAAAACTCAGTCACTAATATTTTAATGCAACATTTCTAAAAATCAAAATTAATGCAAAAACTTTGTGCCAAACAGAACATTTTGATTTTGAATAAAGACAGGATTTGCACTTGTGTGACTGCCTCACCAGCCTCACCCTGAAAGGGCCTTCTGGAGACAATGCCTCAAAAGTAGCTCAGACTCTAATTCTGGTCATGATGTTCCCATCTATTTGCTACGAGGCTGAACCCCCCGGTTTCTGTGAAAGCTTGGCCCAGGTATCAGTTTTCAAATGACAGGGGGATTTCTATTTGTGGCTTCTGCCCCCACCTGCACCAGTCAAGTTAGAATTCTAAATCTCAGACTAGGTGGTCTTGGAAGTCCCCCAACAGCTGGTCTGAAAGACAAGCATTTTAAAGAGAGCCAGTCACGACTGGGCGTGGTGGCTCAAGCCTGTAATCCCAGCACTTTGGGAGGCCGAGGTGGGTGGATCACGAGGTCAAGAGATCGAGACCATCCTGGTCAACAAGGTGAAAGCCCATCACTACTAAAAATACAAAAAATTAGCTGGGCATGGTGGTGTGTGCCTGTAATCCCAGCTACTCAGGAGGCTGAGACAGGAGAATTGCCTGAACCCAGGAGGTGGAGGTTGCGGTGAGCCGAGATCGCACCATTGCACTCCAGCCTGGGTAACAAGAGCGAAACTCCATATATAAAAAAAAAAAGAGAGCCAGTCACGGTCAAGCTGGCCTTGTGGTGGTTCACAGTGTATTGACATGGTAGCCACAAACTCTGTCTCTTGGAGTCAGGCTGTGCCAGGATTCTTCTGCTGCCCTATGTGCTATGGGGTGGTATTTGCTTTGCTGGGCAGAATCCTGGAATACTAGTGCCAAGAAGAACCTCATGGTACATGTAGAGCAGTGGTTCTCAACATGGGACAGTCTTCCCGATCCTGGAAACTTGTAAATGTCTGGAGACATTTTTCATGGTCACAAATAGAGAGGGGGTTCTACCAGCATCTAGAGGAGAGAGGCCAGGGGTGCTACTAACCATTCTACAATTCACAGGACAGCCCCCACTGCAAAGAATTATTCAGTCACAAATGTTCATAGTGCCTAGGCTAAAAGACCCTGAGAAATAATGTATCATAATATTGCTGATTGGAACTCCCCAAGGAAAGGAAAGAAGGGCAGGTATCATGGGAAAATATAGGGCATTCTATTTCTTTGAATACCTAGATACTCTGACAAGTGAGCACAAAGATGCCTTTCACTGCACTTCCAGCAGATTGTGTTGGGTTAATTATGGTGAACTCAGATCTCTCAAGCTGGAGCTCAAAGGCTAAAAGATAAATTCTTCTTTGGCTAAAAGCACCAAATCTTCAATATAGAAACAGATCCTATTTAAGAAAGAGCACACTAAGAACCTGTTTCCACAAATTGGATAAAGAGGATTTTCCTTACAGGAGTCATTCATTCTCTCAACAAACATTTGTTGAGGACTTTCTATGTGCTGGGGCTGTGTTTCTTCAACTTGATGCACATCAGAATCCTCTGGAAGGCTTAGTGTATCTACCCAGCCTCCTAGGAGAGGAGGGGAGCTGGAGATTGAGTGCGGTCACATGGGCTATGCTTCAGTCAATCATGCTTATGAAATGAAAACCCAAAAACTCTGGACACAGAGGCTCAGGGGAACATCCTGGCTGGTGGATCTTCCAGGAGGGTGACCTGAGGACATGGAAGGCGCACATAAGGGACCCTCGCACACCTCTTCCTATGCATCTCTTCTTTGGGACAATTCTTTTGTTGCTGTCGTTACAATGCAAATGATTTTCATTTTAATAGTTTTCAGGGTACAGGTGGTTTTTGATCACATGCATAAGTTCTTTTGTGGTGATTTCTGAGATCGTAGTGCACCAATCACCTGAGCAGTGTACATAGTACTTCTTTTGCCTAGTTTTGAGTTGTATCTTTTATAATAAAATTAATTTTAAATAAAGTGCTTTCCTGAGTTACGTGAGTTATTCTACTGAGTTATTGAACCTGAAAGAGCCATGGACACTACTGACTTTGTAGCTAGTTAGATGTGTGGACACCTGGGAGAACCTTGGAGCTTGCAACTAGTGTCTAAAGTGAGGGCAATCTTGAAGATAACTATTCCCTTAACCTGTGGAGTCTGCACTAACTCTGAGTAGTTAGCATCGGAATTACGTTGTACTATAACTATATGACCTGGGGTGGGCCTAAAAAACAGATTACAGATAGTCTGATGAGAACAAGGTTAGAGAGAAGAGAATAGAAATGACCCACAAGAAACAGATTAAAACAGTATTTCCACTCCTAGCTGTTCAGAGCACTGATAGAAGAAGGCCAGTTATCTGTACTGCTGACGTATTAAGACACTTTCATCCCCATTGGCAGAGGTGCTACCTTGAGCCCACTAAGTTCCCCATCATGCATCTCTTACAAGATCTCCTCCACACTGATCACACTAACATTCAGAAACTACAGAGTTAGCACTGACACAGCAGAGGCCTGCAGGTCACAGTCATTCCAACTGGCCAGTGCTATACCCTGCATTTTATTAAATATTTAAGAATTCAGCCCTGAGTACAAGCGGTTTCTGAAGAATCTGTCAGAACAAACCCACATTTTCTAGTATTGAACTGAGCAAGAATTTTTCCAAGAAAGAGTAGTCTGTATCAGGGCTTCAGGCCCATACCCAGAAAAGACAAAAGAAACTACTCAGAAGTAAAAAAGTTCAGCCAATTTGGTTTTTTGGTAGCATGTAGATTTAAAAGAAATGCATTCATCAGGTTAAATTCATTATTTCTCCTTTTCTTTCACCCAAAATAAGAGTTAGGAAGCTTAAAAAGTGTCTCAAAAATCTCTCTGTGTAGGGAGGAGAGCATCACACATTGAGGCCTAGTGGGGGGAGCTGGGCGAGGGACAATGGGGGGTGGGGAGTTGGGGAGGGATAACGTGGGGAGAAATGCCAGATACAGGTGATGGGGAGAAAGGCAGCAAACCACACTGCCATGTGTGTACCTATGCAACAGGCCTGCATGTTCTTCACATGTACCCCCAAAACATAAAACACAATTTAAAAAAATTCTCTGTATAAAGAAGGAACTGTAATTGCTCTGTTCTTTTACTTAGATATTTTTGCCAATTCTAAAACACATAAATCAGCTTGTTATTCAGACACAGAAGAAAGTGGGATTTATTAATTGAAATGAGTTGATTTGGAGGTCTCTGGGGAAAGATGACTTGTTCACTCACCAGTCCCAGGGCATAATTTACAGTGAGCTTTCCCTTTATGTTTTGGACCTAGTTGATGCTAGTGCATAAATTTCCTCAAGTTATTATTATTATAATTCATTATTCATTGAATGTTGATTCAGTGTAACACAAGCAGTGGCAGAAAGACACAGCCCTCCCAAGGGGCTGGAAAGCCATGGCCTAGACAATTCTAGAGGGAGATGCAAAGATCTTCTGAGACTGTTAAGAGGGTGACGAGTCTCCCCAGGGCTCCACCTGGAGCTTTATTGATATCCATTAAAGTCTTCCTGGAAGAAACAGACTTTTGTGCAGGGAGGGTAAAAATAAGGATTTAGTAGTAAACTGGTCACGAATTGGGCTACTTGCTGACCTTAATTCAAACAAAGAATCCAATATTTGGGAAAGGGCACAGAAAAGGACAGGAACAGAACCAAGTCCCTGAGGTTGGAAGAGGAAAGGGGGTGTGTTCATTTTGGAAGCATGTTCTCACTTTTCTCTCCAGAAGCTGGGTTAAAACTACGAATCTGGGCAGATGGGAGAGGGTCTGGCACAGGAATCCACTGCCCCCACCACTACAACCCTCCATCACCTTGGATGACTACTTCCCCTCCTCTGCCTCCCACCCAGGCTCTTCTCCCATTAGGAATAGCAGTGTATCTATTCATTCTTCAGCCATGCCAAACAATTGTGCTGCTTGGAGGCAGAGGCCTGACTGACAGAACGTTTTAGACCTAGCAACAGAAAGCAATTAAGTGCCATTTGGTGCTGCCTATAAGTGCAACAGGAATTAGAGAGGAGACAAAAATGATTTCAGGATGTCAAGATGGGGTGACTGGTGACAATACAGTGACATGCTCTCCTCCCTCCCTCCCTCCCTCCCTCAAGCATTTATTGAGCATCAGTTGTATGCCAGATTCTGTGCTTGTGGGTGGGGGTTTTGGGGTAGAGGGCAGGCATACATAAATCAGGAAGAGATTTAGGAGTGCCTAGAAGTCATGTAAGTTCACTAAGCCTCGGCTGCCCCATCTGTAAAAGTAGGGTACCCCACTACCTCACAGAATGGCTGTGATGGAAATGCATGTAGTGGTTAGCAGAGTACCCAATGCAGAATATGCAGTCAATAGAGATTAGCACTGTAGTTACCTCTGTCAACAACGGTAAGTGTTACTTATATACTTCAATGTACTAAAAACCCACGCTCCTACCAAGAAACTGCTTTTTAAATTTTTCATGAAATACATATGTATACATTTACCTACATATGTCTATGCATATATACACATACATCATAAACGTAAAGCTTGATGAATTATCATAAACTAAATATGTCCATGTCATCCACACCCAGACCAAGAAAGAGAACATTGCTGACACCCCCAGGAGCCTCCCCTGCTCTCTTCCCAGTCTTTCCACTATTGCCAGGGTGGCAATTACCTGGACTTCTAACAGCATAGATTAGTGCTGCCCATGTTTGCACTTTATATAAACGGAATGGTACTGCATGTTCTCTTTTGTTTCTGCCTTCTTTCATTCAGTCTCCTGTTTGTGAGGTTCATCCATTTTGCAACTGACATACATTTGTCAGCGAATTTTGCAACCGATCACATTTTTATGAAACTCAGAGACAAAAATAACGGCCACCTCCAGAAATTCTACAGGACCTCCATGAGAGGGATTTTGTACCTTGCCCTCATTTTCCTACCACTCAAATTTTCTCATGGACTTTGTTCTATTTATATTGATGGAATATAAGGATGTCTATAACTTATTTCAAATCCTGTTGAGAATGATACATAGGGGAAATTATAATGAATGAATGTTAATTCCTTCTTCCCTAGTTAGAGCTCTACTCACTGTATAACTCCACTTCAGGGAGATGATAAAGATGAAGGCGAGGGCAGATGTCCTGGAGATGGGGATGAAGAGGCAATCATAGCTCGCATCCATGCTTACTATACTCCTGCCTTTCTTCTAGCTCCCGACATGTACTGGCTCGTGACATCTTCATCACAACATATTTTTATCCCATTTTCAATTAAAGAAACCAAAGCATGGAAAGGCTAAATATCTTGCTGGAGGGTACCCAGCTGGAACGTGGTGAAGCTTGGATTAGAGCCCAGCTGAGAAATTCGGTTCTAGAACCCCACCTCAGCCAACACCTGGTATTGTCACTGAATTGCATGGAGGATGGCCTCTGAGCTACTACACTATCATTTCTTTCAAGTCACCGCTTCTGGCATGCTTTTTTGATCCCCTCATGGGTTACCAAAGTCCCAATGATAAGCCTAAGCTGCAGCCTCCCTGCGTGTGTGTGAGCGTGTGTGTGCATGAGCGCATGTGGCTAGAATGTGAGCAAAGCCCTTGATTATCACGTAAATGAGCACAGGGCTGAGGGCTCTAGCAGAGCCGTCTTCTTCTATTGCCTTCTCCGAGGCTGAGCATCAGGCATAATTATCAGTGTCTTTGAGCAGAGCCACAGGTAGCCGTCAGGGGCATCAACAGCTTTTAAACGCAGAGGGAGGATCCATACAAATCAGTCTGACTTGCTCACAGATGAAGAACTCCATCTGCACGGGAGGACAGCTACAGCTGTTTCCCGAGGAAGACGCACTCGGGGCCGGCCAGACCAGAAGTCACCACTTACTGATTCAGCCCAGGCTCCTCACACACATTATGTCTACACTTGCAGCCATCCCTAAGGCTGGAGTTACCATCCTAATTTCCAGATGAGGAAACTGAGGCTTCAGTAAGATGTGGCCCATTTATACAAGCCTCAACAGTCTGGCTTGATTTGTTAGAACAAAGGGAAACCCAGTGTTTGTTAAAGAAAGAAAGTGACGTTCTGCCATGAATTCAGCCTGGGATTGCAGATAAGAGAGTAAGGGCCAGGGCTCCTGGAACAGGGCCCAGGGGGGAATATGGGTTCAGCCTGAGGAACCATGGCTGCAGGCACACAGGAAGCTGCCTGCCTTCCCTCGCAGCCAGAACAGGCCCCTGGCTTTCAGTAGTTGCCACAGTACATGGGAATTAAATGGAAAATGCACACTTATCTCAGGCTTCTGAGACAAGCAACTCCCACCCTGATTCCTTTCTTGGGCTTCAATCCTGCTTACCACTCAGACTCTTAGTGAATTCTGCTGGCAATGAACTGTGCTTTCTCCAGAGCAATAAACACCTTAAAATTTATAAATCATTCCATCAATGATTGCCTGCAGGCTGGGGACAGTAGCTCGTGCCTATAATCCCAGCTACTCAGGAGGCTGAGGTAAGATAATCCCTTGAAACCAGGAGTTTGAGATCAGCTTGGGTACGCAGAGAGATCTCATCACTTGAAAAGTAAAAATTTAAAAAATTAGCCAGTCATCGTGCTGTGTGCCTGTAGTTCCAGCCACTTGGGAGGCTAAAGTGGGAGGATCACTTAAGCCCAAGAGATAGAGGCTGCAGCAAACTATGATTGCACCACTGCACCCCATTCTGGGCAACACAGCAAGATCTTGTCTCTAAAAAAGTTTAATAAAATAATAAAATAAAAATAAGAAACAGAAACTTCTCAAAGTCCTCAGCCCCATGCTAAAGGGGCTGCCTGTCCTTGGTGAATAATTCCTGTCATGACACCTAGAACACAGGATTAATGCTGTCCAAAATGAACACCCCCATTTGGCAGCCATTTCTCAATGATTCTCTCTAACCCTCAGGATAAGCCTACACAGCCAACATTATTCTCTGTCTTCTTACATGTGTGGATGTGAAGGCTCAGATGGGTTAAGTAGTCTGTCTAAGGGTCATGCAGCTTGCAAGTGGCAGAGCGAGGATTCGAGCTTTGTTCTGGCTGACTCTAAGTGCATACTGGCTCCAAATGACACCAAGGTCTCTTAATGGACAATGGCTTTCAAGCGTGTTTCACTGTAATCTCTGGTAAGAGATACAGTGTGCATCTCCTGTGCCAGAACTTGTGTCTCTGCTCATCGGGGCATACTACCCTCTGCCCCAGGAGCTGTAAGATGGTAGCTGTTTTACCTTCCAGCTTCTGGGAGAGTCCTCCAAAGGTGAGCTCCAGCAGGAGATGAAAAGGAAGGAGGAGAGTGAGGCTGGGGTGTTCGTTCCCCTCACTTGTTTCTTACTCATTTGAGGTAGCAGACTATCCCGCAACAGAACCACTGTTTCTCCCAAGGTGGTTGATATGGTTTGGTCATGTTCCCACCCAAATCTCATTTTGAATTGGAGCTCCTGTAATTCCCATACATTATGGGAGACCATTGAATCACGGGGGTGGTGTCCCCCGCTCCATTCTTGTGGTAGTGACTAAGTCTCATGAGATCTGGTGGTTTGATAAGGAAAAACCCCTTTTGCTTGGTTCACATTTTCTCTCCTGCCTGCAAGATGTGCCTTTCATCTTCCACGATGATTGTGAGCCCTCCCCAGCCATGTGGAACTGTAAGTCCGTTAAACCTCTTTTTCTTTATAAATTATCCTGTCTTGTGTTTGTCTTTATCAGCAGCATGAAAATGGAGGAATACAGTGGCCTTTTCCATAGGATTCCCTTTTTGGGTCCGGAAAGTACTCCCTCCCCAAGATCCTTCTGCCCTGGGGGTGCTAACATCTCCCCTGCTGCCAGTCTCTGGGTCCTGCATGGTGGTTTCCCTCTTTCTCTCATTTGTAAGTATTCTTTCTATAAACCCTGCTCAACTTGTCTGAATTTAAGTGTGCCTTCTTTTTCCTCTTGGAACCCTGACTAGCACACTGGTAAACAACGACCCAGGACACACACACACACACACACACACACACACCTGAAGCTAAAGTTTCCTAAAAACTTTCTAGTCTTTTATGCCCTATCCTGCCCCACCAAAGAATTAAAATTTATTCATGACCTTCATTTTGAAAAAACAAAAAAATTTTAGACAACATCCATGGTGTCATTTGGAGCCAGTATGCACTTAGAGTCAGCCAGAACAAAGCTTGAATCCTGGCTCTGCCACTTGCAAGCTGCATGACCCTTAGACAGACTACTTAACCCATCTGAGCCTTCATATCCACACATGTAAGAAGACAGAGAAGTAGGCGCCACAGTGATCATGCAGGCCACTCCTGTCTTTCTGGAAAAAGCCACTGAGTTAAAAAAAAAACAGAAAAACAAAAAACAAGTAATTGCTCAGAACCATTTGCTCTAAGTAGATTGGTTCTGGACTAGGACCCAGATCAGTGACTATGGATCCTGCTTTGAAGGGTTGAGGCGAAAGTCGTACTGCCCTTTCTCTGGGGACTGGTGACTCAGGTCTTTCCCTGGAACAAAAAGAATTGGTAGAAAGACTGAACTTACTAATCAGCTTTTCCCCCTTGTCCTGGTCTTTTCCAAGAACTAATACTTTTCCACTCACGAATGGTGCCGGCAGGGTTTATAGAAGCCTTGCTTCTTGGAGCTGGACAGGGCCTTAGCAGTCAATCAGTCCAACCCTCTCATTTTACAGGTGAGGAAGCATGCCTCCAGAAATACTCTACACCACTAAATCAACATGGGCCTGATTCACAGCCTTGGCTATGGCTGAACATTACAGAGAGAAACGTCCAAACACTCCTATAGCCAAAAGCAAATCATGGAACACAGGGGTGCAGCATCTGCAGTCAGGGTCCACCTGAAAACCAGAAGGGGCCCATCATAGCCCTCTGCAAGCCTAGAAAGGAAATGAAATCGTAGGCAATTCATAGTGGACAGGAGGAAAGCCTGGAGGTCTCACCTTGATCATAAGAGGCTGGGCCCTGACCTGAGCATCAGTATTGCTGATTGGGACCAGGAAGGTAGAGGGTAGGAGCAGGTAAGGAAAAGGGCCCCAAGTGGGGTGATGACTTCATGTTCTCAATGGCTAAAGCTCTTTTCTCAGCCTCTGTGGCCCTGGCCTCCAAATTGGAGAGCATGGACCCTGCAAGCTAAAAGCAGAGTTTTAGAGGCAGGAAGAAAATAATTTCCATTATATTTATTTTTCTTTATTGAAATGTTTTACTTCTAGCACTTAATATCCTAGCTCTCAGTAGTATATGTATAAAACTTATAAATTAATGTACTCAATTTGGGGGTATACAAATCCAAATAAATTCTAGGTCACTGTTCTCGGGAACCAGGGACTCTCAAAGTGTGGTTTGCATCAGAATCACCTGGGAACTTAATTCAGGGCCCCCAGACCAAACCTGCGGGAGCAGATTCCCTGGGGGCTGGGACAGGAATCTGCGTATTAGGTAAGATCTCCAGGGAAATCTATGCCCATTAATCTTGGACAATGGTCACCCTGGGCCTTGCCTCTGTAGCTGTGGAGGAGCCCATACAGCCTACAACAGAATAGTCCTGTCTGAGTTCCCATCCCCAGAAAATACTAGGTCCTGCCTGTCCTGTCTGTACACAAAGGTACCTGGCCAAGGGGGTGAATGTGGCTGATGTCCTCCACGTTGTGTGCCTGGCATGGAAATGGCATCTGCCCCAAGAAAGGGGCAGTTTGTTCTAATTTACCCGGAGCTACTATATGGGCTGGAAGCAGCTGTGAACTGCTGTGGATTTGTCTGCTGGGCAGGACTGACCATTCACTAGGACCAAACCGGGATCACCAGAGAGAGGGCAGAACTTTTGAGGTCAGACTGGAAAATATGACTGAGATGCTGGAGGAAGGCGTGTAGGAAGAAATTCCTAATATCAGGGTAGTAAGACAGATGGATTGAAGAGCAAAGTCACAGAGGACCCACTTGAGGAAAGGGAGGAGAAAGACAAGGGAAGGAGAAAGCAGGATGGAAAAATGAGCAGGTGAGAGAGAATAAGACAAGCAGGGACAGAAAGAATAGAGAAACATGCTGGAGAGATGGGGCTCGGGGAGGAGTAGGTAGTGTAGCCTGTCTGTCCTATCAGAAAAGTCGAGGCAGAGGTGAGTGGGTGGCTAACTTTAGGGGGAAAAAATCATGCCCTTTCCCCCTGCTCTTTCTATTAGGTTGGTGCAAATGTAATTGCGGGTTTTTCCATTACTTTCAATGTCAAAAACCGCAATTATGTTTGCACCAACCTAATATATATTCCTTTACGCTAGTCAAAAACATCTGGAAGCCAGGTGCGGTGGTTCATGTCTGTAGTCCCAGAACTTGGAGAGGCCAAGGCCAGAAGATCACTTGAGCCCAGGAGGTTGATACCAGCCTGGGAATAATTATGAGACCCTGTCTCTACAAAAAACTTTAAAAACTTAGCTGGGCACAGTGGCATATGACTGTAATCCCAAGGTACCCGAGAGGCTGAGGCAGGAGGATTATTTGAGCCCAGGACCTTCAGGCTACATGTTGGTTGGCAGCCTGGCAACAGAGTGAGACCTTCTCTTAAAATAAATAAATAAATAAATAAATAAATAAATAAATAAATAAATAAATAAAGTCTGGAGAAGGAGAGAAGAATCTATATACCAAGGATATTTTTCTGGGACTTTCTCTGGCTAAGCAAAGAAAAGGTTTTCCACTTTGAATGCTTTTTCATTGGCCATGGGAGCCCCGCTGCATTCACTTTTTAGTTTCTGAACAATAAACTGGTAAATTAACTACTGGGTTGTTTTAGCCAGGATGCTTGCTGCTGCTGACATTTCCCTGGTGATTTGCACCGATTGAAATTCTCTAGAGTAATTGCTATTAGTGTATCATCAGGAGTTTATCTTGCTTGGGAGCTTTTGGGTTTTGCTGATTTAATAAGCAAGCTCTGGAGTCTGTGCTGTGGGGGGAGATGTTTAGTCTGATGAAGAGAGCAGGACAGAGTCCAGCATCTTCTCCTGCAGGTCAGGCCAGAGCTTAAGAGAACAAACATAAAAAGAGCAAGAGGAACATTTGCTTGTTTAATTGGCCATAGATTTTCCTGGCAATAATTTGTAGCAAGATAACAGACCTCTTCAAGGTCATGTGTCTGGGCATGGCTGGGTGAGGAAAAGGACTCAGAAAATTCTGGATGATTGGCTTTATAAATGAGTATGCTGATTTCACTAGGACTCATCGGTCAGTTGATGTATGTCTACTGTTTAACTGATGGTTCCTGCCTGGCTGGCCTGGCTCTCAGCCTGGACTCCTAGCCCAGCTGTGTTTGAATAAAGGCAAAGATGGAGGACCCGCCCTGGGGTCTAAAGCAGCAAAGGCATTGTGTTCAAATCCCAGGAGCCTGAAGCCAGTCATTTGCTGAGCCCTCACTGAAGAGACAACTCAGAAATAGAGCAGACCACCTGGGCAGGAAGTAGGATGGGGCAGCGGTGCCTGTGTCTGGCCTTGCACAGATCTGGTTGGGTTCTCCCATCTTTACTACATCTGCTCCTGTGGGAGCAGACCCTGTGATTCCCAAGATTTGACCTGAAATAGATTTTATAGATTTGAAAGGGGCCTCAGAGTTCCTTGAGTCCAACCACTCCCTGTTTCAGATGAAGTTGAGGCCCATGATGGCCCGCATATCTTTGTACTTCAACATGACCCAAGGGCCCTCCAGCGCTCCCCCTATTATACTGTTCAGCATTGCTGTGGGCCATTGTAGTCCTCGATCTCCATGTGAAGGGCTCTAGGAAGCCATGGCCTGCATTTTATTAATCACAGGACTTGACATCCAGCAAATGCTCAGTGTTTCAATGAATGAATCGAGGAATGGAGTGACTTGCCCAAAGATGCACAGTCGCTGGTAGTGGCAGATCCAGGACACCCTGTGCTAGCACTGGCTCAGTGCTCCTGATAGAGCCCCAACTGTCCACCAAGGGGTGAAGCAGACTGCTGGAGTTTGGATCTTGGTTAATTAGCTAGCTATGAGGTGGCCATGAAGGCAGGCTTCTCAGATTCCCTTTCAAGAAGGAATTTGCTACCCAGCTGCTAAGAGGGGGGCAGTTAGCTGACAGTCTCCAACACCAGCACCTTCAGGGTCCACCTTGACTCTGAAGCCAAAGCCAATTCCTATCAGTCCCAGCCAGTGACAGAGCCCAGTGAGAGCGCTAGGGCCTAGCCACGCCTGCCCGACAGCAGGCCCTCTAACAGGCAGTCTCTGCTCCAGAGTGCCTGGCTGAGACTGTCTGAGACCACGCTGGCTGAGACTGTCTGAGCTGCACGGTGGTCTGAGGCTCCCGCAGTTCCTTTTCCTTACCCAGGTTTCAGGTCTACATCCTAGCCCGAAGGTTTTCCCTCTCCATTTCTACTCCCTCCTCCTTTTATATTTTTCATAGGAATACTTACAATAAACTTCAATATATCTTAGCATCTACTTTCCAGAGGCCTCAACTGACACAAGCCGTGGGACCTGGGACAAGTTCCTTCACCACTAGCTTTCATTTTATCCTCTGTAAATTGGGCTTATGTTCATATCTGCCTCATAGGGTGATGTGGGCCATCCCTTTGGGAGTAAATGAATCTAGGTAAGGGCCTAGAATAGCACTTGGCACGAGTAGGTGCTCTATACATGTTAGCCAGTGCTATTACTGAGGAATCCTGCTTGTCCATGGATTTCAGTTGCATGGAATCCTACATCTAAGTAATGGAACCACAGAAAGACCATAGCCCTTGGACTCATCCACACACACAGCTGGAAGCTTGTGATATGAGGTCATAAAAATGAAACTCTGCTCCTTCTTCCAAGGCACACACTGTGGAGCTAACAGAGGGCAGGGGCTGGGATCTGGCTACAGATCTACTGAGGGTCAGGACTGAGCAGAGGCTGTCTCTCTCCTGGGAGATAAGGTCCTGAAGGTGAGGAATGTACTGACTACCTTCCTAGCCTCAGAGGCTCAGCTGGACACCCCACCACGGCCTGCTCGATGCCCAGCTGCCTCTGGGGAAGGTGGGAAAGGTGAGAGCCGCTTTTGGTGCCCTGTGAACCTCCATTCACCTCTCCCAGACACCCTCGGCCACTTCCCCCACCTCAATCTAGGTTTTCAACTGCTCTGGGTGCCTTTCACAGCTTAGATGTTGGCTCATGGAAAAAAAAAAAAGCAAAAAAATGAAACAAAACAAAACAGAGAGTTCTAACCCCCATTCAGTCTCAGCAGCAAGTCATGCTCTCCCTCTGGGACCAGGATCTAAATTTCCATGGATAGTTCTGACTGTGCCAAGAAAGGTACAGGACTAGATAATGTCTGATTCTCCTTCTAACTCTGCCATTCCATCAGGGGCCAGCAAACTCTTTCTCTAAAGGGCTAGCAAGCAAACACTTTACATGTCTAGGCTATAAGGTCTCTGTTACGACTTCTCAACTCTGCTGTTGCAGTGTGAAAGCAGCCATAGACAATGTGCAAAAAAATGATCCTAGCTGTGCTCAGAGAAAATCACCTACAAAATCACATGCTTTGGCCCAAGAGCCATAGTTTGCCAACTCTCAAGCTATGTAATGAACATGATGATACTGCCCTGGGGTAACTGATTTTCAGTGGACATGTGGACATTCGGTGGTGGTTTCCTGACCTATTTTTCCCTGCTCTCCTTAACAACAGTACCCAGACTTTCCTTTGGGTCACTGCTCCTCCTCCTTTGTCTCCCTTGTGGTTTGGGTGTGATGACTTTAAGCTGGACCCTGGGTGGGCCCGGAGAGGATTGAGGGAGTCAGCATATCCTACTTGAACCATAGAGATTTACTGGGGAATTAAGTGAGGGGAACACATAATTCAATCTAGGTCAGTGAGTTGTGAGATGTTTGCTGGGGTCTTCACCAGAGACACTTCCTCTTGTTCTGCAGGAGCATCTCAGAGATAAGCTATATGTG
The DNA here is from genome assembly GCF_048565385.1 of Saimiri boliviensis. Taxonomy (NCBI): domain Eukaryota; kingdom Metazoa; phylum Chordata; class Mammalia; order Primates; family Cebidae; genus Saimiri; species Saimiri boliviensis. The sequence continues at coordinate 104,765,314 of NC_133452.1, forward strand.
TCCAGATAATGTTGTAGTCACTCTGGTGGTGGGGAAGGGGATGGTGGCCAGAAGAGAAAACTGGCCTAGGAGTAGAGCCAAGCCAAGGAACTCAAAGAGAAATGGAGCCAGAGCCCTTCTGATACTGGGAACCCCTGGATCAAACCATGCCTGAAGTCAGAATCTCTCTAAACTTTTCTTTTCTTTTTTTTTTTTTTTTTTTTTGAGACGGAGTTTCGCTCTTGTTACCCAGGCTGGAGTGCAATGGCGCGATCTCGGCTCACCACAACCTCTGCCTCCTGGGTTCAGGCAATTCTCCTGCCTCAGCCTCCTCAGTAGCTGGGATTATAGGCACGCGCCACCATGCCCAGCTAATTTTTTGTATTTTTAGTAGAGACGGGGTTTCACCATGTTGACCGGGATGGTCTCGATCTCTCGACCTTGTGATCCACCCACCTCGGCCTCCCAAAGTGCTGGGATTACAGGCTTGAGCCACCGCGCCCGGCCTAAACTTTTCAATCATGAAGCTATGCCACCTAGGACCAAGCTAAGTGTCCTGTTACTTACAATAAAAAGGATCCTAACTCATGCAATTAGAAAATTCAGAAAATGGGGACTCACTACTACCACCACTGCTAGGTCCCAAAGAAATGAACCTACAGTGGTAAAATTTCAGACATGCATTTAGAATTGGCAAGGAAATCTCAGGAAGAAACTTGAGGATGGGGGATTTATCTTGAAGGAATTCAGAGTATGCCACTCCAAAATATGCCATGCAGGTATATGAGGATTATTTTGAGCAGAATGCAATAGAGAAAAAGCAGACACAGGACAAGCTCTCTGGACTCCCCCTGCTACACCTACTGCATAACAACAGAACATAAATTCCCTTGGAAAGATGTCCCAACCCCCACCCCCCAAAACAGGCACACACATGCATACACACAAATGTTTCTTATATCAGGAAGAAGATAACAACGTTATCCCCAGAGAGGAGATGGTACTGAGAAAGAGTACACCCAGACAAACTTACTAACGAGCTCTTATCGACAGTTTCTTTCCCCATGTATTTATCTTCCCTCAATTTGCCTCCCCTAGAAGCTCAAAGGAATTTTCCTTTGTCTTGTCAGTTCTCTACAGAACTGTTGTTCTTTGCTAAGGTGCAATGCAAGTCAAAGTTTTAAACACCCCTTTGAGGTAGTCATCACCAAGTTTCTCCCATGTGTATGCACAATGCATGCATTAAGAAATGACATAGTTTGGACATTTGTCCCCACCCAAATCTCATGTTGAAATGTAATCCCCAATCTTGGAGGTGCATCCTGGTGGCAAGTGTTTGAATCATGTGGCCATCCCTTTGGTGATAAGTGAGCTCTCTTGAGTTCTCAAGAGATCTGGTCATTTAAAAGTGTATGGCACCTCCTCCCTCACTCTCTCTCTTGCTCTTTCTCCTCGTGACATGCCTGCTTGCCCTTGGCCTTCCACCGTGATTGAAAGTTTCTTGAGGTCTCCACAAAAGAGATACACTATGCTTCCTGCACAGCCTGTAGAACCATGAGCCAATTAAGTATCTTTATCAATTACCTAGTCTCAGGTATTTCTTTAGAGCAATACAAGCATGGCCTAAAATAAATTTGTTTCCCTCTTGCTAATCTTTCATCAGTTTAATTTGCAGAGTCCCAATTAGCAAACGATTTAGGTTTGCTAATGTATAGAGAAAAGATTGTTTTCCCTCCCTTACAATCTGACATTCCCCAACCCAGATCCCCTAGGGGTTGGATGCTGCAGTACCCACCTGTGGCCTGAGAGATGAATAGACAGAGGCTAGAGTTACAATGGTGTTTTCTCACCCAATGAGGAAAAAAACCAGAGGAGGGAACCGGGCTACCTTCCCTTAAACCCTCTCACATCCATTGTGAAAGGAGAGGGCAGGGCTACCTTGACTCTGGAACTGAAATAAACCCTGAGGTGCTCTGTCTTGATCAGCGCAAGTCAAGGGTGAAACAGATCTATTCCAACACCTTGCCCAGGATCCAGGGGACCCCTAATCTCATCCCCTCTGCCCCAATGCATAAGGCCCAGCTCCCCCACCCCTTTGCTCAGCTCTGCCTCCCAAAATGTCATGCAAATTGCCAAGCGGAAGCATTTGACAGGGCCCGCTGAGTTCACCGCAGTTGGCTGCAGAACCTCGAAGAACAGGATTGTGTCAATCAAAACAAGAAAGGCATGCCAGCCAGTTAGGCCCCCGCGATATTTCACTAAGTATGCCAGATTAATCACAATTATTAATTACAGGGTATGAAGAGGAGAAATATAATTATTGACACCTTCCCTTTGTGGAAATTGGCTTTGGGCGATGGAAATCTGAGAACCCAATCAAAGATAACTGAGAACATCTTTCTAGCTAGAGGATGGGGGTTGCGGGGGGGGGCGGTGGGCGGCAAGTTTTCCTCAGGCTGGGAAGGGGAAATCACAGGGCCATTCCCACTGGATTTTTGAGAGGAAGCACTAACCCACTACTGCCAGCTGGCCTGGTCCAAAATCTGGCTTGGACCCCACATGGTAAAGGTTGGTGGTTAAGAAAGGGGCTTGGTTCTTGTCCTACCTCTGCCCCGAGGCACCAAGTGAATCTGGACTCATCACTTTATCTGGGACTCCGTTCCTTATCTGTTAATGTGGGATTGTGCTGTAATTAGTGTTTCTCAAAACAGGGCTGATTAGTCTTTTCTGAGTAGGACTGTTCAACACATTATAAGAACCATACATTGCCATAGGGGCACATTTACTAGGAATCCCTCCTGCCCCCTCTTCCAACCCCAGTGGTTCCAGCCAGCATGACAACCCAAAAGCTCACACCCATATTTTAACATGTCCCCTAGGGAGATACTACCAGCCTCGGGTGAGAACTGCTACCTGAAGATCTGTGTAGCCTCTCTGTACCTTAGGATCTTCATTTGAGAAATGAGCATTCTAATGCACCTTCCTCCTTGGGCTAGGATAGCTATGATGCTTAAATGAGATATCATGAAGCACTGTGTCCAGCACATGGTAAGTATAATCCTTTTTACCCCTTTTAACATATGGAGCCAAGTAGTTATGATCTGATTTCAACCCTGAAAAGTATACAGTATACTATTATCTCTGTCTTACAGATGGGGAAACTGAGGAAAAGTTAAGTAACTTGCCAGACTTCAACAATGGGTCCTTGTGACTTTCCAACCTGGCCTTTTAACAGCGCATTTGTGGGGGATGTGACAAGGACAGTTCTTCACTGACATTTGCTCTAGGTTGTCTGAGCTGTAGGGGCATGGAAGAAACACTGGGACTTCCAGTGATGACTGCCAGGTCTGGAAGACAGGCTGAAGGTGGCCCACCTCTTCTGAGTCTGCCAGGCTGCATGCTTTGCAGGCACACTATTTGTAAATCCAGACTTGGGATTAAGGAGGTCTTTCCCTCTCTGGCTTTACTAACATTGTGCTAAAGGGCAGGCAGTGAGTGGCTGAGCTCTGGGGACCAAGACCACAATAACGAAGCTGGGAAAGGGTAGGGAGTGTTGTCAGCGAGTCTGCACCCAGAGGCAGCTGCAGGGAGGGAATGGGCAGGATACTTCCTCCATTATTGCTTGGGGTCAACGGAGCTCTGTGTCGTGGGCAGAGGAACATGAGACAGGGGCAATATCCTTACATTCAGATGTTCAGATATCCATCAGAATATTAGAGAGAAACCATAGAAAGTTCAGGGGTTCAGGGAGATCCCCTAGGATGGGAGTCCCAGCCTGTTCTCTGCAAGCTTCTATTCCTAGTGACCAACAAGGCCCTGCATAATCTCCACATTGCCCAACCCAACATTTCTCACTTCATCTTTGTCTTACCCTCTTCACACAGTAGGTCCAGACACACTGACCTTTCTTTTCCTCTCTCCTATCTCGGGGTCTTCACAATTGCAGTCAGTTCTGATTGAAAGAATTGCTTTTTACCCAGATCTTCCTCCCATAGCTGGCTCATTTTCATCATTCAGATTTCATCTCAGAAGCCTCTGGCTGGGCATGGTGGCTCATGCCTCTAATCCCAGCACTTTCGGAGACCAAGGTGTGCAGATCACTTGAGGCCAGGAGTTTGAGACTAGCCTGGTCAACATGGTAAAACCCCACCTCCACTAAAAACTCAAAAAATAAACTGGGTGTGGTGGCATGAGCCTATAGTCTCAGCTACTCGGGAGGCTGAGGCAGGAGAATTGCTTGAATCCAGGAAGCAGAGGTTGCGGTGAGCACAGATTGTGCCACTGCACTCCAGCCTGGGCAATAGAGCAAGCCTCTATCTCAAGAAAAAAAAGAAGCCCCTGTTCAGAGACGCTGCCCAAACCATGCCAGTTGAAATAGACACATACACCCAGTAAGAGAAAATTTAAAAATATCAGGACCCCCAAACTCATTGTGCCAAAGAAGAAGTTAAGCCTGGAGTGACCCAACACTGCCATCTTTTCCCGGAATGAATAGCTGTCACTCCACAACCTTGTGTCAAAGTGTTACCCATCAGATCCTCACAGAAAGGCAAAAGTCCTCTAGTATCTCCAGATGCTTTTGAAATGTTTCAAGTTGCCTATGCTCCTAGGAGACAAGAACATGTCAATTACAACTTTAGGGCTGCAATCTAAGTGTAGCTCCTAAAACTAAAGTCTGTTAGATTTCACAGTGATACTGTTTATCTTTGCAGGTACAGAACAAAGACAACATTAGATCAACCATTCTTTCACTTACCACACCTCCTGACATTCCTTTCCCCCTTTAATAAAGTATATAAATATTAAGCCTCCTGAAAAAAAAATGTTTCCGGAAAAAACAGCCGTAGATTCATCTGTGACTTGTATTGTTCCCAGGTGCACCCCCAGGCTCTGGCTAAATCAACCTTGATTGATTGAAACACCCCACTCCTACCATGACAGTTACACTGCTTTTATTTGCTTCTTAGTACTTATTGTAACTTAAAATGATTTGTTGTTTATTGTCATTTCCCACAACTAAATTGTAAGCTTCATGAGACCAGGGATTTTGTTTGTCTTTTCAACATAGTATTCTGAGCCTAGAGCAGTGCTGGCACTTAGTAGGTCCTCAGCAATTATCAAACAAATTAACACAGAATATAGACACAGCATCTGACGACAAGGAGCCTTCCGTCTGTGGAGGGAAACATAGCCTTTCTCAGTCTGTGTTCTACTGCTCTAACAATATCTGAGGCTGAGTTATTGATAACAAATAGAAATGTATTTGGTTCATAATTCTCGAGGCTAGGAAGTCCAGGAGTGAGGGGTCATATATGGTGAGAATGTTCTTGCTGTTTCATCATGTGCAAGAGAGGAAAAGAGAGTGGCAGGTTAGCAAGAGAGGGCTGAACTTGCTCTTCTAACAAATCCACTCTCACAATAAAATTAATCCATTATGAGGGCAGAGCCTTCATGACCTAATCACCTCTTAAAGCTCTACCTCCCAACTCTGTTACATTGAGAATTAAGTTTCCAACACATGCCTTTCTAGGGGACACATTCAAACCTTAGTATTTCACCCCATGGCCCCCCCAAATTAATGTCTTTTTCACATGTAAAATACATTCATTTCATCTTAGTAGCCCTAAAACTCTTAACTTGTTATAGTATCAACTCAAAAGTCAAAAGTCCAAAATCTCATCTAAGTCAGATATAGACGAGATCAAGGCATGATTCCTTCCGAGGCAAAATTTTCTCTACCTATCAGTCTATGAAATTAAACAAGTTATCTGCATCTAAATACAGTGGTGAAACAGGCATAGGATAGGCCTTCCCATTCTAAAAGGGAGAAACAGGCAAGAAGAAAGGTACTACAGTCCTAGGGTTTTGGGTGCTACCCCACTCCCATGGCTTCACTAGGCATTGCCCAAGTTGGGGCTCTCCAAAGTAGCTCTATCCCTGCAACAGGTCTCTGCCTGGGCCTCCAGGCTGTTCATGACATCCTTCGAAATCCAGATGGAGGCTGCCATGGCTCCAGCTGGTGAATTCTGCATGCCTATAGTGTCAGCACCACACAGACAATGCCAAGATTTATGGTTTATACCTTCCAGAGTTGGCAAGTCAAGGTGCACTTGGGTCTGCTTAAGCCATGGCTAAGGTGGCCAAGGGTCACTATGCTGGAATTTGGGGAACAAAGCCCCAAGTCAGTGCAGGGCAGCAAATGCTGAAGTCCTGCAGATAGATGCCTCTCTGAAATTCTGGCCCTTATGGTCCTGCTCTGGGCCTGTGATGAGAGGGAAAGCTTCAGAGATCTCTGATATGCCTTAGGGGTCTTTTTCTCGTTGCCCTGATGAATAGTACTGGGCTCCCTTCTATCCATCTTAATTGCTTTAGCAAATGGTCACTTGGCCACACCCTTGGCTTGTTCTCCTAAATATGCCTTTTCACTGTAAGTGGCCAGGCTTTGGATCTTCGAACTCTTTCTGCTCTGCTTTCCTTTTACTTAAAATTCTGTCTTTAAATCATTTTGCTTCTCTTGCATCTTACCATGTGCATTTAGAAGTAACCATGCAGATCCTTCAATATTTTGCTCAGAAACTTCTTCTTCTAGTTATTCTAGCTCATCACTCTGAAATTCTGCCTTTGATAAAGTCATTGGACATGGATAGAATTCAGCTAAGTTTGCTGACGCCTCATAACAAGGATGGCCTTTATATTGGTTTCCAATAAGATATTCCTCTTTTCCATCTTAAACCTCATCAGAATGGCCTTTACTGCCCATGTTTCTACGAACATTCTGATTATAGCCACTTAAGTCATCTCTAAGATGATTCTGACTTTCCTGAGCTCTTTTCTTTTTCTGCAGCCACACCAGAATCATCCTTTATGGTCGATTCGCAGCAATCTAGCCTTTTTCTAACCCGCTTCTCCAAATTCTTTCAGCTTCTGCTCATTATCCAGTTCCAAAGCTGCTTTCACATTTACAGACATTTGTTATAGAAACAGCCCCAATTCTCAGTACCAATGCTCTGTCTTAGTCTGTTTTCTGCTCCTCTAACAGAGTACTTGAGACTGGGTAATTTATAATAAACAGAGATGTATTTGGCTCATAGTTTTGGAGCTGGGAATTCTAAGAGCCAGGGAGCACCTTGTGAGGATATTCTTGCTGCATCATCCCATGGCAGAAGGTCAAAGAAAGAGGGAAAAGGCAGAAGAGAGGGCTGGAATCACTTTTATAGCAAACCTACTCCCATGTCATGCCAGGTTCACGTCAGCTTAGTTGTATTACTTCTGACCAGGGCTGAGAGGTTTCACAATGACTCAAAGGCCAATTAAATGATTTTGAATTCATGGTTCATTGTGAGGCTTTCACAGGACAACAACCATGCAGATCTATTCAACACATAGCAGGCAGTGATAAGAGAGAGGGGAACAAACCCTACGGAGAGACCATCACACTGACAGGTGAACTAGGGGGTGGGGGATGAGGTGGGGCAGAGCGAGGGGGCCTCAGGGTTCTCATGAGCAGAGCTGCTTCTGCGGGTATCTCACCACGGTTAGTTTCTGCACTGTTTTTATGGCCCTCTGAGGGAGTGTCCGTGAGCACTATCTCAGCTGTGTTTTGGCTTTGCTTCCTCCCCGACTGGACCAAGTCTATCTCTCTAAAATCAGAGCTAATCAAACTGGGCTTGATCAGATGCATGATTAGTGACCAACCTCACAGGCCTACCTCCACTCCTTTGTACAGTATAAAGACTCATCTACTTCTTGATAGGAGAAAAGAGTGGTTACAGGCCATTTTTCTCTCTGCTTGGAGCCCCCCTCCCCGCTTTGCTGCCCTCTCAGGTCCTTGCTTCCCATCTCTTCCATCTATATCCCTCTTTATAGAATCTAGGGCCCCTGCAGCAGCAGTCTGTGAGCAGCACCTACCTGGAGTTGCGCAGTGTACAACCCGTGCAACTGAATGCAGCAGCCCTGATAGACTTGCGGATTCAGGACTAAAAGGAACCAAAGAAGAGCTAGAGCACATTCTCTCAACTTAAAAATGAGGAAACTGCTGGGTGTGGTGGCTCACACTTGTAATCCCAGCACTCTGGGAGGCCAAAGCCGATAGATCACCTGAGGTCAGGAGTTCAAGACCAGCCTGGCCAACATGGCAAAACCCCATCTCTACTAAAATTAGAAAACTGAGCCAGGCGTGATGGCAGGCACTTGTAATTCTAGTTACTTAGAAGGGTGAGGCAGGAGAATCACTTAAACCTGGGAGGCGGAGGTTGTAGTGAGCCAAGATCACATCATTGCACTCCACCCTGGGTGACAGAGCAAGACTCTGTCTCAAATTAAAAATGAGGAGACTTTTCCAAGGTCATGCCACAGTGACTAAATAACATGACTGGGATGTGAACCTGCAGCTCTTGGCTCCCCAGGCAGCACCATGGTTTATCCACTTCCTCCTTCTAAAGCTGTCTAAATACTCCCTATTCCCTTTTTTTACCCTGCAATGTACTTTGAGAGCTCTGCCCTGATTTTGTGCCCATATTCAGACTTAGTATATGCCATGCTTTGAGGTCTTCCTAAGTAAGCCATACAACCAAGCTGTGCCACCAGTCATGGGTCTACCCCAGAGTGGAGACCCCATGAGGCCTGGGCCTTACAAAAGTTGGTAACAGGGTAAAAGGCAATGACAGAGGTGGAAAGATCTCCATGCTTACCCTGGCAGAGTAAGAAGCAGAGATGTCAGACATTCTTGAGTAGACATTGCAGCTCTGCTTCATGTTCCGGGCTTGACCTCGGGTCTCTTACTTCACCTTTCTGGGCTCCAGGTTTTTCAACTACAAAAAATAAAAATAACCCTCGTGTCTTACTGCACCATCCCAGCTTGCCATTTAGTGAGAATTAAATAAGACGTTGTACGCAATGAGCCCAGCATAGCACCAGGCACGCAGGCCCATCCTGTGACTGCACCTGGCCCTCTGAGATACTCTCTCCTCCCTAAAGACTTCCTCAGCCTGAGTTCTGCATATGTGTTATGGCTCTTCCCTGTGGAAGCCCTTTTAAGGCAGGAACTGTTCCTGGGAAAAGATAAAATCCTTGGCATAGCTAAGCCATTACCAGAAATGTTTAACCAGCCTGCATTCACAGGCGGGAGGACACGCATGAAAGCGTTTTATCTTCCTCCTGCAAAGGGAGAGCAGGAACCCCACGCCAGGCTGAGATGAAGGCTTGATTTTTTTAAGTAGACGTTTAGGATTCTACTGATGCTTTGCTAACTCCCAGTCAAATCACAGCATCAAGGAAAGAAAAACTCCATTTTCTGCTAAGATGTTGAAATGGCCCTTTCCAATTAGGCAATGGGCTTTGGGAGGGGAATCTCAGACAGGCAGCAGAAAGCCGACTCTGCTCGTCTGACCATTCAGGGATCTGTGAGCCCAGGGCACCACACGAGTAGCCACTCCAAGTGGACTCTGCATGTCCTAAGGCAGGGGAGAGGCCCCCGAGTGACTGCCCTCTGTCTCCCACCAGGTTGTTCTAGGATGCTCCTGGAGAATGTGTCTTGTTAATTACTAGTCAGCTATATGTTTTACATATATTGATTAGTCTGAGCATCTACCTTGATTAGCAAACATCATGACTCTCATAAAATTGCCCACAAGTCATATGTGCAAACACCATCATTTACTTGGAACCCTGCCTTCCCAGTCACTGCTCTAACTGCTTTCCATGTATTAACTCATTTAATTTTTACATACTTACAGTGGCTTCAAGAATGGCCACAAATTCTTTGTACCCTTGCCACGGAGAGGAGGGGTCTTAGTCATCTCGCCTTGAATCCAGACAAACTCTGGGTCTGCTTTGACCAGTAGAATGTGGCAGGAATGATGCTGTGACCCAGGCCTTAAAAGACGTTGCCACTCCCATCTCCTGGCATGCTCTCTTTGGGAGCCCTGGGATGCTACACAAGAAGGCTGTCTACATGAGGCTGCCACGCTGGAGACAATGACCACCTGTGAGCACTCTAGTCGACCATCCCAACTGAACCCACCCTTTCAGTCAGCCCAGCTGCGGTGTCAGATGTGTGAGTGAAGCCTTCCGGGCCCCTCCAGGCCAGCTGACCACCATCGAGTGACATCAGCTGACAGAATGTGGAGCAGGTGCACCAACTGGCGGACCCGGCCTGAGCAACTGACCCAGGACAGCGTGAGATATAATAAAATGACTAGCTGTAGGCAGCAATAGATAAGCAGAACAACCACCTTCTGAGGAAGGCACAATGGGGTGCCATGTCACAGTGAGAAGACTGAGACACAGAGATGTTCAGTAGTTTACCCAAGGTCACACAGCTGTCAGTGGTAGAGTCAGAATTTGAAACCCAGGTAGCCCGTGCCTGAAGCCCATGCTCTCACCTCCTCCTCTGAACCTGGTGCCAGCTACTCCCCTAGCTGTTCTAACACCTCTTGAAGGTACCTATTAGTAAATCTCTGTTACCACATGCAAAGGCTGCTGGAAGCAGGCACCAATTCCTCGTTGTCTTAATATCCCCGTTCCTGGCACAGAAGAAAAGCACTCAATGTTCATTAAGAGAGTGAAGTAGATCAGGTGGGTGGAGGGAGGAAGAGGTGGAGGCATGGATGAATGGACAGACAGACAGACTGATGGACTTGGGTGGGATAGAGCCTGAGAAATGTGAGGGAGTTGGAAGTGTTTGGGATATAGGCATATTAGAGGTCCTCTGTGAGGACAAGCATGAGGGCACCTGAAGGTGAGGAGAGACACACACACACACACACACACACACACTGCACACGGGGCAAAGGCTCTCTTACTACTTGTATGGGGGGTGCCTGTCTTCTACAGAGCCTCATGAAAAGTCACTATTAGAAGACAGATGTTGATTTTGAAAAACTATTCTATTTTACTATTATATATTGCCTCTGTTTTTTTTTTTTTTTTGACAATCTCAAAAAAAAAAAAAAAAAAAAAAGACCAAAAAAGAGCTACAAAGAAATAGAAATGTAGGGAACGTGGAATGTCTAGTCACTAGCTGAACACTAATTATACCCCTGAATGTCTTGGTAGTCCAAGCAAAAATGGAAATACCTTGTAGTTAAGAGCTCTGATTTGGAGGGGGTTGATTGGTCTCTTATCTTAGAGCCAGAACCAGCAACACTCAATACCTGTATGTGAAAAGGGTGGCCCCCTTTCCTCAGGTGGGTAGCATCTCTGTCCTCAGTCTCCAGACATGTGCACCTCACGTTTTCACCACTGGTCCACCTTAGATGCAATAGTGTCTATTCATATTCACATTATTTCCTCTGTGATTCTCAATCAGGCATTGATCTGACTTCATTCATCACTCAAACATGGATGCTCAGTCCTGGAGAGCTTATCCTTCTAGAAGAGCCAATACTCTCAAAATCTTTCAAATCTTCTAGAAAAACTGAAGTCCCTGGGCTTTTTCTGACAGCTCTTTTCTGTTTAAGATTCTAGGAAAACAAAATTATTTTTTCCATCTTGTCCAAGAATATTTTTCCAGGAAGAATGATCTCTCCCAACCTCAATGGAAATTTCCACTGGGGCCATCCTGTTTTCTGCAACCCATTACATAGAACTACATTAAACTTGTAGGATCCAATTCCAAAGATGCCAGCGGTTAGGTTATATAGTTTGTGGTGGCAGATAAAAGGAGGCAAACAAGCTTATCTGAAGAGATGAAATTTCTGCTGCAAAGAGGGTAGTCTCTGCTCAGAGTTCAGAAAGAGCAATTTGTCATTCCAAGAGGGATTTATTGCATAGATACCCTTACAAAGGATGTTGGATAACATAACAGGCAATTCAGAGATGTTCACTGTCTCATTAACTCCATGAGAGTGTCCTGGACGGCAGATTCTGAGCTGTCCTAGAGAGACTAATGGAACATCCACGCACAGCCATCCCCGACTCAGCCCTACCTCCCACCAGGCTCTATCCTGATCTTGCTCAAGGCAGACCTGGGGAAAATGCTTAGTCCCAGGCCAGATTCACTCAGCCAGGCCTCTTCCCTACCACCCACCACCACCCCGCTCCACAGACACACACTCAATTTCACCAGTCTCTGTGCCCAGGGAAGTCATTCATTTTACTGCTACCCTGAGTAAAATGTGAATCATTGAGCAAAAAACTATCAGACACACACCAAAGCTTGAGATAAATTATTTTTGGAAAGCTGTCATTTTGAAGCACCCAAACCCTGGCTTCTCCAGGGTTGGAGAGGATGTGAAAGAAGCAAGCCACACTGGGCCACTCGCTCTTCCCTGAACACACCCCCTTCTCTCCCACTCTTGGACCTTCGGACTTGCTGTCCCTCCACCTGGAAACATCCTCTCTGACCCCCTCTCTCCCTAGCACAATGCCATCTATCCTCCAAGGCCCCAACCTGCCTGATGTTTCTATCCCAGCATAAACTCCCCGAGGACATCTCTCGTTTTGAGACAGAGCAGGGATCCCTGTTAGAGGACTGCTGCCCACCGCACTGAACATGGAAATAAAATCTTGAGTCCCTTCAAGGGAAATCTCAGGCACCTAGCTGGACTTGAGAAGTAAACAAACAACTTGAAAAGCAAGAAGGTAATGGCAGCTTAAAACAACTGCCACTCAAGTAAGTCAGAGCCACGAGATGTTTGTCCCTATAGAAACTGAAGGTAACATCTTGACCTATGTCCCTGAGTTGTTTTTTCAGAAACCTGGACCCCCACCAGATGGAACATGCTGACCACTGTCAAGTAGACTTCAGATAAGGGGGAAGTGAGGACTGAATTTCGACTGCCAATCTTTCTATAAATTTCTTCCTGAGTGGCCTAGAGAGAGTCACACTCACAGGCCGAACCTTAACATTCCTTTCTGATGACCCCAAGGTTTTGGGTAAAACCTTGCTTCCTTAACCAACTGCAAATCAAAGAAGGTCCGAATCCACCTATGACCTGTAAGCCCTTTGCTGTAAGATGTCCTACCTTTTTTGGGCCAAGCCAAAGCCAAAGTATAACCTCCATGAGTTGATTTATGACTTTGCCTGTAACCTCTGCCTCCCTACCTTTAAAAACTCTTAGATGTGAGCTACTGGGGAGTTTGGGTCTTAAGCATGAGGTGTGTCTGATTCTCCTCGCTTGGCACCCTGCAGTAAGTGCCTCACTTTCTGTGGCTAAAGGTCCCAGTGGCAGTATTTAGCTTGCTAGTCTGGGCAGGCAGACTCAAGTTGAGTTCGAAAACAATCTCAAAGGTTTTATTTAACAGTGCAGGCTCTAGAGCCTGTGGCCAGGGCTCAGCTTAAGACTGTTACTAGCTGCGCAACTTCAAACAGGTTTCCAAATCTGTCTGTGCCTTAGATCCCCCTTCCATGAGACCAGGATGATAACTATGTCTACCTGATAGGGTTGTTGAACACAATTTTAAAAAGCAATGGATGTTCACGGTTATCATTATCCCTCCCGGGGCTGCAAGTATAGTGAAGTTTCTAGAAATTCACTGCACACATTAACTGCTCCATCGCCATGCTTGTAAGTTGAACTCCAGATAAATGTTCTCTGGTGACCTCTCTCATTTTCTTTCCCTTCCCTCCCAAAGCCCCATCTCTCCTACCTGTAAGGTCTCCTACCTGTAAGGTCTCCTACCTGTAAGGTCTCCTTGTCAGCTATTGGAAGCTCTGATGAAGCTTCAGGGTTGGCCTTGCTTTAAAATGTTTTTTCAGAGGACATGCAACTGCAAACATCCTCAATTCCCAGCACAATACCGAGAGCAAGAATGTGTTCAGTAAATAAAGGTTGAACGCATGAATAAATCAATGAAATGTGTGTGTGTGTAGGTGAGAGGACAGAAGGAAAGCTGCATTGATGATGAAATTTTACACATCCTATGAGGAAAGGACAGGGAAAGAGGGTTTGTGGGAGCCATGGCTTTGGGGAACGCAGGAGCAGGAGACCAGGAACCTCTCTTTCCTGTGGCAGCCTTGAGATGGTGGGTCTGCCCCAGAATTAAACAATGTGTTACAAGGGGAAGCAGAGGGAGCGATTCGTCTTCCAATAACAGGTAGGCCCAGTGGCCTGCTCTAATCTCCTTGTTATTCTTAGAGGGGTACTCTTGCCTGGCGGGGAGAAAAAGAGGGGGGAGCCAGTGGGAGAGGTAGCCAAGCTCCGCAGGTCGCCTTCAAGAAAATGAGATGTCAGCTAGAAGGAATGAATTAATAAAAAGAAGTCGACCCTACTGACCTGCCCTCATTCTCTGTAAATCTTGAGCTTGAGAAGTTTTTCTGTGGCCTCCACTTGTCAGAGGAACGCCAGGAGGTTAGGTGTGGAGGAGTGAATGAGTGTATAAGTTGTGAGGCTGGAGTGAGAAATTTTAATCACCTGGTCCTCGGCTCTTCTGAATGTTGCTTGTTTATAAAAGGGATATCTTGCCTGTTTCCCAGACACCTTTTCCTGAGGAGGCTCAGAGGCAAGTTGAGGACAATCCGGGCCTTCCTAGAACCTTAGGCACCAGCAGCTGGGAGCATCCTTGATACTTAGAAGGGTTTCCAACTCCTCTGGATGCTGAGAATCACCTGCATAATTGTTAAACAACACAAACTCTGGGCCAGGCGTTCTCTTACTTCAGCGTGCATCAGAATTGCCTGGAGGGCTTGTTAACCCTGCAGTTCAGATTCAGCAGGTCTAGCGTGAAATCTCCAGTGCTGCTGCTGCTGCTGCTCCTGGGGCCACACTTTGAGGACCACGGCCCTAGGCTGGTTCACTGACCAGAGTCTCCAGGGGAGGCTCCAGAAGCTATGCTCCGTACAACTTCCCAGGTGATTCTAGCATCAAGACAGTTAAGGAGCTACCAAAAACATGAGGGCCACCTGCAGCAGAAGCACCTGGTTTCCTTATTAAAATTCAGATTTCCAGGCCTTGCCTTGGCTCTTAGGGCCCAGAATCTCTGGTGGGTTGATCCAGTAATTAGCATTTCCTTAGTTGTCCAGGAGTTTCTAACTTGATTACAGTGAGAGCCATGACCCTATATAGCCTCATATATATATATATATATATATATATATATATATATAGAGAGAGAGAGAGAGAGAGAGAGAGAGAGAGAGAGAGAGAGACGGAGTCTTGCTTTGTTTGTTGCCCAAGCTAGAGTGCATAGAAGCTTGATCTTGGCTCACTGCAACTTCCACCTCCCGTGTTCAAACAATTCTCCTGCTTCAGCCTCCTGAGTAGCTGAGATTACAGGTGCCTGCCACTGCGCCTGGCTAATTGATTTTTTGGGGGGAGGTTTCACCATCTTGGCCAGGCTGGTCTCAAACTCCTGACCTCATGATCCACCCACCTTGGCCTCCCAAAGTGCTGGGATTACAGGTGTGAGCCACCGCACCCAGCCTATAGCCTCCTATATTGCAAGGGAATAAACTGAGGCCCAGAGGGGTGATCTTACTGGCAAAGACCTCACCACTAATTAGCAGCCAAACTGAACCCTCAAAGAGCTGTTTGTGCTTTTTGCGGAAGTACAATTCAGGGTCAGGGTGAGCTCAGGCTGCTCCGAGAATCCCAAAGCCAGGCAGACTGGCCAGAGCCCCCTGAATGCCGGAGCTTCCTCTTTGGGTATAGGAGCCACTGGGCACCATTTTCCCTCAACCTGCCCTCCCTTACATGGTAGTGACTTTGTACGACCTGTACAACCCGGAGAATACCCTCCCCTCCTCCTGGAATATTTCACATTTCAGCTTTCATGTTAGTCTCTCTGAGAAACTCCTATGACCCTCAGTGGCCAGACAGGCTCTGCTCTGAACACTCACTAACCTTGCCCGTTTGTCCACTGCTGCTTTCATTGCTGTGACACGGACCAATTTAAGAAAGGACCACAGCCGTCCCCGCCTTCCGAGGGGTTTGTGCTGCTTAGCGAGTTACCTCGTGGTGCTGGTCGTGGGTAACAGGCTGGGAAAGGACACTGGGACAGCTGCAGCAGCAGAAGCATGAGGGAGATCGCAGAGACCAGCTGGGTGGCAGTTCTGGAAATACCAGATACATCTGGAGAGCATTTTCGGAAGGAAGAGGAGGGTAAAAAGGATTTTTAAGAAGTTTTGCTCTCTGCTGTGAAATGTAATTCCCACTTCATTCCTCTCCCCTCCAGAGAACCTTTGGCAAAGCTGCCCATTAGTTTCAAAAGCTTTTAGAGCCAGGTTTTCTGTTATTTTTATTGTGACACTGTGCTAATATGTGCCTTACGTGGAACCGAGAAGGACCATTTTTGCTGGGGTGCTGGTACTCCGCACCACCATTGTATTTGTTATTTATTGCTGTGTAACAAATTACTCTAAAACTCAGTGGCTTAAAACAACAATCAACATTTTCTCTCCTGGATGTGGAGTCAGGGTTTTGGATACAGCTTAGCTGGCTAGTTCTAACTTGGAGTCTGTCCTGAGTTTGCAGTTGAAGCATGGGGCAGGGGTGGGTCACCCGAGGTTTGGTCTGGACTGGAGGGCCCCTTTCCAAGGTGGCTTCCTCACATGGCTGGCCACTTGATGCTGGCTATTGGTGGGATGCCACAATTTCACCTCATGTCACCTTCTCCAAGGTGGCGTAGGTATTCTCACAACACGGTGTCTGACTTCCTCCAATGCGATCAATTTAAGAGAGAGGAAGAGGAAGATGGAAGCAGCAATGTCTTTATGACCCAGCTTGGGAAGTCACACACTGTCATGCCCACCACACTCTCTGGACTTAAAAAAAAAAAAAAAATCACTAGGTCCAGCTCACATTCAAAAGAATCAGGCTCCAGTTTATGAAGGGAAGAATATAAACTATTCTGCAGACAGATTTTGAAATGCCACAGTCACAAAGTATGTGTCTTGTCTTGGGAAACTGGGTGCCCAGTCCCGAAGCGAGGACCTGCACTCATTCTCTCCTCTCTGAATCCTCATGGCTAGGCCAGTGTCTCGTATGCAGTAGATGCTTCGTAAACGTCTGTTGAACCAAACTGACAGCTCACCTTTACCCAAGCCCACTCTGAAGCCGTGGGGACAGGAAATAGCCTCTGCCCTGGGAGCAGCACTGTCCTTGGGCCTCTTTGGCTGCACATTCCTGCCTCTTGGGCTCTAGCTTCTTAGGAACACATGCAGCAGGCTTCGCTGGGCTGGCCTCTGACCAGCAGTGTCCTCCTGTCCCGTGTACACCTCCGGCCTCGGCCTCCTGCTTGTTTTCCCTGCAGGGTTTGGCCACAGGCCCTCCAGGCCTCCTCCCTGGCCTTGCCCTGCTCTGCCTACTCTACAAAGGCCTGGATGGGCAGCTACTAACACTTGGTGTTTGCTTCAAGCCCTGGATTCCTTTTACAGAGGGACTATTTTATTCCTTTGTGACAGGGTAGGGGTATGTCAAGGGGATGGAAACAACTTACCTCCAACTCTGCCGCAAGATAAATACTCATCAAACCATGTCAATTTCCTCATAGTCTTCACACGTGCATTTCAGCCTCCAAGACTTTGATCCCATTTTCCCCACCAAGAGTGCCCTTTCTTTTCCTTTCTGCCCCTCTAGGTTCTATGCACTGGGAGACAGTGTGGCATAGTGGAAAGGCACAGGACTCAGAATCACAAGATGTGAACTCGAGGCACGGCTTCATCATACAGTACCTGGGCAACTTGGACAAGTCCATGTCATAACCTTTCTGCGTCTCAATCCTTCTCATTTATGAAATGGAGATATCATATCACCTGAGGGTATTGTTTCAAGGCTCAAATGAGGAAATAGATGGGAGAGTATTTCTACACAGCATAAAACAGTGCATGTAAGTAAGAAATTTATCCTTTTCCTTCCCATCTTGCTGTATCCAGCTCAAGTTCTAAGTCTCCCAGGAAACTCTTTACATCCATGAACTCTTCTAGCAATTACGTCTCAGCCTCACAGCTCTGTATTTAATCTGGACATTCTCAAATTTTTATCCTCATGGATGCAAGTTAGATCTGCCACCAGAGTGAAAGTACAGCAGGATTTGCCTGTGTCTCCACCACAGCACAGGACACAGTGTGGGGTCCCCAGGAATGCTTACAGCATCTGAGTGACAGACCATAGGACAGGGGTGCTGATCTTCGGGGGCTTGAAATGGAATTAATCTCTACTTTTTATTCTACTCTCTGTGGCCCTGCTGAGCCCCCTTTAATGGAGACTATGGTTCCTTGACCAGATCCCTTAGGGCAGGCGTCCCCAAACTACAGCCCGCTGGCTGAATGCGGCCTTCTGAGGCCATTTATCCGGCCCCCCGCCGCACTTCAGGAAGGGGCACCTCTTTAATTGGTGGTCAGTGAGAGGAGCACAGTATGTGGTGGCCCTCCAACGGTCTGAGGGACAGTGAACTGGCCCCCTGTGTAAAAAGTTTGGGGACACCTGCCTTAGGGTCTCTCTAGCAGTGCTGTGTGCTCAGCCTCCAGCTTCTGCTGTTTCTAATGGCCCACACCTGGAATTCTCATTAAAGACCTGCCTGTGGGCTCCTGGAGCTGCTTAGTCCACACTTGTAGTCAGTAGGAAGGTGCCTGGGAATTTACACCTCTTCCGGCCACCAGCAGTCTGCAATCAGCGACTGTCTAGTGCCAGAGTCTGAAAGCCCAGCTCCTTTGCCTTGCAAATGCTGAGGTGTGATTTGAACCCCAGAGTTCCTGGCAGGATCAGAGTGAGGTTGGGATAGTGTCTAAAATCACACCTCACCTGGATTTCTCCCCTTTGCTGTCCTGGTTCCTTCACCCGCTTCCAGCTTTCTTAATAAGTCATTTGCACATGAATTCTCCACTCAGGATCTGCTTCTGGGAAGCCAGCCCAAGAAGTCACCATCCAGACTCCCATCAGAAATGAGCAAGGTGGCATTGATAGTCCACAAAAAGAAGTAGGGATGAACACCATATTCTTTTTCGCTTCTGGTGGCTTCCAGATTTACCACCAACACCACTGCTGGGAGTAAAAAAAAGTGATTCATTTTCAGTTTATCTTTTCTTTAACATAACCAACTTCCGATTCTCGAGGCTTAATTGGATCTATTCTTGGATGTGACAAAAAGTTAGTGGGAAATGAAAGGGGCATATCAAGGAAAAAAAAAACATTTCAAGTGAATAATTTAAGATCACATCCATAATTAATGGCATTTGGCATGCTTCCCCTGGATGCCTAATCAGAGCGTAGAATGTGCTAATTAGAGCGGTTTGGTGCAAATCAGCCCGTGCAGGTGTGGGGAAGCCGCTTCTGTTCTTTTCAGTACCGGTGGCGGCAGCAGCTCAGGAGTCTCTCAGGTTGGGCGGGGCTTGAATCAATGATGAGGCTCTATTCTGAAACACCTTGTGGTGTGAAATGGGTTTCTCTTCCTTTTGAAGATGTGGATGTGTGTCTGTGTGTTTGATGGCGGGACACAGAGGGTTAGAGCTAGGTTAAAACTTCAGGTGAGCTCTCCTCTGCTGTGGGGAACATAAGAGAATCGAATGGGGCCAGAGCTGGGAGGAGGGGTTGAGGAGAGGAGCTAATCACCACGAGCACCTGCACTTAGCACGCAGTGGATAGACAGGGTCACCTGTCACACAGCCAGGTGCACCTTGGAAAAGCGAAGGCAACAGGACATCTTCCGCTCACTGTCCCATGTGTATTACCACCCTCCTTCAACCTGTGGAACCATGCCCTCAACCCAAGGACTCCCTTGATGTCTGACTTCTGGTTGATTTAGCACCTGGGGAGCCCCTGAAGGAGATGGGAGGGAAGAAGTGAAAAGTGACTTACTTTCCCATCTTTCTGAGAGATCCCTGTGGCCTGCAGTTCAGCCACCTTGCTAGAGCTAAGATTCCAGTTCTTGTCCAGTAACCCTCTCCTCTGTCCCAGGGTCCTAGGGACGTGAGCTTCAGGCTGAGGGGTTTCCCACCCCACCCTCATCAGCCTGGACCACAGCAGCTCCCTCTTGTGGTTTCCCAATCCACCTACACCTTCGTAAATAACCACTTTATTAAACTCTTCTCAGATGATCCTCATTAGAGGGTGACATCTCTTAACAGCTGCCAGGACTCTGAAGGAGACAGAACTGTTTCATAAGAATGACATTCTTTTTAAGTAATTGGAGCTCTCTCCCTTAAAAAACCAACATTTTGGCAAATTGTCTCTCCTTTTTGAAGGGAAATCTTTATAAAATGCATCTTCTATTCCTTTACCGTCTTAACAAGAAGCAACTACACATGATTTTAAAACTGCTTTGATAACACTTCATGAGTAGCAATTGTTGTATTATGCTGGACACTGCACACCTTGGGGACTGTTATGGACCTGAGTTGTGTCCCCTCAAAATCATATGTTGCAGCTCTAACTCCCAATTCGACTGTATTTGGGCCTTTAAGGAGGTAATTAAGATTAAATGAGATCATAAAGGTGGAACTTTACTCTGATAGGACTGATGCCCTTATAAGAAGAGGAAAAGCTCTGTGTGTGTGTGCATGTGTGTGTGCAGAAAAGAGGCCATGTGCGGATGCAGTGAGAGGTCAATGTCTGCAAGCCAGGAAGAGATCCCTCACCAGAAACCAACTTTGTCAACTTGATTGGTTGGAAGGATGAAAAGTATTGTTCCTGGTGCATCTGTGAGGTCATTGCCAAAGGAGATTAACATTTAAGTCAGTTGACTGGGAAAGGCAGACCCACCCTTAATCTGGGTGGGCACAATCTAATCAGCTGCCAGCATGGCCAGAATAAATGCAGGCCGAGGAACATGAAAAGACCAGACTGGCTTAGCCTCCCAGCCTACATCTTTCTTCTGTGCTGGATGCTTCCTGCCCTCGAACATCGGACTCCAAGATCAGCTTTGGGGCTCAGACTGGCTTTCTTGCTCGTCAGCTTGCAGATGGCTTATTGGCGGACCTGTTACTCCTAATAAATTCCCTTTATATATACATTTATCCTTTTAGTTCTGTCCCTCTAGAGAACTCTAGCACACCAACCCTGCTAGCTTCTGGATATCTAAGAACCAGAACTGTAAGAAAATAAATGTCTGTTGTTTAAGCCACCCAGTCTCTGGCACTTTGTCATGGCACCCAAGTAGACTAATACAGGGACCCAAGAAGGCAGAACTGTTAGCCCTTGCCTGAAAAAGTTCCAAATTTCAGTGCCCTCACCCCTGTTTTACACTTTCTTTGCCTTAGCTCTATCAGTTATTACCTCTTACTGCTGACAGGGTTGCTACCATTAGCGGAGCCATCCCTTGCCTGCTTCAATTTTGTCCATTCTTTATGAGTACTAAAGTGGTATGTCAAACCGGAAAAGTCAAGTTCATTAGAATTATGTATAAAGCAAGAGTTAATAGGTTCTGAGTGAGAGTCTGAACGGCTCTTCCTTAAACAGACATTTTTGGTTTATAATGCAGAGACGTTATCATGAGGACTTTGTAAACACCCAGAAGCCACTTTTTCTTATACTGGAATCCTGATTATATTCTTGGACAGCTGAGGTCAAATCAGTGGTGTAAGGGAAGTGTGGATGGTAACACAGTAATCTCTCTGTCTTCTTTTGTGATCTAAACTGGTTAGAACACAATGAAACTCTGGCTTTTACCCTCAGGATCTTCTGGCTTGAAATTATTGGACCCCCTATCATGTACCCACAGGTAGGAGAGAGGACTTGACTTATTTGTCCTAATGGGTTTCCAGGGAATTTGATTAGTGATCAGGCCCTGCATTAGCCACCCTTTGTCCTGGCCTACATGGCACTGCAGTCCGTCAATAGGTACCAATTTTATTAGGTGCTGCCCATGTAATGGTGCACAACGCACCCCTCCAACCTCTTTGGCTTATAATGCTCATTGGCAGAGACAGCTAATCGATAGTTGCTCCTCACCAGTCCCATAGATATCGATTCGGGGCTTGGGAAGACTTTATAAGAAGTCATTGGGGGGATTCTTTCAGTTCAAATTGAATTGTGGGCCATTAAATCTCTTTAGTAAAAGACTGCGCCTCATATCATATGCCAATGCTCCTTCTGAATTTTTAACCAGAGCCCGCCTCCGGAGAACATCCTGCCTTTGCTAAAGCTATCTCAGTAGGTCCCGGGTTTTTCTTTCCCCTGGCAGATCTGGTTAATTGTTATGGATTTTTCAGCAGGTAAAAGCAGGCTTTGTTTTCTTTGCAAAAGCAAACCAATTCAGTTGGTCCTGGCCAGAAACCAGAAAGAAGGAGTAGGGGAAGAAATAAAGGAAAAACAAGAGTCAGACATGGGGTACCTGCTGTCCAGTTAGTCTCAGAGAAACTAAGCATCAATCAGATACCACACATGTGCATACACACACACACACACACACACACACACACACATATCGTGACCCACATTTGCAGACACAGGCACATATACATAAACACACATGTAAATAGGCACACCCATACATGTTCACGTGCACATACACAAACACGGTCAGGCATGCACACACAATCATAAATGCACACACAAATATACGTGCATACACATATGCAAACACACTTATGTGTGCACGCTTACACAAACATGCACACTTCTTCCTGCCACCTATGTTCATTCTTAGTGACCCCTTGAGTGAGTTTCAGGGAGAGAATAAAGAGTCTCTTCCCACCTGGCCAGAGGTAACAGGGGAGAAAGCCTATTACAATAGAAAGTCTCACTCCCACCTCCATCACTGCCAACTCTGTGACATTAGACAAGTTATGTGATTTCTCCAAAACTTGGTCTCCCCATCTATAAAATGGGAGTTCATCATCATATAACAGGGTCATCATGCAGAATTAGTTCACTGGAGAAAATCGTCTGGCACATAACAGATAGTAAATAACTGGCCCCTGCTGCAATCTTTAGTGAGTTCTCCCTGGAATCAGAGAAGGGAATATGTGTTGAAACCCTCATTTTGGCCAGGTGTGGTGGTTTGTGCCTGTCACCCCAGTACTTTGGGAGGCCGAGGCAGGACTTCCAAGGAACAGAACTGTTGGAAAATTAATGTCTACCATTTAAGCCACCCAGTTTCTGGCAAATTTGTTATGGCAGCCCAAGTAGACTGATTGCTTTAGCCCAGGAGTTTGAGACCAGCCTGGGCAACATAGTGAGACCTCTGTCTCTACCAAAAATTTAAAAAAAAAAAAATTACCCCAGCATGGTGGTGTGCACCTGTGGTCCCAGCTACTTGGGAGGCTGAGGTGGGAGGATTGCTTGAGCCCAGGAGGTTGAGGGTACAGTGACCTGTGATCACACCAGTGTAGAACGGGACCCTTTCTCAACAAAAGCCCTCTCATCAAGGCCCAGTGAGAGGATGTACCTTGTCCGAAGTGACTGAGAGAGTTAGACTGGGACTGGATTCCTGGCCCACTTCCTTCTGGCCCTTTATTTCTATTGTGCTGCCTTAATGAAGGAGGACTGAGAGGGTCCACTGGCCACTTCCCTAACCCCAGCAAGATTGTTTTTTATTAGAAACTAAATTTGTGTAGAAGTTTACTCTTTTCACAGAGCAAAGGCTAATTAGAAACTGCAGTTTTCAGGGAGGCTGCCCTGGCCTGGGCCTCTTATTGGTATCTATACCCAGGGGGAAAGGAACAGAAGCCAGAGAGTAGGCTGTGTGTGACATGAAGATATCACTCCTGGCTTGGACAGGTTTCTTTAGAGGGCAGGGTCTCCTGAAAACGGTCTCGGGAGACCCTGCCTAGCAACAATCATTGAATTAAACAACAACAAAAAGCAGCTCATTGTGGGACAGGTGCCAGCCTAGGTTGGGACCCAGGCATCAGGGTCAGGGAGGCACACTCAGTGATAAATCATGCTGCCTGGATGGATGAGGAGCTAGGGTCAGAATCCCTGGGTCAGAGCCAGGACAAGCATTCAATTCAGTAAATACTTGCCACACCCTGTCCAGGAACAGTTAATAGCACACACAGGGGCAGAGGCTAAAAATGCCCCTGAAACTCTGGCAAGGCTCATGGTTAAAAATATTTGAGCATTCGCCACGTGACAGGTATCATTGTAAGACTTTCTACGTGGTTACTCATTAGTCTTCAGAACGACTCTATGAGAATGACTCGATGAATAGGTCCGCTACTATACCCATTTTACAAGTAAAAACACTGAAGCAAAGAGAGCCTAAGTGAC
Source organism: Saimiri boliviensis (assembly GCF_048565385.1). Taxonomy (NCBI): domain Eukaryota; kingdom Metazoa; phylum Chordata; class Mammalia; order Primates; family Cebidae; genus Saimiri; species Saimiri boliviensis. Next base: position 104,789,379 of record NC_133452.1, read on the forward strand.
CGGGTCTAAGAGGCAGAAATGGAATTTGAATTCACATGCTTAGCAATGATGCCCCTATCTTCAATCTTAAGAGGTCCGAGTCAAAGACTTGAGCACAAGCAATTTATTTGGGGAATCTCAGGAAACATGTGAAGGGACTAGGGGAAGTGGAATAAAGAAGAGAAGCAAACCAATATAAGGTGCATTAGAAAGCAGATTGCCAACTAGAGCTTAATCCTGCTTGCCAGGACCAGGAGCTAGGGCAGAGCACCCACCTTGGTTTTATGTGCCTCTAGCGGTGAAGGAGCTGGGGTATTTATACAGCAAGCCCCATGCTCTTGGGATGTTTGTTTCTCAGCTCTTCCAGCCTGCCATGAACGGCAGAGAAGGCTTTAGACAAGGAAATCGCTCAAAATAAAAATAAAAATAAAAATAAAAATAAACAGCTCAGGTGCAAGGAGGCACTTGGAAGTCGGCTGGTGTGCAACTGAGGAGACATGGGTGAGGCTCTGGTAGTGTTCAGTATGGAAACCCCAACCTCCTAAACGAGAGAGGAGAACAGAGACTTTCACTTCTGGCTTAGAAATCAAAACAACTAGCCCCAGAGAGGTGAGCAAAAAAGGTCTGAAATACCTGGAGCAAGTGGTGATGTCCCCTCTGCCCTTGTCCCTGGGCATGCAGATCAGCCCTTGTAGCCTCATTTCATGCACATCCCCAACACAGAACACATGTTGTCAGGCCTGAACGTGTGTGATTTAAGTTCAAAGATAAGACAAAGACCTCACCTGACTGGATGGCTTCACCTGCCAGCCCCCTCACCCACCCCTGGCTTTGAGCAGTACGCCAGACATTGATGAGTTAAGTCTTATGTCCCTCCTGCCTGACTGGGGGACTTGAGAAAGATGAACCACCACAAAGCAGGGTGTGGAGGCAGGAGGAGGAAGGGCCTGAATGCCTCACCTGTAGGGAGATGCTTGCCCCAAATCTTGAGTCCTGACAGGCTATGGCGGCATCCCTGCCTGGGGAGCAGAGGGATAATGGCGATGAATACATTTGGATATGTATGCCCTTGTTTGCTTGGAATTGGTGTAACTGGGCTGTTCTGTGGGCTAGGTATTGGAAAATGCCAATGGAACATGAAGAAAAGTCAATAAACATATGTAAAATAAAATCATTACATAGAAAATGATTTCCCCTGAAGGCCTCGGAAAACTGTCGCTATCGGGGAAAGAAATGTGCCTCTGCTGAGCCTGGCAGTGCATGTGAGCTTAGGAAGCTGTGAGGTCCCGCATGCTCTCCTTCACCTGCTCGGCAATGGTGTGTCACGCCTTGCCTTAGGGAACAGTGTCGCCAGAGAAGGTGGACATGGAACCAGCACAGCAGCGGCTACTGTCTGCCCCCGGGAAGAGTCGGACTTCTTTCTCAACTACCAGAATTTTTTATTTCCTTTATTCTAACTGCTCTGGGCAGCCCAGGGATTCAAAAATCTGTCTTTGCCCTCCTGGAGGTCACAGTTTCCTCACCTATAGGGTGAATATAATAACGCTTCCCATAAAGGTTATAAGGAATGATGTCTATCAAGCATATGAAACCCACACAATACCTGGCTGAGTGTGAGCCTAACCACTGACTGTTTCAATGTGTCCGCTGTCTGTCTTCTGGTCTAGAATGTGAGTCTCCTGAGGGAAGGATTCTGTTGTCTGCCTCGCCATGCAGGTGACAGTACTTGGAAAATTGCAGGTGCTCAGGAAGTAGTGAATGAATGAAAATGAATGGAAACAACTCTCAGTACATAGTAACTTCTATGTTTAAGCCCAGATTAGGTAAAGCATCCTGTACTTTTTCCTCGTAACACTCACCACAGTCATATTGACTGATATTCTGTGTAATCATTTAATAGCTGTCTCCTCTATTAGAATAAAAGCCCCATGAGGTTAGAATCCTGTCTATACTCCTTCACTGTGATTTCCCCAGAGCTGAGCACTGTCACACAGTTGGTGCTTGATAATTGATGGAAGAAGGGAGGGGAGGAAGGAAGTGGGCGAGGGAAGAGAGGGGAAGAGCAAATGAACACGTATAGTAGCACTGAGTTATGGAAAACCCTAGGGCAAAAACTCTGGGTCTCAAAAGGCTCTTGCATCCATGGTGATGGAAAGATGGGGTCCTTGGATTGTGGGGGGTGGTCTAACCTGCAGCAGTGAGCCATTGGGAGGGATGGGCAGGGCTGCTGCAGTGGCTGGGGCTCTGTGAGCTCCCCATGTTCCTGTCCCCAGCCTGATGCTGTTTCTGCTGAAGCCTCTGTGCTTTCCCAGGGAGAAGGGCTGTGGTTGTGGATCACTGATATTCGTTCATGAACCTGACCTGCAGAGGGATTTCATTTCCTTCCTGCAAAGGTCATTCCCCTCCCCAGGCTGCTCTGTCAACGTAAGGGGAATGGGGAGACCAGAGGTCCCCTGACATAATCCTCAGGGAAGCCCCACCCACCCCAGCTCCCTAGAAGCCTTTGACAGCTTTGCACATCCTCCGCTGTACTTGGAAAAGATACAAAACGTCCCTGTTTGTCTCTTAGTAAAAAAAGCAGTGGTTTCTACCTTGTAATTAGGATTACTCTGCCTACAGTGTGATGTTCCTTTTAATCACCAAAGGGTAAGCCAGCAGTTAGCATAATGCAACATGTTCATCCTAATACACATAGGCATTGGTGGGGAGAGCAGAGCAAGCAGGGAGGAGCAGGCCCTGATTCAGCCACAGCAGGGGAAGGCAGGTGCCAGGAGAGAGGCATGCGGAACAGGAATGCGGCGGTGACCATCCAGGGCAGAAAGGAATTACAGCATGGCCAGCAGGGTGGGGTGCTGGAGTGGGGCAGCTGCTGGAGACAGGAATAGGGAAGTTCACAACACCTGACTCAGGAAGGCCCAGTCTGAGGGAGGCACAGCCCCGTCCTCAGGGAGCTCCAGCCTAAGGGAACTTCAGTCTGAGAGTGGACACAGCCCCATCCTCAGGGAGCCCGAGTCTGAGGGGGAAACACAACCCCATCTTCAGGGAGCCCCAGTTTGATACAGGAAAGACAGCTTCTGGTCTCAGCAAGTCTCTGTAAGATGTAGATGTGATTCTTACTCTTAGCAATTCACAGTGTGGTCGTGGAGCTCCCAGCTTGATGGCAGAAGGACAGGGCTCCTGCTCTCAGAACCCTCTCTATGCAATAGAGGTGACACCGCCCTTGCTCTCAGCAAGCTTTCAGTCTGATGAGAAAGACAGATCCCTTAGTCTCTGGAGACTCCCAAACTAATGGCAGAAGGAAGTAAATTAAATTCCATTGAGCTCTTACTGTATACCAGGCTGCATGGTAGGTGCAGCTAGCTATGCATTTAACCCTGTGGGGTACCCAGGGCCACATGTTGCCTGACTCCAGGGGGCATCATTCATATGGGAGACCATGAGGGTGGCACCCCTGAAGGTGCTCACTCCCAGGGCCCCAGTAAACATACGTACTCCCAACTTATGGAGGAGACAGCTGGAGTACAGAGAGGCTGAGCCTGAGGGGTCACAGCTGAGAAGCAGCAGAGTCAGGACTTGAAACTGGGTCTTCTGAATTCAGTCAAGTGCTCCTAGGATAGTTTCTTATCTGTGAGGGGAAATAAAACAGAGGGAAAAGCCTCCTACACATCCTGGTCTGGAGTTGCTCTAGAAGCAGAGTGTGAAACAGAGGCTCGCTCCTGGTGGCATGTAGCTGGGAAGCGATCTCAGGGAGAAGGTACACAAAACAGGGAAGGCAGGAGAGCCCATCCAAGCTTGCATGATCAGAGTGGCCGTTCCTGTAGGACAATAAAGTCCAGGCTGAGGTGGTCTCAGATGGAGATGGGAAGTTTATTGGGACCTGGAGTAAAGGTCAGTCTTGCTAGGCAAAGTGATGTGTGATCTCTCTGGGACACCTCTGGAGCTTGGTTAACATGTCTCAGCACCGTGTGCCCAAGGGAATGAAAGGGAGAACAAGTTATCCCTTGACTGTCACCTCCTATTGGCCAATAGTGACTTCCACTTCCTGGTTACAGGTGCCTGAGCATGAACCAGGTACCAGTGGGAATGAACTGGTATCAGAGAAGCCCTGGGCAGGAGGTGAGAGATGCAGGGTACAGGCAGAGGTGAGTGCTACTGGATTGCAGCTGCACAAGCCTGGTGGAAGCAGGGACCGGAGGAAGGGGCAGAGGTGAGGAGATTAAACAACTGAGATGGTTTGGCTGTGTCCCCACCCAAATCCTATATTGAATTGTAGCTCCCATAATCCCCACATGTTGTGGGAGGGACCCGGTAGGAGTGTTTGTTGAGTGAGTGAATGACATACCTTCATTGCCACTTGACCTGTAGAAAGGTAACCTAAAAGCCCCATTTTTGGTCTCATCTTCAATGGAATCCTAAACTGGAGGCCCAGGATACAAGTACCTTGCTTGGGCCACTCCCTGTGCTGCTCAAATCTGGTACCCTGGAGGCCTCAGGCATAGGTGGGAGCCATGGCCACAAGGGGAGTCCTCCAGAGATAGATGCCCTAGAGAGGAGTGGCTTCTGCAACTGGTAGCTCTCCCTGCCCTCACCCTCACTCCTCCTGCAGTGCCTTGGAAGGACTGGGCATTTTCTGCTCTCAGTGACCTGTGACTAAAGCCACAGCAGCTAATTAGCATCCTGCTGTGTGCTTGACCCCTGCCCTGACTGGCACTCCACTCCTGACCATTCCCGTTTAATGGGCTCAGCGCCTGCCTGGCAGCCTCCATCGTCTCTTCCTTCACATGATTCAGCTTTCAGCCTGAGGGTTGCTTGCTTGCTTCACTTAGTAATTAATGCTTTCTTCTGGCTGTTCTCTCCCTCCTCCACTGACTGTGTGATCTGGGACTGGGTCTTCCCCAAGATAGGCGGAGGCAGATGTGGACCCTGCCCCAGGAGATCCTGTAGTGGAGCTGACACACTGACATAGAGAGGAAAGGATAGGGTGCAGGGATGATGAGGGAGGTACCGCAGACAGTGCATGGTCCAATGTCTACCTACTGTGCAGAAGGGAAGACTGAGGCCTAGAGACAGTGAGCAGGCTGTCCAAGGTCTCCCAGCAACCTCAACTGTCCTAGTCTGAGTTCCCCACCAAAAGTCTAAAAAGTTTGAAACACGGTTTTAGACATGGATAGTATATTTTGGGAGGGGACAGAATCAGGGCCTGGAAGAATGAAGTAGGAAGGAAAGTAAGCCAATGGAAGCGTGTCCTACCAAGCTGGCTTCTGCCATGGGCGATGCAGGTTCCATCACACGACAGGCTTGCTGAGGGCTTCGGAAGTGTCCACTCCAGAGGGGAAAGAGGGGACTATTGATTTTTCGGTTTCTGGCTGCCCCATGCCATTGGGGTGCTGACATCCTCATACCTCTGGGGTTGTGCCTATGTCTGTACAGCTGGCTGTGCTGCTTCCTGAAGGCAGTTACTGCCGAAGTGTAGAGAGAAGTGAGCTGCTGAGGCAAGGCGCTGTGAGAGGACACCACGTGTGGCTGATTCTGCAGCAACGGCCACAATGAAAGGTTGGGCTGATAGGCTTTGAGGTAGGGCACATGTGTGTCAGATGCACAATGCAGTTGTTGGAGAACGAGAAAGCACAGCCAGCAAGGACTGTGCTCAGCAGCAACCGTCAGAAAACTCAACTCCACTGCTCCGAAAAAAGAGGCTTATTTTTCTCCTATAAGAAGAAATCAGAAATAGGCAGTTGCTGGCGTAAGTTCAAAGATGTTAGTACCAAAACCTAAGCCATTCTTAGCCTTTCCCATGTGAGTGCAGCATGGCTGGTGCAGTTCCAGCCATCGCATGTACTCTTCCAGCAGGAAGAAGGTGGAAGCATGGTGGAGGCTGGGACAGGGGAGCACCTTCAGGTCAGCTGAAGCTGTCTCCAGGAACGCTCCGGTGGACTTCCACTACAATTTATTGGCCAGAACAGTCACAAAGCAGCACATCCAAGGAGGAGGGCAGAATGAGGACAGTGGGGTGGGGGATGGGCAGTGGGCAGCAGCCAGCCCTGTCTGCCAGGCAGACACAGCCTCATTTTCTCTTTCCTTTGTAGAGGAGCTGACTTCTGCCCCTGCCCACACTGCACACTTGGTTTCCTAACTCATGTCTGGCCTGAGTGGCCCTGGTCGCTGGGACCATTTAGGGTGAACGTTGGACTTCTCCACTGAGACCAGATGGATGAGGAGGGATGGAAAACAATCAGGAGCTCTCCCATTTTTCCCCTCCACTAATCTCTCCTTTGAAAGATGTCCCTCTTGCAGGTGAAGCAGGCATTATCCGATTTCATCAGTGACTGAGCACCAAGCATAATGAGAATGATGTATTTTGATGTGTTTGTTTCCCTCTCCCAGCCAGAGAGTGATGGGCCTGGAGAAGGGTGCCAAGGAGAGAACTGGAATCCAAGGCTCCCGCAGCTGCCCTGTGTCTGCTAGGGACACTGGGAAGCCAGCAGCCAGGAGTTCCCACTGTCTACACGTCCTGACCCAGCCGCTACCCACCCCAGGGCTTCGGTTAGGTTCACAGTGCCTACCTGTGAACTATTCGGTTAGGTTCACAGTGCCTATTCAGGGTCTCTCCAATCTCCCCAGGCAGGGAGAGGCATATCTTCCCCACTCACCAGATGGCCCAGGTCACTCGTGGTCACTGTCTTACTCTGAACTCCCTGAAAAACCGACCCTGAGTCAAGGATTTGAGTGAAGATGGAGAGGTGGGAAATGGGGCAAGGAAGGGCAGGAAGCTTATGCACTGAGGTCCTATCCTAGGTTTCACTGTGAGCAACTGTGACTCAGTCCCACTGCAGGCCTTTGGAGGACCATGTGGGACATGCCTCAGAGTGGCCCCTGAAGGAACAGGGAGCTGGGGCACTTCTACACCAACTCCATCAACTGCTGGTTGAGGACGTTGCCCAGGGCTGTCATCCCCCAGTGTTCTGGCTGCCACATGGCAGGCAGAACAGGATGCAATCGCTAGAAAAAGGCCCTAGGCACAGACATGCAGGCAGTGCCCCAGGCGAGTTAATCTAAGAGTGGCTACAACGGTGACACCAGGTGCACGCGAGTGGAGCTCCAACAGTGATTACCACAGACATGAGGAATGTCCCAGCTGGAGGAATAGAAGGGACCATCCTAGTGGGGTGCTGTCAGCATTGGGTGGAATGACTCTCCTTGTGTGGGACAAAGGCTCTTTGCAGGATGTTGACATCCCTGGTCCTACCCACACAATGCCCATCATACCTCCTAGTCCCTATGACAGCCGAAAGTGCCCCACACATTTCTAAACACCCCCTGCCTCCAGTTAAGAACCTCTGATACAATCCAATCCCTTCATTTTCCAGATAAAGGACTGTGACTCGTCCAACAACACATAGTTAGTTGTGAGAGGCCAAGCTAAGCCTGAAACACGAATTCCCTGAGTTGTTACACTTGCTTTTTCCAAAAACAAAAATTGGGATGGCTTAGTACTCATTCATTCATTCACTCATCACAATTTATTTAAATGTCCTGTCTGAGCTCTAGGCCCTCGTCTCCCTTGGCTCATACCTAACCTGGTGCCCTCCTGCTGTGGTCCCAGCCCTGTCCCCAAGGGTTTTGGTAGCATTTGTACCCTGTTGCCACTGAGCTCTGTGTGAGGGGAGCACTGGTGGCTGCAAAGTTGCCTAGCACAGACTGTGACTAGATGGGAACATCACTCTCCAACAAAGCTGCCCTGATGCCTCTCCTGTAGCTGACGAAGGCCACATAGCCGCAGTGATGGTAACGAGGCCCTAAGTCCCCAGCATCATGCTCCTGGGAGGGAGATGCTACCCAGCAGCCCTCTCCCCATCGCTGCTTCTCCACCATCCATCTGCTGTCCACTTACCGCACCTGCAGCCAGGCCCTGAGCCACTCTCCACCCTCTGGGCCCAGGCTTCTCTGTGACTGGCAGTCCATTCAGGCCTGGCACAAACTCCTGGCATCAGGCGCGGCCTGAGTGTCATGCCAGCTTCGGAAATGATGGAGCGCCTCTGGCTGCCACCCCAGGGGCCTGGTTACCCAACGCACCTCCAGCCAGAATCCACCTGGCTCCCTCTGCTCTCTGCTGAGGGCTGGTACCAGATGGTGAATTATTGGGGCTGATTTACAGCGACAGTTAAATCGGCCGAGGATGAGGTGTGGATGCCAACAGGCACGGAGTGACAGGCCTGCTAGGTGGGGGCGGGGTTGGGTGGGGTCAGAATCGGGGAAAGGAGAGGTCCCCCCCAAAAAGAAAGTGATGCAAAAAGCAAAGAAAAAGCCCAGGGCCACGAGAGGAGACAGGAGTGGGAGAGCAGACGCTGGGAGAACAGGAGGAGTGAGGAAATGAGTATAGCCGCCATCCTTAATTAATTGAGCCCATATCATATGCCAGGCGTGAATATTCCCATGGCCCTGTCCAATATGATAGCCACTAGCCACATGTGGCATTTTAAATTAAATTAGAATTAATTATCATAACTATAATTACAAATGCAGTTCCTCGGTCACGTTAACCACATTTGAAGGGCTTGATAGGCACATGTGGCTAGTGTACTGGATGGTAGAGATAGAGAAGCTTTTCACTGTCTTAGAATGTGCCAGTGTGTGGGTGGCAGAGGGGAGGCAGATATTAAGTAACAACAGCTGACAATTCCATGTTGCTGATATGCACATATATCTCTATCCATCTGTATATCTCTACCTGCATATATCAGGCACTATTTTAAGAAACCTACATAGATTTACTCACTTGTATCAACTGTAGATGGCAGGGTTTTCTATCAGAGGTCAGCAAACATTTTCTGTAAAGAACCAGATAGTGCATATTTTAGGCTTTGTGGGGCATATAACGTCTGTCACAACTGCTCAACTCCGCCACTGCAGTGTGAAAGCAGCTGTGGACAAAACATAAATGAATGGGCACGGCTGTGCCCCAGTAAAACTTCATGGGCACTATGATGTTTAATTTCACATGTCACAAAATATTTTTCTTTTGGTATTTTTTTCAACCACTTAAAAATGTAAAAACCTTTCTTAATTTGAGGGTAGAACACAAACAAGCAGCGACCTGGATTTGGCTCTTGGGCCACTGTGTGCTGACCCTGATTTACACCATCCCCATCTCACAAATGTGGATGGTAAGACACTAAGACACAGAGGGACCAGATAGGTCACCTGAGGTCCCACAGCCACAAATGGCAAAGCTGACATTTGTACCCAGGTGCTTGGGCTCCAGAATCTAGGCCCTCAGCCTCTCTATACACCAGTGAACAATGTAATTTCTGATAGTGATCATTGCTATGAAGAAACTAAGAGTGTGATATGGTAGCAACCAGGGGAGAGGGGTGGTCTAGATCAGGTGAACAGGAAGACTGTACTGATGAGGGAGCTTTTAGCCCGAGACAGAGTGACAAGAAGGATGCAGCCATGGCATGACCCAGGGCATGACATCTCAGGCATGAAGGGGACAGTGGGCACCATACTCTGCAACAGGGTCACGGGTCAGCATGGCTGGGGCATGGAGTGAAGGGCAATGGCTGACTCCAAGGACAGGGAGTTGGGCATGAAGGGAGGTTCATGAACTCTGATAAAACAGGGTCTATTTTAAGGGTGATGGGTAGTCACTGCGACATTTTAGCAGGAGAATGGCTGATACAATTCATGGTAAAACAAAGTGTCACCCTAGATGCATAAGAGAAGAGGCAGGAAGCCACTCAGGAAGCTGCCACAATCAGTCGCACAAGCAACAGGCAGCATGGAGTGGGGCAGAAGCTGTAGAGATGTAGATATGAGGGTAGAGGGTAGATTTGAGGATTTTTCTGGTTTTTTTTGAGACAAGATTTCTCCATGTTGGTCAGGCTGGTATCAAACTCCTGACCTCAGGTGATCCACCTGCCTTGGCCTCCCAAGAGTTATCTTTTTAATTGGAGCCAACAGGATTTATTTTTCATTTGGATGTGAGATGTGAAGGTCAAGGAAGAAGTGAAATGATTCCTAGTTTTGGGGGCTTCAGCAGTAGGTGGAAGGTATTGCTATGTACAGACTGGAAGGACAAGGAGAAGTATAGGTTTGGGGTAGGGAAATCAAGATTCCTGCTTTGGGACATGCTAAGTCTGAGATGCTACTGGACATCCAAGCAGCAATGGCAAGTGGATGGTTCCACACTGGAGTCTGTAGCCCACTGAAGAAGCCAGGGCTAGAAATATAAATATGGTGAGCAACAGTAGGAAGGAGGTTGTTAAAATCATAAGATCAAAGGAAGGTACAGGCAGGGAAGAATAGAGGGTCTTGGAACTGCACTCAACATTGGAGGAAGGGCTGAGGTGGAGGCTCCAGCAAAGGATAGTGAAAAGAAGACACTGAAGTCAAACTGAAAAAAGAGAAGCAAAGACTAAGATAAAACATTTATACTATATTTAACAAAATATTGACATGTATCATACAGAGTTTTTATAAATAATTATAAAGGCAAGTCTATAGAAAATTGGCAAAGAATATGAACAGGCAATTTAGAGAAAGAAAGCTAATATGTCAGACAAGACTCAGGTAGAACACAAAATTTACGCCTGATGGTTCAAATGATGGCAATTAAATAAAGCATCTGCTTGTAAAGAAATTGACAGAGTTAAAGGAATAAGCAAGGGATGATGAAGTGCCCAAGGTTAGCAATAGCAGGAAGCTGTTACCACTCCTATGGCTAAAGAGGCAGTGGGAGGAAAGTGTCACTTGAGTCAAGTAGAGGTAGAAGTCGGAGGAGGGGCCACCCCACAGGAGCTGTAGTTTTAGAATAATGCCAATACCAGAGGCACAGGGCTGGAGCAGGAAAGGAACACCCCGACCTTTCTCTTATCTCATCCCACACTTCAGCCTCCTGTCCCCCAGCATTCATCTATTCCATAGACAAACATACATACACACAAAATATCAACAGAAAGATCTTCACCGTAGCATTGTTTAGAATGGAAAAAACTGGGAACAATATTAATGTCTATCAATAATAGTGATAATGATGTTGACAAAGATTATGATAGCCGATAGGTGTATGGTGTGTATGTGCATGTATGTGAGCACATGTGCACTTACAACATGTCAGGCTTAATTCTAGGCAATTCTCATGCATCATCTTTAATCTAACAATGATCCTATGTGGCAGGCACTATTATTTCAGTTTATATATGAGTAAATGAAACATCAATATGGGCACAGTGAAATTATGGTATGGGTATACTATGGAATACTGTGCAGCCATTTAAAAAAGGACATAGGTTTAGATATATGAATATGCAAAGAAACACACTGTTAGGAAAAATAAGTCACAGAAATATTTGTATAGTATGATCCCTTTTATATTTTTTAAATAGCAACTCTGTATTTATGTGTACAGAAAAGATCTGGAAGAATACATTCAACAAATAATGGTGGTCACCTAAGCGGAGAGGGTGGGCCAATGGGAGCTGAAGAGGAGTGGCATTTTTATTTTACATATAATCAGCACATACTGACATATTATTTATGGATCAGATAATGAAAGGATAAACTGAAGAAGTAAAAGGAAACAGAAGACAAGAATAAATCCCATTGTTGAAACTGGAATTTCAATCAAGCAGTTTCCCATCCCAGTACTGCTGCATTCTAGTTGTGTTCCTGGGTATGTGCATTGTTCTTCCAAGCTCAGTTTCTCCATCTATGAAAGGGGAATATGAATCATGGTGTCCACCTCCTCAAGCTGGTGTAAGGTGCATGGGAGAGAGGTGTGAGAGAGTGTATGGGAGTCATGCAGCCTAGTGAAGCATGCCCTGCAGAAGCTCCACAGGGCACACTCAATGTGTGCTGAGCTTCCAGCCCCTGGGAGGCTTGAGGAAAGTGAAGGTGGTGAGAGGAGGGGGCATGGAGGGCCCACTTCTGTGATTCTGTGGCTAGGACACCAGTTCCTAGAGTTTATAGGGCACTTTCTTCCCTGCTCACACAGAACTCAAAACCCAGTACTGGGGCTTGACCCCACCTATACGCAGCCAGCACGCCCTCTCTGTTTGGCAGGAAACAAATCAAGTCCACAGGCTCTGCAGCCCCATCCCCTGATCTGAGCTGGGAAGAGAGGCCACAGTCTTTCAGTAGAAAAGTGCTGGGAATAGAGGCACACGTGTGCCTCTTTGACTTTCAGAGAATTAATACCAATGGTTTATAAAGTGTCGCCAAGCCACTTTCTGAGGGCCTTTTAAGATAATGTTCATTTGCAATTCACACATTGAGGTTGGTATGGAACTAAGGGCTGCTGAGAGAAAGACTCGTGTGTACACACTCCCCAATAAGCTTATTCAAAGGGTTATCTCCTTCTAATGCTCTCAGACATGGAACTAAGCTTTACAGCCCCAAGGATTGTACTGGTGAAACACAAGTCTGGAAAGATAAATACCAAACTTTTACCAGTAGTTAACTCTAGGGTACGTGTGTTTATGAGGGGGTGAGACATTCCTATTTTAGTTCCAGTATTGATGCAGTGCTTGAATCTGCTGCAATGAAGATTTTTTTTCAGATATTTGACGTGAAAAAAAATTAACGAGAAAAAAGGAATGCACCAAATAGGATTGTCCTGTGGAATACGCAACATCATAGAGGTACGAAGGAGGATCTGCACTTCCTACTCATGAAAGTAGTTACCATTTATAGAGCCCTGATTTGTGCCAGGTGCTATTACAAGTGTTAAGCTATTGAGTCATGCAGAGGACTCCACAAGGTAAGCAATATTCACCCCACTCGCAGAAGAGAAAAGTCAGGGAGGGGTACAGCGACACCCTAACCCAGGCGTCCCCAAACTACGGCCCCCTGAGGCCATTTATCCGCCCCCACCCCCCGCCGCACTTCAGGAAGGGGCACCTCTTTCATTGGTGGTCAGTGAGAGGAGCACAGTATGTGGCAGCCCTGCAACGGTCTGAAGGACAGTGAACTGGCCCCCTGTGTGAAAACTTTGGGGATGTCTGCCCTAAGTCATCAGTCCATGCATTCACTGATTAGTGTGAAATCACAAAGCAATGAGAAATGGATTTCCTTCTCCCAGACAGGGGCAAAGAACCTCACCAGGAGGGTCTCCCTCCCTACCTAGCTAGGAGTGTTCAGAGAAAATCCCACAGCATCTGTTCACATGATATTAGGGAGCAAAATGCCAGCAAAATTAGAAATCCCGCCATTCCGCCTTGCTGGAATGAGTCCAGGAAGATAATCAACCTTCAAGATGAGGCTGCGAAGCAGAGCAAGCCAGGCTTGGCCCTTTTCAGAGAAGACCCCAAACAGGGTGTCTGGGCTGTTTTTGCCTCCAGGGAGAGTCCTGTAGCCAGTGTCCAGGGGATAACAGGGGTGGTAGCTGGAGAGGATCCCCTTCTCCCCAGAATCCTTGGCAGGCAGCAGGCTCACAGCTGCCTTCCCCTGACACTAAGGTGAATTTATAGGAGGGCCAGCAGGGCGTACAACACACGAAGATAGGCTGTTCCTCACTCCAGCCTGGCTACGCTGAACTGGAGCTCAGCTTTTACATCCAACCCCCTCCCTCCCTCTCCAACTCTGCTTCCTCACCTGCTTCCCACAGCTGAAGGCGAAAGGATGCCTTAAAGACCCTTCAGTCACCAACAAAACAAGTGTGGCCTGGAGGTGCTCTCCTGGTGGCCATGCTCACCGCAGCCCCAGGACCCCTGGATCCTGAGCTGGGGGCTGTGTGCCCTTCCCTGGCTCTGCCTCTCCTTCACACCTCACTGGTGGCAGACAGCCAAAGCACCCCCACCACCACCACTACCATACAGTCAACTTGGCAACCCAACGACATGAAATTTTTATGGCTACAGATGGCCTGAGGCTACTCTTAACTTTGACAGGATCTAGGGCTGGGGGCTTGAGATTAGTCAACCAAGGCTCAGCCCCTGGACGGGGTTAGAGTCAGTCCTCCACCTCGTGGTCATTGTTGGAACTACACCCTGGGTCAGCTTGTTCTGAGAGGTGCTTACTCCAGGGGATGATGGAGGAGGTTTGATGATGATGATGATGGTGATGATGTAATCACGATGATGATGATGATGATGGGTCCAGAGTGCAATCACTTACCTCTTGCTACTTTCTGCTTACATCGACTCCTCAAAAAGGCTTTTTCCTGACCACCCTATGTAAAACAGCACCACCAAACACTCTCCTTAACTGTCTCATTTTTTGTACTTGTCATTTAAAATATGATTAATTTGTTTGTTGCTCGTGTAACCTCCATGAAGGCAGGGGCTGTGTTTTGTTTTTTTTTTTTCACTGATGTATTCTCTGTAGCTAGGAGTACCTCGCATGCAGTGGGTGTTGGATAAATATTTGTGAAGTGAAGGGGTTGGTAAATGACTCCCCAATCTGCCCCTGTGCCCAGTGGTCCTCCCAGCTCCTGGCAAGGCCACAGATCCCTCTCCCACAGACCCAGTTTGCCTCTAATACTGGGAACAGCCCCCATGCTCGCCTGGGAGATGTAAGGACCCTGCATTAGTCTGTTTTGCATTGTTGCTAAAGGAACACCTCAAGCTTGGTAATTTATAGAGAAAGGAGATTTATTTAGCTCACAGGTCTGCAGGCTGCATAAGAATGCCATAAGCATCTGGCTCAGATTCTGGTGAGGCCTTGGGAAGCTTTTACCCATGGCAGAAGACAAAGGAGGAGCAGGTGTGTCACATTGGGGAGAGAGGGAACAAGAAAGAGGGGAGGAGGTGTCAGCCTCCTTTTAACAACCAGCTCTCGGAGTGAACTAACAAAGTGGAAACTCACTCATTACTGCAAGGATTGCACCAAGCCATTCGGGAGGGATTCTCGCCACCCCCCGCTGCCATGACCCAAACACCTCGCACTAGGTCCGATCACATTTCAACATGAGATTGGGAGGGGACACACAATCGAAACTATATCAGACCCCTAGGCCTCACATCTGCTGGTTTGGACCCCGCTGGCCTGTGATGGTCTGGCCCTTGGTGGTCAAGCCCCTGCCCTTGGCCCTCGCCTTTAGCATCTGCACCCCTCGATGTCATTTCGTGAATCAGGTCCTCCTGCCTCATCCCAGTGTCTTGTTGCCTGCCCACTGAGTGCCAGGCCCCTGACTGGGCGTTTTGTGTTTCCTACCTCTGATCTTCACAGCACCCTGCACGGTGGGCATTGACTATCCTCATCTTTAGATGAGAAATGAGTTCAGAGAGATTGTGCAACTTTGCATGTGTGATTTATGCCACCCCTGTGTTTTCCAGAGATGGCCCTCATGATGCTAATGGGTGAAACAAATAAAGAAAAATATACACAAAAAGTTTCCACAGTCAGAAATTTTAGAAAACACTGGGTTAAACAAAGCGGAACTCTTTATATCAGGACTTCTTAGACCCTTTAAAATGCTCATGTGCACGGCAACCCCCAAGTGGGGAGGGATATATGCAGGACACAGCATTTCCCAAACCTATCTGACTTTGGAACCACTTTTCCAAGGAGCATATCACAGGGCATGGCTTGCAACCCTCAGGGCACCAAGACTGGTTTCAATCCTTCTGGTGAGGAATGTCAGGGGTGCGAGTGGATGAATGACAGGCCACTCCTGTGTGTATCTTATTGGATCTCCACAACAGCTCCATGAATAAGCAATCCGTATCCTCACTTTCCAGATGGGGAAGCTGAGGCTCAGAGCACTAAAGTAATTTGTCTATGCTGCCCATAAGTCTTTGAAGCTAGTGAAGTGTGACTATTCACCAGGTGCTCTTGAATGATGGTGAGAGGGAAGAGGATTAAGACAGTGCGCCGGGAACCAGGAGGCAGACATGGGGTCTCCATGAAAGGAGTTCAGAGAGGAGGACGTGACTGTGCCCAGTCTCAGCAGGTCACCCAACCCTGACACACAACAACTGCCACCACAGTTTCCACGCTACTCGGTCCGTGTTCTCAGGATACTCCTGCAGTTTTAATTAAATGCTGTATATTGCAGCTCATGAAGAAGAAAACAGTTGTTCTGTATCTAAGTAGCCCCAGGTCTCTTCACTACTTTTACTGCTCAAACAACATTGCAGAGAATTTCACAGTGTTTGGACTTGGTATTGCCTCTAAGCCTGGCAGGACCTCCAGGCCAGGGCCGTGTGACCAATCACGCTGCTCCAAGGACACTGTCCTCACTTCAACAAGGATTCCTGGCCAGGCTCTGCCTCCCTTCTCTCTTTGGACCCCTCCCACCCCAGGGAAGGGCTCGGCCTGCCCTAATGTTGGTGCCAAGATCCATGATGTTGGGAGGTAGAAAGGCTTAGGAGGGTTAGGCTGTGCGTGTTAGTTCCCATGACGGGAAGGTTGTCTCACTTCTGAGCTCTGACACACACCATTTGGCAACTTGGTCCAATATAACTGGGTTATTAACAATATTAGTGTATCCTCCCATAGCCCTTGCCACAAGCCAGACGTTGTTCTGAGCTCCCTACTTATAGTAACTCGCCAAATCCTCACAACGACCCTATAGGATAGGTAGGGTTGTTATCACATTTAATAGATGGGGGAACTGAGGCAAAGGGGCTTAAGTTTCTTGGCCAAGATTATAAACTACTAATTGGTAAGGCCAGGATTCAAACACAGGCTCTCTTGTCCTGAGTCTCTGCTCTTCACCACCGTGTTATACTATCTGCTAAAAACCCGACCCAGGCTTGGCCTTGCTCTCTGTCAACTGCCCTGAACAGGGACTGTAATTCTGCCACTGAATTCCCAGCTCATTGATGACCACTTGATTCACTGCTTGCTTAGGTCTTCAACCATGACTTGATCCCGGATTGGCATCACCTTTAGCAAATTGTGTTTTCGAAAGATGGCACAGTAATGTCTTTAGAACTGTCCTACTCCCCCTCTGAACCTGGACAGATGTTTGTGACTGCCTCTCCCAGAAAATGTAGCCAAAGTGACAAAATGTAGCTTCTGAATCTAGTTAAAACAGGTTTCATGCACTTCTGCCTTTCTCTTTGGGGGCTTGGCCACCATGTTGTGAGGAAGCCCAATTCGCCTTTGGAGAGACCCATGTGGAGACAAACTAAGGGCCCATCAAGCTCCAAGCTGACAGCCAGCACTGACTTGCCAGTCAAGTGAGTCACTTTGAACGTGATCTTCCAGCCCCAAGCTGAGTCACTCAGCTAATGCTAGCTATGTAAAGCAGAGGCAAGTTGTCCCCTCCAAGTCCTGGCCAAACTGCAGATTCCTGAGCAAAATAAATGATTCTTGTTGTTTTAAGCCCCCACGTTTTGGGGTGGCTTTTTACATAGCAGTAGATAAACCAGCTGTGTCTGCCTTTGAGGACATTTTGTGGTTTTGGATCATCTTTCCTGACACATCCTATTTTACTGCTGGGCTCTATCTGCCAGGCCAGACCTCTCCCAATTTCTCTGTCCCCACAATTCCTGCCCCTCTCTGATACAGAAAGCAGAATGGCTGGTGCTCTTCCATCTGCCCATCTCCCTGCAGGTCACAAGGTGCGGCTGGCCTGGGCCCAGCTGCCAGCCATCCTCCCAGCAATACCCAAACTCCAGACTGACTCTGAATGTTAGGGACCAGTTTCCTAGGCAGTGGGGCCAATTCCAATCTATCTTCTAGCTCACACATTCTTGCTTCAGCAAGAAAGCTACTATTTCTCCTTTCTATTGAGTGTATTACAACAATTTTTTTTATTATGAAAGTTACAGTTCCTTCTTTTGCAAATTATCCAGCCCATTGTTATTGTTTTTCATAGATCTGACACACTTTGAGTTGTCTTTTCATTTTAAAACATATAAAACAGACTGCTTTTGTACTGGGTGTGATAGTTAATTTTATGCATCAACTTGACTGGGTTAAGAGCTGCCCAGATGGCTGGTAAACATTGTTTCTGGGTGTGCCTGTGAGAATGTTTCCAGAATAGATTAGCACTTGAATCATTAGACAAAGTAAAGAAGATCTGCCCTTACCATTTTGTGGGGCATCATTTAATCCAATGAAGGCCCAAAATAGAACAAAAAGGTGGAAGAAAGGCAAACTCCCCTCATTCTACCACTGCTTCTTGAGCTGAGACATCCATCTTCTGTTCATCTACATTGGATCTCCTGGTTCTGGTCCGTTAGACTCAAGGACTAACACCCCTTCTCCCCATCCTGCCCTACCCTGAGTTTCTCAGCCTTATAATAAATTGCATTACCTCTTTCCTCATTCTCCAGCTTGCAGATGTCTTTATAGGGCTTCTTGGCTTCCACAATCACATAAGTCAATTCTCATGATAAATCTCCTCTTGTATATCTACATTTATGTCCTTTCGGTTTTGTTTCTCTAGAGAACTCCAACATGCTGGGTAACAAGCAACACAATACTTCCTATTTTTTAAACACTTTTGTGTTATTCTTACTCATGGTGGCTTGTTTTCCTTTGGGTTTGGGGATTTTAAGCTGTGAGCTTATGCCCTATTAGTATTTCTTTAACTGTGAAAATTCTTTGAGATCTGTGTTTAAAGCACATTCCTCAGAAAAGATTTGTGTTTCCTTCTACAAGGCTCCTGGTGACACCACCAAGGCAGAATCACTGGCAAATTTCACATGGGTTTATTAGATTAAATATGAACCTTGAAGGACATGCCACCATGGCCATAATAGGTTCTTTCCAGTTCTCCTGAGGCCCACTTTTCCTTTCCCTTACTATTGGAAGTATTTTAGGACCCCATCTCTACAAAAAATTTTTTAAAATTAGCTAGCTAAACATGATGACATGTGCCTACAGTCCCAGCTACTCGGGAGGCTGGGATGGGAGGATCACTTGAGCCCAGGAGTTCCAGGATGCAGCGAGCTATGATTGTGCCACTGCACTCCAGCCTGGGCAACAGAATGAGACCTTGTCTCAAAAAAAAAAAAGAAAAGAAAAGAAAAGAAAAAAAAAAGAAAATATTTTGGAAGAAGCATTTGCTCTACATTCTACTCTGGTTCCAGTGTTCCAATGTGTAAAAGTTTGCCACATTTTAACCTGAGTTAGTTTTCTTAACTACTTCTTTCTTATGCAAGGTACTCCAGGCAGCCTTAAAACAATGGGCTCCTGTGGAAGAGAAAGTGTTCAAAGAGGGAGGTAGATAAACCAAATGAAACAACAACAACAAAATTTTCATAGAAAATGAAAAATTGTGCCTGGGTTTGTGCCTGTTTGCAAGAAAAAAATTTCATCTAACAACTAAAGTTATTTCTCAAACCATTTAGTAACTCTCAGCACCATCTCCATAAGCAAATTACGAGTTTATTTTATCTTTTTTTCTTAAAGTATGTTGCTCAACCTGAAAAGGGCTTAACATCTACCTTAAGTTATTGTAGGCCTTAAAAGCAATGCTCCAAAAACCTATTTCCTGGAAATAACAAACTCAGCTTTCTCAGTGGTTAGGCATTATTTTCTACCTGGTTAGTTTGCAAATGTGTGGTTTTGGCAATCTCTGCATTAGAGCTGGTTGTATTTGCTATCCATTGTCACGCTAATGTTATCTAATACACCATCCCAAAACTCAGTGGCTTTAAACAATGAACATTTGCACAATGGGTCAGTAATTTAGGTGGGGCTTAGCCGGGTGATTCTTCTGGTCTCAGCTGCATTTGCTCATATGCCTGGAGCCTATAGGTGGGCTAGCAATTGGCTGCTGCAAGCTATCCTTGGCCAGGGAGACTGAGAGACTTGGCTCTGCTCCATGTTGTCTCACACCAATAGGCTGGACTGGGCATATTCTCATGTCAAGGGCAGTGGTTCAAGAGAGCACCTTTTCCAGCCTCAGTTGTGTTTCACTCACAAATATCTCATTGGCTAAAGCCAGTCACATAGCAAACCCAGAGTCGAGAGATGGAGCGTATCACCCCACCAGGTGAGAGCACATGAAAATTGCACAGCAAAGGGTGTGAGTACCAGGAGAAGCAAATGAGCCAAGTGATGTAATCCATCATAGCCAGTGTTCGGGCAGCCCTCTCACAGGAGCCACGCCAGGCAGCTGGTCTAATGGTCCATTAGCGTGTCCCTTGGTGACCAGAGCAAGAATGAACAGAAGCCTCCTCCCTCTTTCCTTAATCCTATTTGGGCCTTAGCATCAGAGTCCATGTGTCTGACTCACTCTCTCACTCCTCACCTCCCCTGGATCAAAATTGCTAGTAACACAATTTTAGAGTTTTTGGGGACTGCCCAGGAAAGCAGCAGTCAAGCAGGGCTGATCTCCCTGCAGCCAACACATCCACTTCCGAGCTCAAGCCAGAGTGGCTGCTTTGTTCTCTGGGCATGTTACTGAAAATAAAATGTGGCTGGAGTTCAATCACTTCAAAACAGAACACCATTTCTTTCCCAAATTAACTGAGAACATGTTAATAGATGACTTGTAGAGAATCTGTCAAATCTTCCATTCATCAATACCATGCCAAGGAAGGAAGCATAATTCAGAAAGCAGTTATGAGAAACTGTGCATAAATGCAGCAAAGCTCAAGGTCAGTGGCCAGACCATGCACCTGCCTTCCATACACCCAGAGCCCACACCAGGGTCAGGTGCCCATCAGCTGTGTGCCGAATGTGTGACCCCTGGCCTTGACTTCATAAGCAGAGAGCTGTTACACCTGTAGCCTGAGAGAGGCGAGGGGAAGACCCGGGAGGGCTTTGGTTTAAACCCTCCATATAGGATATATTTGCCAGAACTCTCACAGGAGCAGCTGACAGAAGTCTAAACTCAAGGTAGCTTAAATAGAATGAGAGATTCACTGTCTTGTGAAACCAAATAACGATGAAGGCCAGCAAGGAATGCCTGGAGCCACAGACGCAACCATCAGAAGCTTTGCTTCTTTCCCTCCCTCCTCTGCTTCCCAGCTTTTCTCTGTGTGAGCTCTCATCTCACTCACCATTTTTCTCCACATTTTAGGTAGATGGGTCGGGAATTGAGAAACTGACCAGTGACCAGCTCTGAGCCCACATCCAATCTTCCTGGCTAGTCAGGAGAAGGCTGGCTGTTCTAAGCTCCTGCTTGAAAATTCTAGGGAAAGGGTCTGATTGGCCAGGCCTGCATCATGTGATCCATTCTGGGCTGATCATTGTGGCTAGAGTCGGTTGTAGGGAACAGGGGTGGGTCATTAGTGATCAGCAGCTCTCATCAGAACCACATGCATTTAGGAAGATGAGGAATACTATTCTTGGCAGAGTGAATCCTTCATGTCCACTATAGAGGGCTGATTGTTCTAGCACAGGGGCAGCTCTGAAGGGCCTCACCATGAGGTTCCTCACCTAGAGAGCCTCACCAGCTTATGGGTGATGCACGGATGTAGATTGTAAGCTAACCTTTTCTTGAGGAGAGGCTGGGCTTGGTCCAGTGAAATAGAAATGGAGAAGGAAAGTAGACAGGGACTGCCATTTTCTTAAGTGTGCCAGGTACTGTCCAAGGCACTCAACAAGCCTTGTCTCTGCTATTAATCACCTGAGATATATTATTCTTTTTTCCTGTTGTTTGAGACAGAGTCTCACTCTGTGACCCAGGTTGGAATGCAATGGCACAATCTCAGCTCACTGCAGCTATCTTGGCTCACTGCAGCCTCAACCTCCTGGACTCAAGCAATTCTCCCACCTCAGCCTCTCGAGTAGCTGGAACTACAGGCAAGCACCACCACACCCAGCTAACTTTTGCGTTTTTAGTAGAGACAGGGTTTTGTCATGTGACCAGGCTGGTCTCAAACTCTTGGATCCAAGTGATCTGCCTGCCTTGGCCTCTCAAAGTGGTGATATTATAGGCACAAGCCACCTCACACAGCCAAGAAATATATTCTTAGCCCTGTTTTACTAGGGAAGAATACTGAGGCTCAGAAAGGGAAATCGAGTTACCCAAGGTTACACAGAGATGGATTGGGCATTTGAAATAAGTCTTCCTGACCACTTCACATCTACTCTGCTTTACAAATAATCTAACCACACCATTAAACCCTTTCTAAGCATCAGCAATTCCCCTGCTGTGTATTTACTCTAAGGAAATGATGGCTTATGACCATGAAACAACATGCATGAGAATGTTCACAGCAACTTTATTCCTAATGGCCCCAAGCTGGAAACAAGCAAATATCTATTCACGATAGAATGCATAAATAATTTGCAGCATATTTATACATGAAATACTATGCAGCGAGGAAAAATAACATACTATTTTGGGAGGCAGAGGTGGGTGGATCTCCTGAGGTCAGGAGTTCGAGACCAGCCTGCCCAACATGGCAAAACACCATCTCTGCTAAAAATATGAAAATTGGCCAAGCCTGGTAGTGTGTGCCTGTCATCCCAGCTACCTGGGAGGCTGAGTAAGGAGAATCACTTGAACCTGAGAGGCAGAGGTTGCAGTAAGTCAAGATCACGCCATTGCACTCCAGCCTGGGCAACAAGAACAAAACTCTATCTCAAAAAAAAAAAAAAAAATAGGAACAAAAGAACAGACTATTGTTACGTGCAACAGTGTGAATGATGAATCTCACTGACATTTTGTTGAGTGAAAGAAGCTAGGCACAAAGAGAACATACTATGTACATCCACTTATATGAAGTTCAAGAAGAGGGAAAGCTAATCTTGGTAAAGGGGGCCAGACTAGTGGTTATCTTTGGAGTGGGTAGAGACTGGAAAGGAGCATCAGGAAACATGGGAGGCTCAAAACCTAGACATCTTGATGAGGGTGGTGATTTTGCAGGTGTTTACACAGTAAGACTTCATCAAGTTGTACATTGATGTTTTGTATACTTTATGTATATCATACTTCAATTAAAAAAAAAAACAATTCATTCACAAGTTTGATAGACAAAAGTTCTAAGGCCTTCAAGTCTACACTGTTCTTTATTAATTAATTTATGTTTTCCAAAGAGAACCTGAAGATTCCCCCACCTGAGGTTTGCGGTAGGAGCTCCCATTCATTTCTCGGTGTATCTCTGCACAGGTGCTGTAGCTAGAGCTCACCTAAGAGACCACTCTGGGACTCTACTCTCTCCTCACTCCACCTCCCAGATTTCAGCAAGGGAAATCCCCAGGTTTCAAAGGGTCTTCCTCCTTTTCTGAGCTCCACCATCAGGGTGAGCTGGGGTTGGGGATGGCAGCCCTCAGCACACCTTCCTCCTGAGCCAGGTAGCTCTTGCATGGCCTGAAGGAACGGAAGCTCCCAGGGGCACTGAGCTAGGGAGTGGATGCCTGGCACAACACCATTGGTAGGAACATCTTCACAGAAGGTAATGGAACCAGACACAGGACCCATGTCCACAGTGGCCAAAACACAGTGGGAAAAGGCTGTGTTGTGCACTTGCATCAAAGATCGCTAGTTCCTTCTGTTATCCACCTACCTTGATCCTGCCCATATCTGTCTCCTCACCAGGAAAATGGACCCAGAATATCTAATTGCAGAGTTACCTTTAGGTAGAATTTCAAAAGGAGACTTTACAGAAGAGCTCATCTAGTTTATACAGTGCTTTTGTGTAGATAAGAAAAAAGAGACCCTTCCTCAGGACATTTCATTGCCATCCATTGACTAGTTATCCTACTGTACTGATTTCCCTAGAATGAGACACATTCTAGCCATCTGCCATAAAATGGTCATATTAAGCTTTCAAATCTACAATATCTCTTATGTGACTGATAACCACTAGGGTTGTGCAGTACACAACCTGAACAAACTTACACATTGGCTGTGTTTTCAGGATATAATGCATGACATACAAATAAAGAATCTGCCCTATTATTCTCATCTGGAGGCTTAGGTAAATCCCTCTGTTCTTCCAGGGCAGTCTTTGATTTGGACTGAATTGTGCTCCCCTCCCAAAATTCATATGCAGAAGCCCTAACGCCCATTGTGATGGAATTTGGAGATAAAGCATGAGGGAAATTGGGTTTAGATGAGGTCATGAGGGTGGGGCCCTCATGATGGGATTAGTGCCCTTATGAGAAGAGGAAAAGACACTAGAACTCACTCTCTCTCTCTCTCTCTCTCTCTCTCTCTCTCTGCCGTGTGAGCACATAGGAAAAAGACTTCAACTGAAAGCCAGGGAAGAGAGCCCTTGCAAAACTCTGACCAGGCTGTCATCTTGATCTGACTTCCAACCTCCAGAACCTTGGGAAAATAAACTCCTGGTGTTCAAACCACTCAGTCTATGGTATTTTCTTATGGCAGCGTAAGCCAAGACAGTTCTCATCATCTGTTAACGTAACTTTCCATGAAGAATTCATTGATCATTACTTAAGTTGTTAACTCTCTCAGGGACATCTGAATTCTCGAGTCTATTCATATCCAGCTCCCAGAGTGAACTGCTAATAACAGACCATGGAGCAGCATTACAGGCAGTGGGGAGAGATGCATTCGAGGGAGATGGAGGGTGTTGGCACTCTTTGAAACAGCCTATCTCCTTCAATCACAGTGTCAGCAACAGCCTCCGCTGCCCATGCCTGAAGAGGGCCATGGATCTGGGTTCTGAGGCCCTGCTCTATGGGAAGGAGCCTGATCCTGAAAGATACGGGGGATTAAAGTCCCCAAGGCAGAAGTTTTCCATCCTTGCAGCCTCCTTCTGGCTATAAATTTAGACTTGCCAATTCCAAAGGAGCCATCTGGCAGGTGGGAAGAGTAGCGAGTGGGCCCTGACCTTCCAGGGACACCTGGCTTAGAGACAATGGAGAAAGTCATCTAGTGAGCTTCCACGTGCCTCCTTCCCCCACAGTTTCTGTTTTAGCATTTTGGGAGGAAAAAGGCATTCTGGTGATGAAAGTGGGTCCTGCTAGGAGGAGAAGATGGCTGTCATCGTAGGGGGCTGCATCCCTAGGGAACTCACAATCCCTCGAGCTCTGTGAGCTTTCCTGGCTAGGGCTCAAACTGAGCCTCACACAGCTCCTTGTCCACTTGGCACCTCCTTGTGTGTCCCTCACTGTGTGGGCATTGGGAGAAAAAGATGTGCAGGAATCCCCCCACCGTGGGGGCCCACAGCCCGCTGTGGGAGTTTGGCTCACAGACAAATCATTACGGAAGGTGTGAGGAGTCCTGTGGAAGACATAGGGAAAAAGTAGGTGCTGGGAGAATCCACAGGAGAAAGGGAGGCAGCCCTCTGGGTGAGGCACTCAGGGAGGGGGGGTCCCAGAGGAGGTCACATTTGAGCTGTGTCTTGCCAGCTAGGCCGGAGTTCACCAGGCAGAGGGTAGTGCGGGTCCAACCAAGGGGCATGGGGGTGGGCTTGCCAATGGACAGACCATGTATCCAAGCAGGGGCAAGGTCCTAAAGGGTGTGTGACTGGACTGAGTTGTCTGGACTTTATCCATAGCAGGCACTGGGAGCCATAGAGGATTTTAGGTAAAGGCAGGGGTACCTTCCCCAGTGAGAAATGGCATGTTCTTTTTTCTTTTTTTCTTTCTTTTTTTTTTTTGAGATGGAATTTCGCTCTGTTGCCCAGGCTGGAGTGCAATGGCGTAATCCCAGCTCACTACAATTTCCGCCTCCCGAATTCAAGTAATTCTTCTGCCTCAGCCCCCCAAGTAGCTGAGATTACGGGCATATGCCACCATGCCCAGCTAATTTTGTATTTTTAGTAGAGATGGAGTTTCTCCATGTTGATCAGGCTGGTCTCAAACTCCTGACCTCAGGTTATCCGCCCACTTCAGCCTCCCAAAGGGCTGGGATTACAGGCGTGAACTACCATGCCCGGCCTGGGAATGGCATGCTCTTACCTGAAACTTGGAATGAAACTTAGAATCTCCCGGGAAGGAGTGGCATGAATCTGGGCCCTGGGACCTTTCTCTTTGGGGGCCTGCCTTGCTGCTGGCATCTGAAGGCTACTGGGCTGTATGCTGTATAAGCTGAGGCCAATTTTTGCTACAGATTCTCCCAAGTCTTTCTGGAAACCTGCAGTATCGCTTCTCTTATCACAGCTGAGGTATAGGATATTCCACCTCAGGTGAGAAGGGAGACTGTGGGCCCAGGACAGGGAACAAGACCCACCAGGAGGAGAGAAGGGGAGAGAGGGAGGGAGGAGGGCAGGACCAGCTACATCTCTGGGCATAGGTTCAAAGTAGAGGAAAGTGTTAGCAGCCTGGTAAACGCCAGTGTTTGCTATCTGGGGTCAAACAGGGGTGTGGACATAGCTCCAGGATAATGACCCTTGATTGTCTATTTATTTATCTTGGGAGTTGCTTTAGGTTTACTGGGTGATGCTTGGAGGTGTTGGAGCCTGTTGGGACCACACCCTTCATCCTAAAGGGGAAGGGGCAAGGTTTCTCCTGGAGAGAATGCCCTTACATGCTTTTCCGTCACTCGGTTAGAGAGCTGGAATGCTGCAGGCAGTTCCTAGACAGCCAGAAGCAACGTTCGGTCCATCTGCAGGTGGGGTCCGCCTGGGGCTCAGTCACAAAAGGGCTCTTGCCCAGGCAGTTCTCTGCAGTAGGAACCGAAGTGGTGCCCACACCACGAGGCAGGCAGGGAGTGCGGATGGAAAGGGGGCCGGACGGCCCCAGAGGAGGAGAGCCCTGTGAGACAAATGGTCCTGTCGCAACGGATTCTCTGTATTTCTTTTCTTCCTATTATATCCCTGAGTGTCGAGCAAGGTGTTAGCTAACTGTCCCGTGGGAAGTGGGAATTACTGGGAGAGCCTCAAGGGAGGGTGACTGTGGGGACAAAGGTGAGCACTCCAGCTCTCACTGCACCACCTCTCTGGTGATTCGAGCCCGCCCCCACCCCCACCCCCACCCCCTGGCCTCTGCTCCCAGTGGGGGACTTTGCAGGATCCAAGTTGTCTTAATGAGAGATGATGGTCCTTTTGTGATTTTAACGTTTGACAATGCAGGAATAGGTGACCTTTGAAAGAATAAACTATTAGTTCAAATGGAGAAAGTAGCAGAACTCCATACCCACTGCCCACCAGGCTGAGGGCAGGGCCAGCGCTGGGTCCTGGGTGGGGCAGGGATGGAAGTGGGGAGGCTGAAGGGTCCCAGCAATGACTCTACCAAGTCAGGGTCTCAGGCTCTGGAACAAGACCTTTGTATTCCTCTTTCTCTTCTGAAAATGTCTATACAAAAATACACACGTACCCGCATGAATGAACCCAGGCAGGCATGCACACAACACATGTTCTTAACCAAGGAAACATCCCCGGCTCCACTCCCAACAGACAGAGCTACAGGAAGGGGCTCTGACTTCCCAATAATCTTGCAAACAAATGAGCTTGACTTTAACTCCATTACCAGGGCTAATCTGTCCCGACTCCCGCCTGATTTGCACAGGAAATGGGCTCATTCATAATGGATGTTGTGTGCACTTTGCGGAGTCCCCCAGAAGTATCAGTTAAGCAGTTTGCAGCGGCACTTTCCTTAAGCAAAGGGAAGTTGCTGAGACAAGTCTCCCAGGAAAAGGTCAGGCCCGGAGGGAAAATGGCTAAAATGACTGCTCCCCACCCCCACACCCATTGGGCAGCCCTGTGCCTTTCACTGCTGCACTCAGCTGACACTGCACAGCGCTCACAGCCTGCAGCCCATCACCCCTGGCCAGCTCCACAGTGGCGCGGGCCAGATCCCTTTGTGGTTTACAGGCAGGACGACAGGGAGTGTCAGGGAATGACTTTAGAGGGCAATAGTTCTTCTAGGACTGTGGTTCTCAAGCTTCAGGGTCCATCAGAGTCCTCCTCGAGGGCTTGACAACGCTCAAGCTGCTCCCCCGCCCCCATCCACCATTCTAGGGCTTCTGACTTACAGTTCCACCAGGTGGGCCTGAGAATTTCATTTCTAGCAAAGTTTCCAAGTGCAGCTGGTACTGGGGACCATGCTTTGAGAACCACTGGTCTAGCTCCTGACTTGGCACCAGAATCCCTCTGCAACCTTCCTCACAGGTAAGGCCAGAAACTGCATGCACTTCCTCTTCTTAGATGCCTCTTCCCACCAGTCACCACTCTCTCCTGTGCTTTGTTTTCTTGTCTGTCTGTCCTTCCAGGCTGTAAGTCCCTAGAGAACAGGATCTGTCTTAGTTTCCTGTGTGTTCCTAGGACTGCACATGTACCAGGAAAAGCTTCAGCAGGAGGTATACCACTAGGGGAGCTGCGGTTACCCCCACCCAGGAAGAAGCAGGATCAGGGTGGGATGTAACTACTGAGGGACTCTTACTTGTTAATTTCCTAATCTGCTATATTGTTTGGATTTTAAAAATGAGAATGATTTGTGCATTAATGGGTGATTATTTAAAAAGTAATGAAGAAACCAATTTTATTGACGCAAGCATCCTCTCTGAAGGTACTAACTATTATCCCACGCTCCCACGGAGTTCTCAAATGTGTTCAGCTAAATAGCGTTACTGCCAGGTGCTGCTGACAGAGCTTTAAATATACAGATTTATTTAGTACTCACAACAGCCACATGAGGTGAGGACTATTTCTTATCCCTGCTCCTCATGTGAGGAAGCTGAGGCACAGAGACACTAGTTAGCTTACGCAAGGCCAGCTGTCTCATTCACAGTAGGGCTGGTGTTCACCTCTCAACAGGCTAGTGCTGGGAGTTGTGGTCTTGACCCCTACTGTAGCCGTACCACTCAGAAGTTGAGGTTCATCAAAAGATGGAATCTTATTTATTTACACCAAACCCACTTTGCTCTAAAGAGGATTCGAGGGGACTGCTATCTGACTTAGTTATCCAAAGCTTATATTGCCTAGAAATGCTACCTTTATTTAAATTCATGCTAGAAACACAATACAAAAACACGGGCTTGAGCACATGAACTTACCAAATAGAAGAGAAAAAAAGCCACCGAAGCAGACATGATCAGTGGCTTCTGAGATTTTCTGTTCCTATTGTTTTTTCATCAATATACTGGTAGGCACACAGCAGCAGGTGCCAAAAGGAGAGAAAAAATTTATAGGGGCAGGACTTTAACTACAGAATATTCTATTCATTAACTTGATTTCTTTTGTGCATTGAGAAAAAAAGCTGCATGATTCAATTTTAGTGGAGGAAACCCTTGACCTTGCTCTCAGAAACCCTGAGTTCCCTAGCAGCAGAGCTTAGAGAGTCTGGTGTGGGGCATATTTTATAATCATCTGAGGCGCTCAGCCCCTATCCAGCCTACGGAGTGAGTGTCTGGAGGGACCGGGAGGGGTAATGTCTGGCATTGCTATGTTTAAACAAACCACCCCTGGTGATGATTCTCATGCACAGTCAGGGTCGTCCAGAGCCTCCGAGAGGATCCCTTATAATTTTGAAGTTTTCTCACTCTAAAATCTGTTTTCTAATATTTTATGATCATATTCTTCCCCCCTAGCTCAGAGTCCTGGCCCTGCCTTACCAGTGGAAGTTGTTGGGTTGGTTTGGAATTTAATCACCTCCTTGGAAGCAGAGCCCAGCTCCCCAGGGGGCTGCTTGTTCACCCTGTGTGAGGCCAGCAGGTTTATTTATGGTTTCTGATTTTATTTATTTCCCCGCCTCAGAGCTGTTCTCCTGCACACAGAGAACTCAGGCTGTCTGCTGCCTGTGCCACTGGGGCCGCCATGAGCTGGGCTTGGATGGATGTACGGCTTTAGTCCTCCAAGTTGGCTGAGAGGCTGGTCACTTTCCTGGGGGTGATTTCTGTGGTGCGGCAAAACCCTGCCTCTTCCAAAACATCTCCCCCAAAGCCTTCCAAACATGGGGGTTATAAATGGATGGGGTAACACAGGCCTTGACTGCAGGGAATTCTAGAATTCTCTTCCCACTTGGAGGGCTCAACTCTGCCTATGTTACCATTTGCCTTGGGACCCACCAGGAGGGCAGCAGCTAGATCTTTCCCTGATGCCTGTTTATCACCCTCCATGGCCAAGGGCCGATTTGGAGGACACAGCCTTTTAGAGGGTGAGTGCAGGTGGCAGAGATCATGAAGTGTGGGTAGGAAGGAGACCACCGTTGGCATCTATTTTCTATTTTTCATATTTTCTGCATCAGTTAACACCCACTCTCTCTCTCCTTGTTCCTCTTCCTCCCCCACCAGGGTCCTGCCACGCAGATGGTATGTCTAAACAGGAAAGCAGAAATCCAGTTTAGGGAAGGACATGACGGAAGGAAATGCAGGGGCCTGGTTATAGGTGTTGGAGGGGCCAAGAGCCAAGTAGGACAGTGAAGAAACTTCAAAGTCAGCAGCCTCAGGAAGCTCCTGCCAGCTCGAGGGCTGGTGGCAGGAGAGTGGTATTGATAGTGCTTGGGAGCTGGGGCCACCCATGAGAGTTGGAACCATGCCAGCTTATAGGGGAGGGGCTGAGGCCACCGCCAGAGAAGCCAACTCGGAAAGGAGAGCGGGACAGACACCTGCTGCGTCTTCCCCCGAACCTGCACTCTCCACAAGGAACACAGAACCCAAACGGCACAGCCTGGTGTTACAGAGCAGAGAAGGGTGGTTGTATGTTTAGGAAGGAATTTGAGGACAAACAGGCAGGAGAACAATACCAGGGGACCACCATGTACTGAGATTGAGAAGTAACTTTTCCAGGATCCGGCAGCCTGATGAGGACCTGATTAGAGACCTGATTCGGGACCTGGCTAAGGATGGAGCCAAGGATTTTAGCCTGACTGCCTGTCCTGTGAAGGATCTATAAGGCTTTCTGCCGAGGCCCCCCTCTCTAGGACCAAGAGCTGCTCTGCAGACAGATGGCTGAGGAGAGAGATGTGGTCCCCGACTGCTGGAATGAGTCAGTGTGAGGTGAGGGAGGGATTGTGGGCAACAGCACCCCTGCTTCATCTCTACTCCTTTCACCCTGTCCCCACATTTCTTTTCATCTTCTTCATCTTCTGGGCACCCCTCCTACCATGTTCTCAAATCTGCATCTTGGAGGTCATGGTAACTCCCAATCGTTTCTTTCTGGGATCCAGCCACATGAGTTGCTGTAGCAGAGACAATGGTCAGTCTTCACCTTCCTGTTTCCTCCATCTGTGCAGGTAGCAAGGTTATATTGCCCAGACTCCCTTGAGGTGAAGCTGGGGCCATGTGACCAGTTCTGGCCAATGGGCTGAGATCAGTGCGGATGTGGGCGCCCTCTAGTCCAAGGCACTTAAAACCAGGTGTGAGTTCTCCAAGATCCCGGTTGCCTGCCACAGTAAGCTGAAGCCCACTCGTGTTGACATGATATCACTGGACAGAAGGGATCCCCAAAGAAAGAACAGCTGCCTTGGAGAATCAGACATCCTACACTGGAATTTACATGTACAAAAAGCAAATATCTTATTGCATTAAGATAATAAGATTTGGAGGTTAATTTAAAAAAAAAAAACAAAACAAAACAAAACAAAACAAACAAACAAACAAAAAAACACAGCATAGCCTGGTATTACCAAAATACAGTTGCTATATGCTATAATGATTTCTCCCAGAGATACAGTGAGACCCCTCTTGTATTCTTCCATAGGCCCCTGGGTAGCCCTTGTCTAGTTTAAGGCTGCAATCTCCATGGAGGCATCCCCACGCCTGGCACAGTAGCTGGCACAAAGGAAAAACAGAGTAAATAGCTGTTGACTAAATGAACATGTGAGTGAACAAATGAGTAACCCAGGAGCAGCTAAGAACATCTTAAGATGAGATCATGGCTTATCCTGGAGCACCAGAGGGAAAACACCCAGTCCAAGAGGGAAGAAATATAATTCAGGAGAACCTTGACAGATTGGAAAAATGATCCATTCAGAATGGGTGAAATACAAGGCAAGGATTGTAGAAATTCAACAGAAGCCTCATCAATCCTGGAGGAGGTGAGGAGAAACCCAGGGGACCCGGGATTATAGGAGTCTGGGAGTCTGATAACATCCTTGGGGAAGGACCAGCCTCTACCAGGCTGGGACAGGACCCAGGAAGGAGAAAACAGCGCATGCAAGGCAGGGTGTGATCAGCCCACTGCACTTGGCCCTTTCCGGACATCTAATTTTAGCTGTCACATTTAAGAAGGATTTGGAAGTTCTGGAGCAGAGCCAGAGCCAATAGGAGAAAGGACGAAAGGTTGAAAAAAATAGAACCTGTAGGAAAAGTCTAGGGGAGGTGGGAGTTAAATGGGGCTGGGAGAGGCAGGTGTATGCAAATGAGCAGCTCTTTAGTGATAAGGGGGTGGGGAGGCCAGAACTGGGGGACATTGATTTATACAGCAGCAAGAAAGGTTTAAGTTAGACTCCAGGAAGTGAACCTTGATGAAGGCTTCTGGTGAACTAAATACTTCCCTTGGCTGCCCCTCTGCTTGGGAGGCCCTGGTAGGCCCCTCCTTTGTCCCACAAGGGGCCAGGCAGGAGGATGACTGTGAAATGTGAAGTCCCAGAGGGCTCTAAAGGCAGAAGAGATCTGATACTGCCCCTAGGTCATATGACAAGCAAGGAAGGAGCCTGATCAGGGTCTATCTGCTCTGGTTTCTGGTTTCTGGGCCTGACGCAGGGGCTGGAGCAGATGACTTCTGTGGGTGTGCGGATTCCTCACATGACATGGGGAAACGGTGACGTCTCAGGAATTGGAGATTTCTCACATTTCCTCCAGGTTATCTCCCATATGGCTAAATCCCTAGGAAACATCTCATATCAATTAAAGTAGTTGAGGCATTCTAACTATGACCCTGCGATCAGCTTTAGGAAAGGGGTCACCGAGGATCAGCAGAGCCTAATGCATCTCAGGATGTTCAGAACTAAAAGGATTCTGGCAGATTATCCAATCCAACCTTCCACCCCTTTACAAGTGAAGACACAGAGCTCTGGGGAGCTTTCAGAAATTAGAACATCAGTGGCGAAATCAACAGCATGTCCAGGTCCCTGGACTTCTGAACCAATGTTCCTCCAGCTATCTCATGTTGGACTCTCAAAGTGAGAGCCAGAAGGCCAGGGGAGAGGTCAGGATGAACACAGGAGAAGAATAAAGGCCCAGAAAGGGGTGATGGGCCAGAAATGGGGAAGGGGCAGGAAGGAAAAGATAAAATGAAACTTTCCCTCTCTTGGGCTCAGCGGTGAGAGGAGCCAGGCAAGACTTTTCTGTTGTTTTAGAGAAAGCTAAGGGTACAGGGCCGGTGTGGGGGGCAGGGCTGCTGAGGGGGGGGGCTCTCACTGAGGTCGGCACCTTCTGAGCTGGCCGGCACCTTCTGAGCTGGCCGGCTTCATCCACTCGCCTTCCCTGGATTCCTTCACTTCCTGCATTCTCACCTTCCCTGGATTCCTTCACTTCCTGCATTCTCACCTTCCCCTTTCCTCAATTAATCTCTGAGACCACAAGAAGAGTGGGATTCTGGGGGCAGATATAGGAGGGACTGTGAATAGGGTATGATGTCCTAGAGATGTCACTTAGAAACAGATGTGTATACCCCAGAGGATACCTGAGCCCCACCAGGTGCCTCATCAACATCTCAAAGCACGAAATGGCATCTGTGGGCTGAAGATGTACTCATGGTAAGGGATGGAACAGAGAGGAGGATCAAGAGGCTTGAAAGCATGAGTTCCCTGTAGGAGAAAACCGGTTTAGTTTCCTTAGCTGGAGGGCCTCTTGGTTCTCAGGCTTCCATCCACGTATGAGCAGGAGCCGGGCACCAGCGTCCGTCTCCCGGGTCACACGCCTCGAGGACCTCTGCCTCCATCCTCCTGCCTAAAGCATTTCCCCGACACACCTCCAAGTGGCGTCATCCTCTCCACAAGGGAACAGTCTCTGGGCTTCCTCCAGCTTTTCTCGTGCTTTTAAGCTAAGCCACAGAGCCACACTGGGATCTGCGGAAGAAGGACCACTCCTAGCTGCGCTGGGGAAACTGCCAATGCAGTGGTCTCTCCTCCTCTGCTTGTCCTAGAGACCTTCCTCTACCTCATCTACTTCCCCAACCCACCTGTCCTCTCCTCCCTTTCTCCCATAGGGATGCTGCAGCCACCCCTGCACCTGGCCGCTAGAGGGCACCATGCCCTCACCGCCACCCCAGCTCTCCAGCCCACTCCTACCTCCGCCTCCCTTATAGTCCTGCCAGATCGGACTTGGCAGAAAGAAGCCAACTAGGAAATCCCAGGATAATCCAAGAGGCTTATGTCAAAAGGTTTACAAGGGAAATGGTAGGTAAAAGTAAGTGCCTGGCACCCTGCCAGCTGCTGGGGATGAAAAGGTGAATAAGACCCCTACCTGCCCACTTCTCAGTCTCAAAGAGGAGACAGGTAATTGCTGTGCAGTGGGTGAGCCCAGGAAGGCTGATGGAACATCCAAGAGGGGCTCCCTGTCCCCAGCTTCGGCAGGGGATCAGGGAAGATTCCTAGAGGTTTCCTGAAAGGTGGGTAGGAAGCAGCAGGTGAGGGAGGCAAGGGCAAACCAGGAGGCAGGAACAGCAAGCCCAGGAGTGGGAACAGCATAAGCAGAGGCTGGGAGGCATGAAAGACTTAGAGTGGAACGTAGGGTAAGTACATCTATGTCACCAGGCTCTGTTCCTGTCCTTTGCTGGTCCGAGGAATGCCCAACAGTGGAGCTCTCAGTGCTACCCTGGGAAGCCTAGCGGAGTTCCCAGGCCCGCCTGCATCCCTGCCCTCCTCCTCCTCCTGGAGAGGAGGGGAGTGTCCAGGCTTGGGGAAGGGTGCTATCACTCAGTCCTCATGGTGTTCCTTGGATGCTGACTTCCTGATTCAGGTCATTATTATTCCCATATTACTGATAAGAAACCAGGAGCTCA
Organism: Saimiri boliviensis; assembly: GCF_048565385.1. NCBI lineage: Eukaryota > Metazoa > Chordata > Mammalia > Primates > Cebidae > Saimiri > Saimiri boliviensis. The sequence continues at coordinate 104,824,004 of NC_133452.1, forward strand.
GGAAGATGGAGGAATCTGCACAGGGCTGCCCAGCAAAGCCAAGCCCGTCAGCTAGGGCTTCCGCTCCCAGGCTTCGTGGCCAGCACTGCTTAGGAGAAGGGACCCTGTGAAAATCTGTGTCTCCCCATGTGGTCCAGAAGGCTGACACTAGTCATCTGAAGCAGATTTTTTTTATATGGAGGTTTTCTGATTACAAAATAAACATTATTTGAAAAATCAAACAATATAGAAATTCACAATATTGAAAATAAACGTCTTTTATAATCCTACCTCTCTCTCCCCAAGGTGACCATTCTTAACAGTTTGATATGTTATTTTTCTAGACTTTCCCATGGGTTTGCAAATATATGATTATACATTTTTTAAAAATGAAATTATGTTTTGCTGCAATTTGCTTTCTTCAACTTAACAGTCTTAAACAACTTTTCACATGCATGCATACTCATCTATAAAGTGGGGTTTCTTGGGATCCCCACTTGTTGCTGAGGAAGCCAGGCTCAGGGAAGGTAAGTTTCCCCAACCACACAGCTCAGGAGGGACAGACTTACCAGCCCAGCCTGTCAAGATCTGGGGCAGCCAGTGGGGAGCTGCCCATAGCTACACCCGCCCACTCACCGCTTTTTCTCCTAGCAGCCTTCTCACCGTCCTCAGCTGCTGGGAATTTTTAGGAATGGATTTCTGTGTCATTTCTAATAGATCAGGAATATCCTAGCAAGACAGATTGCCGGAGCCTGCTGGGTGGTAAAATCCAGGCTCATCCCTCTTGTATGCAGATCATTCCTTTTCTCCAGGAAGGAAGCTCTGGGTAGCAGCTCCCTGGGGGTGGGAGGTGGGGGCGGGATGAAGCGGCACAGGGCCGCTGACCCACCAGCCTCCTGAAATAGCCAAACATCTGGGCTGGGGGAGGCAAGCGTCAAGGGAATTCAGCCAGCAGCATCCCTTCACCTCTTGATACTCAACCTGTGGTCTCACAGTAGCATCCCGACATCCCTGGGAGCTGGTTAGAAATGCAAAATCTCAACCCACAGGCCAGACCGGCTGAGTCAGAATCGGCATTTTAACAAGATCCCCCGCCTCGGGGAGTCCTATGCGTAGTAAAGTGTGAGTAGCCAAGGTTTCGAAGTATTCTGGTTCCTATAAAGCCAGCCATGGCTTCTTTTCCGGAAGTTTAGTTGATGCACTTGGTATTAGAAACTTAATAAGAGATAGGAGTAACAGAGAAGTTTCCATGTGCCAGGCAACATTGCAAGTGCCTTACTTACATGAACTTATTTAATCCTTAAAAGGATGCTTATGAGTTGAGGTACTATTATTATCCTGATTTTACAGATGAAGAAACCGAGGTGCAGAAAATTTACTTAATTTTTGTGAGGTCACATGCTAAGCAGAGGGTGACCCGGGACCTAAACTCAGGTCCTCCAGGATCTTGACCTCTGCAGTAGACTGCCCTGCAAGTAGATGCACCCGTCGGGCGTGGAGCAGCTGTGACACGCATCTCCAGAGTGGCATTTCTAAGTGGAGCTTGCCAACACATCTTGCTTTTCTCCCCCACCATCTTCTCCCTTCCTAAAGGCTGGCTGCCTTGGAGAAGCTGCCAGAGCTCAGTATGAAGCACACTGCTGCTTTTGTGGTGATGCTGAGACCAAGAAGTAACAGCAGCTTATTGCATCTGCAAAACCCTTCATCATCTATCCTGTCTCTTTCATCTCCAAGAACCAAGTGAGATGAGGCAGATGTGACTATCCCCACTAGAAGAATGGGAAGGGAGCCTAGCGGCATCCAGTGACTTAATCAAGGTCATGCAGAGCTAAGACTAGCAGCCAGGTCCCCTGACTTCCGGAGCACCTTCCTTTCCTCTCTCTAGGATGCCCTGTTTTCTAGAAGACTCTATACCAGCCCTCTCCACCCTGAAGGCGGCCAGCATCTCCTCTCAGTGCTTCTGCTGCTCTGCGGGGGAAACGGGGTCCCTGATGAAGCCTCAGCCTCTCTCCCAGGCTGCCTCCTGCCTGAAGCAATTATAAATCATGGCATTTTCCCTTCATTCAGACCTGATGTTTAATTCATCACTATTCTGGCTGCTTTAATGTAGAGAACATTTATTCAGTGGAATAGCTTTGTTTTGCCTCCTAAGCTTTATTCTCCTGTTCAGAATACCATTGCTATTGCAGAGGGGGGCTTCCTGTTAGCCAGCTTCTGGCACCCTCCCCCTCCAGCTCCCCAGGAATGGCCCAGCTCTGCCATCTATGGGGACCCACCCCTGGGCTGAGAGTGAGCTTCGGCTCCTAAGGAGGAGGAGTCCAGGCTTTTCTGTCCTTGGTCTAAGCACCTGACATTTTCAAATTGCTCACCACCCCCTTTCTCCCAGGCCACATGCCTGGTGCCTGGTTTGATGAGCTGCCTGGCTCCCAGATAGGGCTGCTTCTGCCCAGGACACAGGAAGTTGGAAGGGCTTGGTGTGGGGTAGGGGGTGGGTAGCACAGCTGTCATGCTTCCTTCTTGGAGCTCCTGCCTTGTGGCACATCTTCAACTTCTTGCAGTCTAGACAAGTTTAGAACCTTGGACTCCAATTCCTGAATGCTATGCCAGGGCCCCACCTCCTGACAATAGACCTCCTGGGTGATCATTTCCATTGTCCTGGATCTCAGGCTGCTAAGTGTCTGCAAAATATCCATTCCTCCTCCACTGCATAACAACAAAACCGTCAGCTAAGCACCAGGCTCAAAACCCATTTTATGTATAAAACTACAATGCCCAGCCTCTCTTGTAGCTAGGTGTGTTCATATGACTAGGTTCTAGACACTGAGAGCTAAGCGGAAGTGTTGTGTGGGACTTCTGTGAAGCCTTTCTAAAAGGGAGAAGGCACAACTTTCTTATTTTCTCTTACTTACTAGCTGGAATGTGGATGTAAAGACTGGTGCTCTAGCAGTCATTTTGGACCATGAGGTGGAAGCCACATATTGGGTTTGGGAGAGACACAAGACAGAAGGAGCCAGGTCCTTGACACTGAGGATTCATCTTTCTATGTTGTTGGCGCATCTCTGAATTTCTTTTACAATAGAAATAAGCTTCTATCTTGTTTTAGCTATTTTTATCGTGTGTCTTTCAGATACAGGTAGCCAAATTGATTCCTAACTGTTGAAGACACAGCCATTTACCACTTTCTTGATCTCCATAACAGAAGCTGCTTGCCTGCCAAGCTCACTGTCTGAATCAGTTTCTGATATGAGATTTAAGAAGGTAGCAACTGACAGAAATGCAGGGCAGAAGAGTTACAGAGGAGGAAGCAGAGTCTAGGACACAGAGGGAAGCATGAGTGGACACGGGTCAACCTGCTCACAGTATGGATGAGAAGACTGCATTTCGGAAAGAATTAGTCATTAGCCCACAGCCCTAGAGCTAGTCGGTGGCTAATCCAGGATTTGATACAAGAACGTTTTTTACTCAAACCACCACTCTATGGCCACTTAGAGAGAGCTTGGGAGAACATGAGGGAAGACATGCCACACCTTCCAATCTTGCCATGGTCTGGTCCTCACTGTGAGAAGCGGAGCTTGTGCCCACAGAACTCAGTTTCTTTTCTCTTCTCTTGTGGCATGTGTTTATAAAGCAACAGCCTTCTTCTCATCCGAGGGGATAAGGAATCAGCCCCTTCTGGGGCAAAGCTACCTATAAGAGGGGAGCTTCCTCTACCCTGTCTCAGGCTGGAGGAGGATGGCTTCCATTTTTCCATACCCTGCTTTCCACCCTGAAGGTAGGGAGCAATGACGAAGCTCAGGCTTTGAAATCAGGCTTCTCTGGTTCGAATCCCAGCCCCGCCACTGACTGACTCTGTGACCTTGCCTCTCCATGCCTTTTTTCACCTCTGAAAAAGGTGATAATTACACCCACCTTATATGGTGGCTGTGCAGATTGCATTAATAGGGGCACAGGGTATTAGCTATTACTATTTTCCAGAATTGCTATCTTCCAGATCAAGATCTTGCAGTAGACACACTGACGTGGTTGACATTTTAAAATCTGGCTAGTCTTCCATGTTATCACATGGTCATAAGTTCCTTGATGGCAGGGAGCATATTAATCTTTGTTCCTTAATACTTAGACTGGCACCTAGCACATAGTAGCTACTGAATAAAAACATGTTGAATAGAGCTAGGCAGAGCTGAATTCTTTCCTCTTCCGAGGAGAATCTTCCATTCTCCCTCTCACCTCCCTCCCTCCCTCCCTTCTTCCCTTTCTTTGTCCAACTTTCTCTCCAATTAATATACTCGCTCTTGCTCTTTCTGTCAGCCATTTTCTCCACTATTCCGGGCTTCACGCTGACCCCTTTCCCTAGCTGCCCCATCTCCAGGGCATGCTCATGCTCTGCTCCAAATTTGCCTCCAGGCTCCGTCTTCCAGGGAGGTCTCCTATGACTCAGCCTTGAGGACACTCAAGCCTCAGGGCTGGATGGGAGCCTGACTACCTGTTCTATTCCAGCCTGCTCACTTTTCAGATGAGGAGGCCAAAGTCCAAAGCACCGAGAAAGCTGCCTCATGGTCACATGGCCAGCTTGTCCCAGAGCTAGGATTCTAACCTAGGCTTTCCCACTCTCAGCCCAGGGCTGTTTACATTAGAGCATTCACAGAGGCTGTGGCAGAAACATAGTTGGAGACCACTGAATACTTGTTAGGTAAATGAATGAACGGATGCTATTGGAAGAGGGGAGTTACTCTGATAATACTACATGCTTTTCTGTAGCTCCTTTTGACCTGCTCTACCCTTGTCTCACCCTCCACATGCCCCAGGTCCCCAGAGGAGGTCTTTGGCACTGTGAGTCTTGCCTGTGACCCTTGTACCACCCCTGGGGAGTCAGCACCCTTTCTCCCTCCTCCCTCCTGTGTGAATAAAAGCCATTGTCATTTTCCCCATGGAAAGATCTTTAGAGGTCCAAGGCCATTCTCTAAGAACAAAGCCTCCTCCTAGGCAGTGGTGGCCAGGACTCTTGTCTTGGTGGCCTGCTGTCATCTCAGAGTTTGTGTTTTGACCAGAACAAAGTGATTCCGATTGGAAGCCTGTAGCTTGTTGCTGGCTCTGCCTGTTTTTTCCTGCAGACATGCAGCCCCATTCTGGCCTCCTCTCCTCTCGAGGAAAGGGGAGTTGTCTTCAAGTCATGCCGCCTCCCCAAAGCCCAGCCCCTTCCTCCTCCATGCCTTTCCTGGTACTTCACCCAGCGCTTCCCAAACGCTACCTGCCTCTGCAGTTCCTTGCTGAACTGTTCTTGTTTTAATTCCATCCCCTGCAATTGGAGCCTGAATAATGAGTTATTTCACAGGAAGATTGATCTGGGTATTAGGGCATCATTTAGTTTGCCATTACAACAGCCAATTTTGGTTACATGCTCAGCTGTGAAGGGGAAATGGGCCAGCCTGCTGGAGCTTTCTAAAGCATGGAGCTGGTGAGTGGGAGGATGGGGTGCTGGGCTGAGGGGCAGAGGTGGCAGGTGGGTGGGAGGAGGGGGTCTGGCTCGCGTCAGCTAAAATGTCTTTATCTTAGAATATGACACTGGAAAGAAACTGTAAGGACTGAAAAGGGGCATAACCCCTTCTGAATGAGACAGGAAGAGCAGAGTTTTCAGCTTGTTGAGGCCAGGAGTGGAAAGGTCTCTCTTAAACAACTGAGTGAGTGAACCCCAAATTAAAGAGCATTCTAGACTTGCCAATATTTCAGGATTGACAGAATAATGGAGAATTCTTACTCACCAGTCCCATACCAGACCCAGCTGGGGAAATTTCAGTGCCTTCCCTATTTATTTCCCTCACAGCACTTCTCACAACCTGACACTTCCCTTCCCATCCCATTTACTTTATTTTAAATGAAATCTTGCCTCTCTCTCCCTCAACTAGAATGGAAACTACATGAAGGCAAGAACCACGTTTATGATGCTCATTCTGTTTCCCCAGGGCCCGAAACAGTGCCTATAACTTCAAGGCACTCAGTAGACATTTGTTGAATGAATTGAATGATCATCAGAGGGCACCGGTTTCATCAATCTGGGTGTGGGAGACAAGGTATGACATGCACATTGGTCTCTAACACCTCTGTATGCACACGCACCATGGTCTCTAACACCTCCATGCACTCACGCACACACACAGTGGTCCCTAACACCTCTGCGCATGCACACACACAGTGGTCTCTAACACCTCCACGTGTACACACACACACACAGTGGTCCCTAACACCTTGGTGTGTGCATGCACACACACAGTGCTCTCTAACACCTCTGCGTGCATGCACAGTGGTCTCTAACACCTCCACATGCACACACACACACACACACACACACAGTGGTCCCTAACACCTGCATGTGCACACAGTGGTCTCTAACATCTTCACACATGGACAGTGGTCTCTAACACCTGCATGCACACACACACAGTGGTCTCTAACACACACACACACACACACACACAGGTCTCTAACACCTCTGCACACACACAGTGGTCTCTAACACCTCTACACATGGACAGTGGTCTCTAACACCTGCGCACGCACACACACAGTGGTCTCTAACACCTCCATGTGCACACACCACACACAGTGGTCCCTAACACCTCCGTGTGTGCAGGCACAGTGGTCTCTAACAACCGCATGTGCACACACACAGTAGTCTCTAACACCTCTGCATGCACACAATGGTCTCTAACACCCCTGTGCATGCACAGTGGTCTCTAACACCTGCACATGCACACACACAGTGGTCTCTAACACCTCTGTGCATGCACAGTGGTCTCTAACACCGCGCACACACACAGTGGTCTCTAACACCTGTACATGCACGCAGTGATCTCTAACACCTCTGCACATGGACAGTGGTCTCTAACACCTCTGTGTGTGTACAGTTGACACCTCCACACATGCATGGTGGTCTCTAATACCTCCACACCTGGACAGTGGTCTCTAACACCTCTGCACATGTACAGTTGACACCTCCACACATGCACGGTGGTCTCTAACACCTCTGTGCACATACAGTGGACACCTCCACACATACACAGTGGTCTCTAACACCTTTGCGCATTTACAGTTGACACCTCCACACGTGCACAGTGGTCTCTAACACCTATGTGCACATACAGTATACACCTCCACACACACACAGTGGTCTCTAACACCTCTGCACATGGACAGTGGTCTCTCATGCCTCTGCGCACGTACAGTGGATACATCCATGCATGCACAGTGGAGACCTCTGCACATGCACAGGGTCTCTAACTCCTCTGCACCCCTTTTGAGCATCTCAGGAAAGCAGTAGACCCTCTCCCCAGGAGAAGATGTACCCATATCTGCAATGCAATATTTTGCAAATGAATTCTAATAGTTAACAGAAACTTCTGCAGAAGCTAAAGTTTTCTTTAGAACCTCAGTTAAGAACTCCTAGTATGGAACTGCACAGGTAACATTGAATTTGGAGTCAGTGGACTTGAGGTCTTCCCTATGGAGAAGTCATTGAACATTTCTGAAGTTGTTTTTTCTTGCCTGTTTCACATCTCATACAATGTTTGCAAAAATGCCTTGTTATCTGCTAGTTGTAATTAATAGCATTATTGACCACTTCAAGCCTGTCTATGACAAAATGAGTTTCCTATAAAGAAACTAAGGAAGGCCATGGGGAGGCACAGCTTTGTAATCACTCTTGGCTCCAGCCACAGAGGGGCCACCCCCTGCCCTGTCAAAGGGCCTTCAGTATTCCAACTACCCACAAGCTTTAAGCTTGGCCTGTTAGAGAAATAAGTCAGATGACCTGGTAATGATCCGCCTGAAGCATGTGGGTAACAGTAGCAACAGAAGTTGAGCAGACTTTAGCTACGTTACCAAAGCTATTAAAGTTAAAAACCACTAAACAACCACAGCTTGCTTCCAATCATCCACCCCACAGGCATTCAAAACAAAACCAATAAGAATGTGTTAGGATAAAACGGACACTGAGTCTTATTAATGTTTTGAGTTTGCCTGGAGCTTTAAAAGCAAACCCCTGGTGCTGAGGACAGCAACCAGTGGGCACTGTTGAGCAGCATGGGGTCCATCCAGGAGCGACCTCACACCCCAAACACCCCACCCTAGACATCCCACCCCAGACACCTCTAGGTCCTAGGCTAATTTTAGGATCCATGGTCAGAGGGCATTTGTGATCACAGATGTGACATGGGAGATACCTCTGGCATGGGAGGTCAATGAGTCAGAGTTGAAGGTCCCGGGGCAGGCAGAACAGCCAGAAGGATGGGGGCAGAAGTGGGAGCTAAGACATGGGACCAAGGGATGCCCTACATGTGTGAGCAAGGGCATTGACTGTGAGTCAGTCTTGGGGCAGAAGTAGCCAACAGCATCAGAGTCTGCCAAAAGCCCTCATGCTGCACTGGCAGGCTCTACAAACAGGGAGCTTCTGCAAACAGTTCAAGAGTATTAAATAGTTTGGATCCTCTAACCAGCAGCTTTTTCTGTACACAGAGAACGGTGCAGCCTTCAGGGATCTGGTAAGCAGACGGCTACAGGATTTGTACCCCAGGATTAAAGCCACAAACCAAAAGACCATCTGCCAGTACACATAGGAGGGAGGATGCAGGTCATTTTCATGTGCGGTGACATTGTAGGTAGGTTCATTTTCCCAGAAGACTGGAGGCCCTGGCACCTCTGTGTGGCTTTTGCTGCTCCCCCCACCACCGAGAGGATCAGAGAGGGTGGGCAAGGTGAGCAAGTTCCTGATTTCTTCCTGTAGCACAGCGTAACAAGCTTCTCACTGGAAAACACTGGGTGTCTGGCTGTGGTGGGTGCGGACACTGCATTATTAAGAGAGAGGCGAGGCTCCCTGCAGAAGGCTGAAGCTGGTGGTCATTGCACTGTGTTTACAGTCCATTTGGACATCCATTATTTATGGTAGCCGAGTGGCTGTGAACAAGCTGAGACCCAATTAAGGTAATGTCCCCCACACAGAAGCCACGGTTAATGCTGAGAAGTTATTCCAACTCCCACCTTACCATCACACAGCTGGAGACACAAAGAGACCAAGAAGTGGAATTAGAGAAACCCAGAGATGAAGGCAGAGAACAGAGAAATGAAAAGAGAGGAAGGCAGACGCCACCCCCACCCCAACCACCGCGCAGAGCCAGAGGCTTTTCCCGCAGGGGATCTTAGCACTCTCCTGGCTCTGCCGGAGTCCCCGGAGCCCTGTCTCAGAGGAGAAGAGCCCTGTGTTCCGACTCCTGGAGGCCCGAAATTCATTCTCCCAGTCTCCACTGTCTCCCTCTTTCTTCCCTCTTAGTGTCCATCCTGTGCTGTGCCCCAGGACATGGGAGAGACTGGATACATCCACTGTGGATGGTGCCTGCAAGGGGAAGCAGGTCCCAAAGGCAAGCTGCTAGCAGGTCTAGAGTCCATGGAGCTGGAGGACAGGAGAGGGAGGTGAGAGGTGTGGCCAGGCAGGGGCTCTGGGAAAGGCATGGCTGGGGAGGGCTGCAGGTTAAGGTTTTGGTGTGGAAGTAGAGAGGAGAGTAGGTGGCAGAGAAGTGGCTGAGGAAGGGGAAAGACATAGGCAGAGAGGGAAGAAAGTGGGGGGAGGAAGGGTCCAGGATGCTGACATGGGATAAATGTAGGGAAGGTGGGAGAGAGGGAGGTGAAGGAAGAGAGACAGAAGAGGGGAATGGTGCAGGTTGGGGTGGCGTGGGTGGAGAGAGGCAATGTTTCAGAGCTGGCAGAGCCTGCGAAGACAGGCATGATGCTTAGGTGAGAAGCCCTCGAGGACACTGACTGACAGTGGCTGCCTGTGCATCTCAGAGACTGGCAACTGAGTTTCCTGAGTCTCCTGAACCCTGAATCCCAGATTCCTGAGTAGGGGGAATTCCTGGCTGGCTCCCTGCTCAGGAGGCTGGCCAGGTGCAGGGGAACCTGGAAGGGCTGCTCTGCAGGCAGCAGGAGTGGTTCTGTCAGCTGCAGAGTCCACACCTGACTCAGGACAGGAAGAGCAGGCGGTGGACCTGACTGTCTTCTATCCCTCTTGGGACATCTCATGGGCTGCATCTCCACCATGCTCACTTCTCCTTCCTTTTTTTTTTTTTTTCTCCTTTGGCAGAGTTTTACTCTTGTTCCCCAAGCTGAAGTGCCATGATGTGATCTTGGCTCACTGCAACCTCTGCCTCCAGGGCTCAAGCGATTCTCCTGCCTTAGCCTCCCTAGTAGCTAGGATTACAGGCGCATGCCACCATGCCTGACTAATTTTTTGTATTTTTAGCAGAGACCAGGTTTCACTGTGCTGGCCAGGCTGGTCTCAGATTCCTGACCTCAGGGGAACTACCCACCTCAGCCTCCCAAAGTGCTGGGATTACAAGCATGAGTCACTGCACCCGACCACTTCTCCTCCCTTTCATTTCCCTACTGGAACCCTGCAGCTGGCCTGGGGCAGCGTTCTGCTGAGTTCTTTCTTGTTGATAGTAAGTCATGCCCATCTACCACCTCCTGCTCAGCCCACTGTTCCTTCTAGTTGAGATACAGTTTCATAGTTGTTATTATCATCATTTTCATCATTACCATTACCTTTTAAAAGTTTGTAAGCTCCCTGAGGGCAAGAATCATATCTCATTCACCTCTGTGCGTGCACACATGTACAAACCACATTACCTCACAAACACCCCTTAGCTATTGACAGAGACCCCATGCTTACTCCAGGGATGCTGTACCAGTCAGGATGTTTGCAGATCTATTCTGGCTAGCTTCAGCAGAAAATGAAGATATTAAGTCTTTGCGGGAGACAGACTCAGACTTTGGGAGCAGCTATCCAGTCAGGAATAACCCCCAAACCAACCAGCCTCTTCTACAGACCTCAGGGCTGCCATGGTCCGGCACATGCCTCACAGCTCCCACTGCTGATAAAGGGTTCTGGATCCTGGAGCCTCGACCTCTGCTGCCTCCAAAGCCAGACGCCTCTGCCCCTGCCTTTACCAGGAAATAGACACCCCTGCTCGGCTGTCCCAGGCCGAAGCCTGTATCGGTGGGTGGGTCTCATTGGCAGAGTTGATGTCCATGCCTTTGTCCCAGCTACAAGAGACACTGGGAAGGATAAGTCTCTGGTTTCTCACTCCAAGAGGCAGGACTTGGAGTGGAAAATTCCCCAACAGGGGAGTGGTGTTCAAGAGATGTGGGTGACCAGAAAGCTTACTGGATGTTCCCTAGGGTGGTGAGGGGCACCTGCCCATAGGACTCCACTAATGGTGGAGGATATGGAGATGTCTGCCTCATCAGCAGCTGCTGTGGAGGGCACGTTGTCTCCCTGGGGGCGGGGGGTGCTGGGGGCTCCTGTATCCAGGCAGGGTAAGGGTAGGCATTGAGGATTAGGTGGCTGAATCCAGGCACAACAGAGCCCTGTTGGGAAGCAGGTGAGATAGACCCTTGGTATTTTCTCATCTGCAGCCCAATTTCTGCCAGGGAGAGGTGCAGAACTGCTGGAGAAGGGCTAACAGAGTGGGGGGTGGGTACGGCGGGAACGCCCCTTCCCGGGGTGTCTGCTGATTACAAAGGGAGGCAAAGTGAAGAAATGAAATTGGACGTGAAGGCATGAGGCAGGGCAGCCTGGCTGTGCAGATGTTCCCACTGAACAGCTCACTGAGGATATTTCCATTCATCCAGCTGCCTGTGTTCCCATCCTGCAAAGACCATAAAGACAAGAACGCTCCCCACTGGATTTCTAGAGGTGAAAAATAATCATGCTGAAATTTCAAGCACTTGATAGGGAATGGAGGTTTGATGGTAAGGAGATCCCCTTGCCTCAGCCCAGGCTGGGCTGTCAGTCATTCATTCCACCCCAGCGTCACAGAAGTGGGGTCTATCTTCCCCACACCATTGCCCATAGTCCCCCACTCCAGACCCTTCCCCACACATGCCCAGGTGACCTCCTGGTGAGAATTACACCTGAGTTTCATTTATCTTTGTGGCTTTTGGCTAAAGGGATCCACGCGCAGAGGCAGGTTCATGGGCCTAATCGGGCCTGATACATCTCTAACCAGACAGGGAGTGTGTGTCTGGATTTGTCGCCCGGCAGGTACAGATGTCAGAGCCTCTCATCCATGAGACAGAATCACTCTTGGGGATTGAGAGGCTTAGGCGGTGTCAGTCAGAGACGGGCCACATATCTCAAACCGGGACGGAGGCTGCTGGCAAAGCCCTCTTCAACCCACCGGAGGTCAGCAGGCCCAGCACTTCATAAACCAAGTTATAAGAGCAGAGCTGAGAATTTCTAAGGTGCCTCCTTTTTAAAGCCTTTCACTTCACCTCCTATCAGTATCGGCTAGTGAGTCCTTCCAGGGAAGCACAGGTGAAGGGATGAACAAAGTGTCAGAAACAGAGCGCCTGGGTTGAAACCCAGCTCCACTCTCTGCTAGCTGAGGGGCCTTGGGCAAGTCACCTACCTGCCCCTGGTCTCAGGTAACACACGCCGCAGGTGGACTGGCTGTCAGCAGTGAGTGGGATTCTCTAGGTAGCGGCTCCTTCTCTAATGCTACTGTGGCACTTAGATCCTCCCTATCAGGTAGAAACTGTCTAGCACTGGACATATTACTTAACGTGAGACCTATTTAATGCCTGTCTACAATGGGGATGGTGACAGTGCCTCCTTGGTGGGGCTGTCAAGAGGGTTAATACCTGCAGAGCATTCTGACAGCCTGGTGCATGGTGAGCCCTCAGGAAATGGTGGCAGTGGTTTTTGGTGGTGGTGGTGGTGGGTGGGGGTACTCCAGCATCCCCGTCCTTGGCCAGAAAGTTTCCTGCTTGCTAGCCTTGTTTCTCTTGCCAGCAAGGGAACGGGTCAGGGGCAGGGTCTCTATCCAGCCTGCATCCTGGCAAGGAGCCGACATTCCATAAATCTACATTTGATAAATTAGCGAGAGAGATGATACCGTGCGAAGATAACACACCACCGCAATGCTGCATAGTGACTCTGGGTATCTACAAGACCCCTGTGGCCTCTCATCCACTGTGAGGACTTGGGCAAATGACTGCGTCTCTCTGAGCCTCAGTTTTCCCATCTGTGATGTGAAGATATATGATACTGAGATAGAGTAGAAATATATATATTTTGGTCTTATCCCTAGTTTCTTGGCATGCAGCTCCTAAAACCCATAGGATCTCCAGAAGTGATAATTCTTGTGTATGCTAATGAAGTGACTGGTGTCTGGGGGCTCCTGGATAGCTTGGAGATTGGGGGACTGGTTGCCAGGGGAACCAAACACATGATCAGAGGGTTGACAATTTCAGTCTCACCCTTCAGGAGGGGAGAGGGCTGGAGATTGATTCCATCACCAATGGCCAATGATGTGATCAATCATGCCCACATAATGGAGCAAAACACCCAAAAAAGACGAGGTTTGGAGAGTTTCCGGGTTGAAGAACACATCCAGGTGCTGGCAGCATGTGTGCCCCACCCCACCCAGACACCTTGCCCGGTGCACCTCTTCCTTCTGGCTGTTCCCGAGTTGTGTCCTTTTATAATAAACTGGTGGTGAAGTCAGTAAGCTGCTTTCCCGAGTTCTGTAAGCTGTTCTAGCAAATAATTGAACATGAGGAGAGGATCTTAGGAACCTCCGATTTATAGCCAGTTGGTCAGAAGCACAGATGGCAGCCTGGACTTGTGATTGGAGTCTGGAGTGGGGGCAGTCTTGTGGGACAGAGCCTTTTAAGCTGTGAAGTCTGCACTAACTCTAGGAAGTTAGCGTCAGAATGGAGTTAAATTGCAGGGCACCAAATCATTGCTCACTGAAAATTAAAGAATTACTTGGTGTGGGGGGAAAACACTCCCTAAGTACTGATGCAGCCAGTGTAGAGAAAGAGTTTGTTTTCCTCATTCAGGATAATAGCCCCACCTAGGAGAATGGATTTAGATGATGTCTCTGAAGCATCCAGTACAATTCTGGGCCCTTCGTGGATGCTTAAAAAATGGTGGCTGGTGGCCGGGCATGGTGGCTCACGCCTGTAATCCCAGCACTTTGGGCGGCTGAGGCGGGTGGATCATGAGGTCAAGAGATCGAGATCATCCTGGCCAACATGGTGAAACCCCGTCTCTATTAAATATACAAAAAAATTATCTGGGCATGGTGGCGCAAGCCTGTAGTCCCAGCTACTCAGGAGGCTGAGGCAGGAGAATTGCCTGAACCCAGGAGGCGGAGGTTGTAGTGAGCCGAGGCCGTGCCACTGCACTCCAACCTGGTGCCTGGTGACTGAGTGAGACTCTACCTCAAAAAAAAAAAAAAAAAAAAAAAAAAAAAAAAAAAAAAGAATGGTGGCTGGCAGTTGTCCCACAAAAGCCAGGCTGGAAAACCGGCGACACTGGCCAAGAATCTCCTACCTCTCCTTGCCTAGGTCCCACTTCTGCTTCCTGCTGCCCTGCTGTGGCCCGAAATGACCACACTTGCCCCCAATCCCCAAGAGCCTCAGCCAACTGGAGTCCTGTGAGGGTGGTTATCAATCAGTTAGTTCCCACGAGGTGTGATTTATAGGTTCTACCTTGTCCAGGGCCACTTGCACATATAAGAAAGAAGTTTGGAGGCAGTACGATTTACAAGTTAGCAAGCTAGAACCATAGGGAGTGATGAGGACTGGAGAGAATTCAAGAACAGTGCATTCAAAATTATTAAACAGTACATTGGCAAAGCAAAACACTTGGTTATGGGTCCCCAGTTTGCCACCTTCAAGACAAAGGTGGGCTGGAAGGGTGAAATTCTAAGCTGAGGGTTAATCGGGACCAGAATAGCCACACTTCCGCTTCAGATCATTCCAGGGCGGCTCTGAGTCCCTAAAACCTGTGAGAACTGCCACAGCTGGGAGCCTTTCCTCTCCTCCTTGCTTCAAGAAAGTCCAAGAGCCAGGCACAGTGCCCCTCACACTGCCAGGAAGGCCTGACACTACCCCACCCCGTGGCACAAGCTGTGGCCAATCCACTCCTTATTTAGAAAGAGCTGGGACTTAAATGTCAGTGGATGATATGGGAGTAGCATGACAATTACCAGCTTAAACTGAAATAAAGGAAAGGAGGATTAAAACACACCCAGCACCCATCAAGCCAGGCCAGGAGAGGAGAGCAAAGCCCTGTTTCTACATTAACCCCTCTTCTGCCAGGCGCAGGTCAGAAGGGTGCCTGGGGAAGAAGCTGGGAAGCAGAGTGTGGGTGGGGAGAGGCTGAAGGAAGGTCGGAGGTGGTGCTGATGTGGCCTCCCAGACTGTCAAGGAGGGGACCCAGAAGACACCCTGCTCCTTTTGGCAGTACACCCAGTGGTAGGACTAGTGGCTCCAAACGAGGCAGACTGAGTTCAAATCTCAACTCCATTAACCAGCACTCTGATGGTTGGCAACTTCCTCAACCTCTCTGAGTTTCAGCTTCCTCATCTAGACCAGTGGGATGTATCGAGACCAGCTCTGCCATAAAGAACCCCACCCAGGCGGCGCTGAAGGCATTGAGAAGCAGACGCCCAGATAGAACAGCAAAGTGGGACCGTCCGGGGGCCAACAGCCTTCGGAACTGAGAGCCTCAGGGGCTAACGGCATCCCGGGCTGAGGGCCTCGAGCAGACGCTGACCCACGTATTTACTCTCTGTGAACAGGTGACTGTTATTAACAAACAGGTGTTCTGTGTTTTCACATAGACCCGAGATAAACCAGGTAAGCAGCTGGTGCCTGCTTACCACTGATCACAAACTGGAAAGCATTCTCCACGAGGGAGCCACGGGGGCAGAGTCACATCTCCCACGCTTAAATAATTGTTTTAACCTGCATATGATATACATATACTGTTTTGCTACTTTAGAATGCTCCAAGCAGTTTTCCACTTGGGGGTGGGGGCAGCCAGGTTTTCCTTTCCATCATTCTCAGCAAACGATATAATTTATCATATACGCTAGGACTTGTCCCAATAGGAATCATGATTATTCCTCTTAGGATTAAATGGGGTGGTACCTGCATGTCACTGGGCAGGCAGCAATAATCAGCAAACGATGTCTGCCGATCAAATGCAGTCAGGAGCTAAGAGCCAGGTACAGCACAGATCACGCCTAATTCCATTACTCCTAGTCATTCTGCTGCAGACAGTCTCTTGAATCTTTCTGTAGCGGGAATGTGTGGTGCTCAGATGTAAGTCCGGCAGGAACTTGACACCTTTGCAGCGGCCTCAGCCTCTCCTTTCTCTTGGGTGCGGGGCTCAGCTGGGCAGGCGGGCCAGGACCAAGGCCTGGGCCCGCACCTCGGAGCCCCTCTGGGTTGCTGCAGCATCTCCCCTTGAAAGGGTGAACTGCCCTGGGGCTGGGAGATGCACCCCACAGGGCCGAGGCAGCCTGAGCACTTTCCCCAGGAAATTCTTGACACTCTGCACTTTTCCAGCCTGCCTCCTTGACCGGGGCTGCTCATCTGTCCTCCCCTGGATGTACTAGAATTGGCCCCACAGGCTGACCCAGCTGGACCCCAGGCTCTGGGTGAGCTGTGGCTGGATTTGTTTACCCATCTCCTTTAGCTCTCCACAGGAGAGCAGCCCTTGGTTTCTGAACAAGGGCAGTTCTAGGCCACCCTTGAAAGGACCTGCTGGGATTTCTGCAATGCTCCCCTCCAGCGTCCACAGCAGGTCACTGAAGCCCAGCTTATGATCTGTCCCTGTCTACCCCGAGAGCCTCTGACCCTGAAGCTTACGGTTTTTCTCAACCACATCATATCCTCATCACAGACACCAGGGTCAGCGTCTTCCTTGGCCTCTGAATCAGGCCCAGGCTCACCCCTGCTTTGTTCAGCCCAGCATCCACCTGGCCCAGCCATGTCCCACATATCAATCAGCATTCTGCATAGAAAGTAGAAACACCCAAAGTATCCAGCAGAAAGAGATTTAATCAGGTAAATAGTGACTTACAGAGTGATCAGAGGGCCCAGGCGAATGAAGGTCAGGACCACTGCTCAGCTTTGGCTTAAGATCACATCCCCACAGCTGTGAGCCTGGGACCAGGAGAAGGCAGCTGCCCCTGCAAGGACCACTAATGCAGCTCCAGCTGCCCCACATTCAGGAAGCTGGTGGCAAGCCCGTGGATATACCAGTTGCTGCAAATCCTCACATTGGCAGGAGCCTGCGGACCACCCAACACACTGCAGAGGAGCACCTGTGCCTCTCTGCCCCTGTCCGGAGCTCATGGAAGTACCTCTTGATGGCAAAACTGAAATTGCAGCCAGATCCAAGCAGCAAGAAACTCTGGCAAATGTCATGTTTGTCCTGCTAGCCCCTGTGATACAGAGGGGACATAGGGCGTGAAACAATGCTAAGTGCTGGTAGATCGTATGGAGCACAGCCCAGAACTCACTGAGACCCCGGCTGGCCTGCAGTCCCGGTGTGCTGTAGCCCCACCCAAGCCTGTGGCTGGTGCTGACTCTGGCCTCTGCCGCATCGCCCCACTCGGCCTCTGTCCCTTCACGGGGATGGAGGACTGGCCTCATCCATTCCCCAGCCCACACCCAGCTCCTTCAGCTGAGGCCCTCCTAACCCTGGCACAGCTCCAGGGCCTTCCTGGGGCTTTTTTAGGGTGGAACCAATCCAAAGGCTGGCTCTGCTGGAGGCTGGCTTGGGACTCAGGATGCCTGTGCTGCAGCTACAAACACATTCCCAGAGCACATTCACCTGCGGGTCTCGTCCAGCTGTGAGGTTCTGAGACACACACGCACAGTCCTCAGGGAGCTGGGTGCAGCTTTGCTGAATCATCCGAGTCACTATCCAACTCTACTCTGGAAACGTGGGTAGAGATAGGTGCTGGCTGAGGAGGGGTGCAGAAGCAGAAGGTAGGACAGGTCAGGGACTGCCCCCCCTGCCCAGCTCATCCCCCACCACTGACTTGTGGCTTGAGTGGGTTGGGAAAACCCGCTGAGGGCAGGTTTGGGGAGGACAGAGGAGGCTGGGGCGAGAGACGTGGTAAGGGCAGAAGTGAAGCACTTGGGCCACATAAGAGGAAAAGCCACTGTCTGTGCTGAGCTGGACCTACAGGCTCAGACCCCAGCCTCCCTGCTCTCCCTTCCTTAGCGCCCCCTCAACTAGACCTCTCCCGAAGCAAAGCTAGAGCCACGCCAATGACCTTGAGTTGCACAACCAGTTTAATCCGCATCAGCATCAGAGTGAAGGCCTTGCTGTCAGTCCAGGATATTTATAACCTGCTTGCCAGGTCCCACTACCTGGCGGTCGCCAGGAAACTAGGCCACAGGAGCCACAGAGGAGGCAAGCCCTCCCCCGCCCCAGCCCCAACCTCAGACGGCTCCTCTGTGGCTGTTCGCACCTGCCTCAGCTGTCTGCATCCTCCTCATGTCTCTGCTCCCTGCTGGCAATCAAAACCCACCAGCGTTCCCAATGCCTGGGGCATGTCCACAGGCCTGAGTACCATGTCCGTGGCCTTCACTTACCCCTGTCTTCCCTGCCCACTCCCCGTGGCGGTGTGGTGTGGTCATGAAGGCGCCACTGCTCTCTGTGTGGACATGGATAATCTTGTGTGACCTTTCTGTGTCTCAGTTTTCTCATCTGTAAAATGGAGTTGATAATGAAGACTCCATAAATAAAAGGCTCAGAATGGCACCTGACACATAATAAGGGCTCAGTGTGTACTAGCTTTTCTAGAAAGGTCTATCAGATAGCAGCAGAGGCTCCAAGGCCAGGCTGTTCAGGTTCAAATCCTGGTTTGGCCACTCACTGGCCATGTGACCTTGTGCCCATGAGTAATCCACTCTGGGCCTTAGTTTCTTCCCCTGATATGGTTTGGATGTTTGTCCCCTCCATATCTCATGTTGAAATGTGATCCCGTGTTGGAGGTGGGGCCTGGTGGGAGGTGTTTTGGTCATGGATCTCTCATGATTGGCTTGGTGCCCTTCTTGGGGTAATAAGGGAGTTCTCCCTCTGAGTGCACACTAGATTTGGTTGTTTAAAAGTGTGTGGGACCTCCCCCTTCTCTCTTGCTCCCTCTCTTACCTGTTCCTGCTTCATCTTCCATCACGAGTAAAAGCTCCCTGAGGCCTCACCAGGAGCAGATATTGGGCTGTGCTTCCTGTGTAGCCTGCAGAGGTGTGAGCTGATTAAACCTATTTTTTAAAATAAATTACTCAGCCTCAGGGTTCCTTTATAGCAACACAAAAAGCATGTAAAGTCAGAAATGATAATATCTACCTGGTAGAATTGTGAGGATTAAATAAGCTAATGTGGAAAGCTCTGAGAATGGTACCTGGCACACAGTAGGTGGTCAATTAGAATTAGCTCTGATAATGATCATAATTACCATGATGATCATTGTTTATTCTGGAATGATTTTCTCCCAGCCAGGCTGCCCTCTCCTCTTCCTGCCTCCACCCTTTAGCTGACACAAACGTTCTCCTTATACATACTCTCTCTTTTCTTCTTCCCTCCCAATTCAAACATTGCATTTCTTTCAAGCCTTGCCTCCTCCATGCAGCCTTCCTTGACCATTTTGGTGAACTTTGCACCATCCCCCTTCCCCAAACCACCTTAGTTAGACCTGATCCCCACATGATTCCAGACCCTAAAAACAGAGGCTCTGCCAAGCCCACTTCTACCTTCCTGCCTCTTGCTGGACCCTCAGCGTGAGGTCAAAGACGTCCTAGATCAGATGTGTCCTTGCTGAGTGTCCAGGCCTCCGATTCCTGGGATGAGGGTGCAATGTGACCTGGCCCCCAACAGACAGGTGTTTGTGGGCACACACACAGACACACACAATGCTTGCACCATGTAAAGTAAAACTTAGTTGTTTCCCCAGAAATAATCCCACATTCTGGCTACTGACAACCAAAATGCATTTTCTTTCCCAAGCCCAGTCATTTTCCGGATTTTCCCAGCTGGAGGGAGGACCAGGCCCGTATGCTGTGTCCTAGGAGTGGACGCGAAACCTCTCCCCACGAGGAAAAGGCAGGCAAGAAAATGTCTTCCTTGGACACCGAGGCACAACAAGCCCAGGGACACAGGGTTGAACACAGGGAAGGGCAGGGGTGGGTGGGGACGAGGATCTGGCTAAAACACCACAGTCCTTTCCTTGAGGAAGAAAGCAGCACCCGAGTGTCACTATGCTCTGTGTCAAAGGCCTAACAGACAGCAGGTCAGTCCAGCGGGTCAGCGGTCCTGACCCAGTGCTGTGGCTTTGTCTGGCACTCTGAGCCACCTCTAGTCAGAGGCTTGCTGACACTGCCTCCCTCCTCCGTCCTTCCCACTGGCCGTCACTGCAGGGAGCTCTCCTCCAGCCTGCTCCATCACCTCCCCAGCGATCCCCTCTCTTCTAGGGAGTAGCCTGGCCTGGTTCAACATTGCTCAGCCCACAGGGGCGCCTTTGGTGGGAGCCCCCCTTTTCCCAGCCTGCTGGAGCAGGAAGCAGGGACAGGAAAAAGGTTTGCAGGGTTAGGGAGGGGTGCTTCCTCTGCACTCATTGTCCCCTCTGGGGGCTGAGGGCTGAATCCAGAATGGATAAGGATGGGAAGACGCCCCTCCTGCAGCGCTTGGCCCTCCCCTGCTCTAGTCTAAGAGCACCGGCAAAGGAGCCTCACTCTAACTCGCATGACCAACAGCTGAAAATTAACCCCCTTCCCATTCTAAGTTATCCCAGAGAATAATGCCATCTCAAAGGGACATTTGTCTAATGGAGGGAGCTGAGGCCAGGGGAGAGGGGTGTCGGGGAGAAGAGCCTTGAAAAATCCAGCCGAGCATCTGGGTTTGTGCTCCACGTAAAGTGGAATCTGGGCACTTCTTCCACTGAACGGCATGGGAGTGAGTGTAGTGATGCTAGCTGGCATTTATGCAGCACACTACAGTTATGAGATGCTTGCTTCACCCTCTCAGTTTGCTACCCTTCTGCACCACCATAGATTGACGGAGGGCAGTTTAATCTCCTTTGACGTGGGAGGAACAGAGCCTCAGAACAGGCTGGCGCCCCACCCAGGTGTCCTTTACCAGCTGGGCACTCACTCCAAGCTGCTGTGGTGGCTGCTGATAGCTCATAACTGTACGCTTCTCCTCCACATGGGCTTAGCCAGCAGGAGCCACTTCCCTGGGAGATGCTTGGGAGGTTGAGGTCTCTCCCACAGCCCCACCCCTGGGAGTAGCCTTTAGCTAAGGCCTAACGGCTGTTTGGACAGAAAAGCCACCCTCTTGTTTCAGGTAGAACAAACTCCATGTGCCGTACACGCCCCGAAGCCCCTGTGGGTTTGGGCCCAGCTAGACCTCCCCTGAAGTGGCATCTGCCTGGACCCTTCTGCCGCTCCATCCTTCCTAAGCTCCCTCCCAGCTTCTCTGGCAAGTACTCACTCAACAAAGCATACAGTGGAATCACCTCTCAAACCCTGCTTCTAGGGAACCAGACAGAGGGCGAGTACGCGGGGCTTCAGATCCTGAATCTGAATCTGGATGTTCTTGAGACAGTCTGGCCAGGCATGTTGAGGGTGTCTGTTGTGGTGAGAACCTTGCCTCCTTCCAGGACCTCAGCTCTCTCCCTCTCCTCCTCCCAGGGGAGAAACTGGTTCTTTAACACTTTGACAGTGAACTGAGGGATGAAGCTGCCCAGAGCCCCCGGCACCTCCCATACCCTACTGAAAGCTCCCTCTCTGCCCCTCCCACTCCGGCTGTGGTGGCCATCATGATTCAGGCCTCACCCCCACAGTCCTCCACAGGCCCCCAGACTGCTACCCAGTGCCCTGGCATGTTAAGCAGTGCAGATGGCAATTAGCTGCGTGACAGGAAAATATCCTGACACTAATTATTTCAGGGACAAGGCCGGGGACCATTAATAAGTGATGAAGGAATCTTTCCAGAGGCTCTTTGGCTGGGTCATGCCCCAGCCTGCAGAAGGCTAGAGACTGAAGGGGACCCTTCCCCACGCAGAGTTCAGTGGTGTGGGTGGCTGGTGAGACAAGTGGCAGTGCCGAGGGAGATGCCACTTATTTTCCAGGGGAGGTCAGGCTGCTCTCCCCAGCAGTTACATCGACAGCTATTGAGGGTACAGTCCTCATCCTTCAGACAGGCAAAAGCAAACAACAGTGGCTCCCTGCATCTTCTCTGCTGAATAATTGATTGTAGAATGCAAGCTCATGAATGAATTCCAGGAGAATCCCCAGTCAGCCCCTTCTACACTCTCACATCTGCCTCCCCTTCCCTGTCCCAATCCAAGAGGCAGGCAGAATTTCCACTTTCCTGAAATGATTCCGTTTCCTCTGTGCCTGTTTCTAAGTTGGCCCCCGGGACAGCTCCCACAAGAAGCAGCTGTCAGGGGCCCGCGACAAAGGTCGGTGTGCCCAGGTGGAGTGCTGAACCGCACCGGGTCAGCCCTGGACTTGGACAGTGTCTCTCTCCAGCAGCGAATCACAGCAAGGGGAGAGGAGGAAAACCATCGTGCATTCATAAACCCTTTCATGTGCCAGAGTGAATGCAAATGCACACACTCTCACACTCACATGTACACACTGACACACACACATGAACAGGCACACAACACACTGACACATTCACTCTCACATACACACCAATACACTCGCACATGCACACTGACACACACACGTTCATATCCATTGGCACACACTCTCATGCACACTGACACTCTCACACATGCATATGCATTGACACCCTTGCATTCATACACACTGACACACAATTGCTCTTGTGTACACATACACACTGACACACACTCATATGCACTGATATGCTCTCACATACACAAACACATGCACATACACATACATTTGCACTGACACATACATACTGATGTGCACATGCACTGAAACATGTACACAGACATACATATGCACTGACTTACACACACACACATTCACTTGCATACACTGACACATCCACTAACACAAATACATGCATACTGACAGCCACTAACACAAATACATGCATATGTATGCAGTGACACACATGCACACTGACACACACACAAATATGCACTGACACACACATGCTTACATTCACATAGCCTCACACACATACACATACACACAGACACACTACACACATTGACACATTCTTCCTCATACACACTTACACCCTCTCACACTCAGATGTACACACGGACACACATACATATGCACTGACACAAGCTGACCAACAAATATACACACTGACACGCACACATACACATGGGCACACAATACACACCCTCACATACTCATATATACTACCACACATACATGCACACTGACACACTCTTTCTCCCTCACACACATTCACATATACTCTCACACTGACCATACACTCACACTCCCACATTCATTCTCACACACACATACACCCTGACACATATACACTCACACTCACACACAAGTACACAATAGCACACAAGCCCTTCCCCTCTCTCTCTCTCTCTCTCTCTCTCTCACACACACACACACACACACACACACACTTGAATAGACAGGGGCTCCCATACTTTAATAGCCTAAATATGAAGGAGATATTTATGGGGGAAGAGAGATTTGCTTCCCAAAAGGATTTGCAACAGGGCATTTTCAATAATAAGAAACCAGAGTGCATTGAAAATGGAATTTGATTTACAAAAATGTGATTTCTCTGTAAATCTTCAGAAGCCCATGCCTTAGAGGGTATGGATATGTGCTTGCAAATATGCAGGACTTGTCAGGGCCTCTCTCCATCTACTTGGGGAGAGGGGCAGGCAGTCCATGCCAGGACTGCTGGCTGCACACTCAGGGCTCTGATGGCAGTCCAGCTAAGAGGACCACGAATACCATCTCCTTTTGCACCTCCAGCGTGCAAAGGGGAAACCACACACTATCCCAAGGCTACCACAATGCAAAAATGCAAGGTGTATTGTCCTCAAAAGGTCCTCATCTCCAAATTCTTTCCTTTTATCCTCTAACTTGTTAACCAGCCCAGCCTCCAATGGATGTTTTGAGTGGGGTTAACAAGGAAAGATCTTCTCAATTATCTCAACTGACTTCTTCATTGATGACAGATGAAAACAATGAGGTAGAAGCCTACCCCAAACCACATCTAATGGACCCTGTGCCCTGCAGCCTTCATCCACATCATCCATACCTGTAGCTGTACGAGGCCAAAGCCAACAGAGAAGGCTCTGGGCAGCACAGCCCCGCTGTCCAGTCTCTTCCAGCCCCATGTCTCCCTCCCTCTCCCTGCTTCACTCACCTTGTTTCCTTGCTGGAAGTGAATAGTGGAGTCATTTGAACTTTCACTTGCTAGGCTGCTCTTCTGGATGAGTTTGGAACTCACTCTTTTTGGGTAAGGACCCCATCCACTAATTAAGACCCCCACCCATAGGAGACAACGCCTGTGTTGGACACTAAACTAGGGTCTCACAGGACTATCTTGGTAACCCCTTAAAGGCACTGAACACCTAGGGACTTGAAGACACACCAGGGAGTAAAATTCAGGTCTCTGATAATTTCCAATGCAAAACTTGCCCCAGCAGGCCAATGCACTCTTCTTCAAATGTAAGCTCCTTTCTTGTAACAACACTAAGCCTGATCACAATAGCAAATACTATTTTAAAAAAACACACAGCTGGCATATATGCCAGCTATTGTTCTAAGCCCTTTATATATGTGAACCCATTCCATCAGCACCGGAATGCACTCTAAAGGAAGTACTGTCACCACCCCTCAGAGGCTCAGAGAGGTTAGGTAATTCCCTCAAAGCCACATAGTTAGTAAGTGGCCTAGGAGGGAATTGAGTTCTGACTCCCTGAGCCCTGCAGAGAGCTCTATTTCTGACCTCAGATGCTACCAATCTTCCCCCACTCCCACCCGCTTCTCTCCAGCAACAAATACACCAAGCTCATTCCCCACAAGGCTTCTGACTTTGCTCTTTCCTCTGCTTGGAAGGCTCCCCCTCCAGCTCTTCCTGGAATCTCCTCAGTGGGGTCTTGCCTGACAACCTCATCTAAAGTAGGCCCCGTGGCCACCCCCACCTTCACCCACCCTTCATTTACTAGTCATTGATCTGCTGTAATTCCATCAGCATTCCTCACTACCTCAACCTTATCTGTTGGTTTACTGATTCCACCACAACAAAAACTCCATGTGAGCAGTGACTCTTCCCCTCTCCTTCACTACTGTGCACTTTCATCTATGACACCCTGGCTTGGCACAAAGACGGCATGCGAATAAAGACTGATCAAGGAGTGCTCTCTTCACAAACCAATATGCACACGCACTCCCATGCACACACACTGCATGCTGGCGTGTGCATGGGAGTGCATTCACATTAGGCCACAAGTGGATGCCAAGTCAGTGATATGGTCCTCTGTGGTGTAACACTGATAGGAGTGATGAGGCTAGCCTGACATAAATGGGCTTTCTAGCAGCTGATGCTAAGAAGCAGAATTCCCCTGAGGACAGATCTGTAAGTACCCAGCCTGGAAGAATGCAAAACAGAAAATAGAGCCTCTGCGTAGGATCCCCAGCATCTCTACCACCTGGTCCGGGCCTTTTGTGTTGGTTGCCTGGAGAAATGGAAGATGATTAAAAGGTGTGAGAAACTGGCCCCTTCAGAGTCCAGGGAAGAGAAGGGGGCTAGGGTGACCAGTTGCTCTAGTTACTGAATTGAGCTTGCTAAATATAGCTGAGTCAGACATGGGGCACTGAGGAGGCAGCTGTGAAATCAGATAGGGCGGAGGGGGCTTCCCCGGTCCCTGCCCCCTGCCTTAACTCCTACCCCAGGCCCAATTTGTAGTGAGGGGATGCCCTTGACATGGAGGTGGAGGAAGAGGCAGAAACAAAGGCCTAAGCTGATGGATGTTCCGACTCAGTGCCTGCCCAGAGCCGGGCATGCCATTCTGAATGGCAGATATCTGAGGTCAAGGTACAGCCAAACCCTAGCAGATAGGACCCATGTTCTATGGTACTCAGGCTTGATCAGTTTCAGTGCTGCAGAAAGCCTTCATGTGTGGATGGGTGAGTGTGGTTCCCACAGTAGGAGGGGCAGGATACTCAATCCCCAGCATGGTTAAAAGGCCAGGTGGGTAGATATACCGTCTTTACAGAGCAGACGCATGGGGGTGTTGGTGAGAGCAAAACTCTGGAGCTGTCACTAGTGGCATGGGACTGGAGGAGGACTACCTCCTCAGCCCAGCAGATTCCCAAAGCTCCTGCTTCCACGGAAGAAGATTCCTAGAATCATGCAGTGGGTGGAAAGGGCTGAGAAAAGCTCTCCGTAGCAGAGGGCCTGTGGAGCTCAGGCCCTACGAGACATTTAGCAAGTCAGGCTGTATGCCTCTGGAATCACCCCACTACAAGGTGTCCAACACCCCGCCCCCTCTTTTCCTCTTGGGCAACCCCAGTCTTTGGAGCTCCTGATGCCCAAAGCTCCTCCCTAGCCCCAGGTGATGTTCACCTGAACTCTTAGCCAGAAAGCCTTGGAATGGTCCTGAGAGCACCCACTGCTGTGGCCTGAGATCCTCCTTAACAGCTCATAAACAGCCATCCTGCCCAGGCCCCCTACCAGCCCAGAGACCTTGTCTATAAAATGGGAACTACAATGACCTCTTCAGAGGATATTCTGAGGGTGGAATGAGAAGGAACAGTAAAGCGTCCAGCACAGTGTACAAATCTAATCAGCAAAGAAGGCATTAGAATGTTGGCTGTATTTTCTTTCTTTCTTCTCTTTGAGTCTCTTTGGATTTTGTATTTTCTACAGGAAGGAGATGGGGCCAAACTGTGCGGCTGCTTTCTACCCACAACAATGCAGTTCGGAGCTGCCTTCTCCACGGCTCCTCACCCGCTATGCTGTTGCATCCTTCTCTGCTAAGGCTGAATTCTACTCCATTGCCTGTGTGCTCCCCTTTAACTGCTCCTGTGTTAATGAACACTGAGGTTGCCTCCACACCTTGGCTGTTGTGGATAATGCAATGAACATGGAAGTGCATACTTGAGATCCTGATTTTAATTCTTTTGGATGAATACCCAGAAGTGGGATTGCTGGATTCCACTTATATGAAGTATCTAAAATAGTCAAACTCACAGAAGCAGAGAGTGCAATGGTGGTTGCCAGGGACTGGGAGGAGGGGGATTTGGAGAGCTGCTATTCAAAAGGTACAGTTTCAGTTACACAGGGTGAATATATTCTAGAAGTCTGCTGTACAATGTTGTTGTACATTGTAATAGCTAACAATATCTTATTGTACACTTAAAAACTTGTTAAGAGAACAGATCTCAAGTGTTCTCAATACAATAAAAAAATGATCCAAATCATAATGCCCTATTCCGCTGGTTTCTGTGAGGGAGGCTGATCGATGTTGCTGCCTAGCTGGGTACAGTAAGCCGAGCTCTATCTGACACTGATATTGCATCTGTGTTGTTCTTCCTGCTGCTGCCTTTTTCCAGTTGTCTCCTGACTTTCTTGTTCTTTCACAAGAATCAAAGCCTGTGATTATTTTTCAAGCAAGAACACAGGGCAGGAGACCACCTCACCCATCCAAAGAAGTGCATGCAAAAAAGCCACCTTTCCAACTCTGCGAAACCACCACGTGACTCTACCCAGCTCCCTGCTTCCCGTCCTACACCCTCTGAGCTCCAGGTAACCCGTACAGGGATCTGCTCACAGGACCTGGGGCCTTTGTTTTCACCCCTCCAGCACCCAAGATGTCTAGTCTCCAACTTCAGTGAGGAGGGAGAGCCAGGGCACCTAGAGAAAAGCCCCATTGCTGCCTCCTTTCTCAGGGTGAGGTTCTCATGACTGCTCAGAGGGAAGGAATGGGATGTGAGCTGGAATCCCAGTATGACCAGAAAGTGCACCTCCGATCCTCCTTCCCTTCCTGCAGCTCAGCTGTGACCCTCCATTTACATCCACAGCAGGGAAGGAGAAGCTCTTTACCTGGGCTTCTCAGCCAAGTGTCCCAGCACTGCCAGCCCTGTCTTGAAGTTGACCCCAGAACATCTTCTCCCATGACTCAAAGGACCTGGCCAGCCACTTTTGTTCCAACAGAGCCACCCTTGCATCAGGATGGGGTGAGCAGTGTTCCTGAGTGAAGGTTTTATATATTTTTTACTACTTGAAGTTGTGCTTGGGGGTGAAAAGGGTTAAGACAAGAATTTATTCTTACTTTCTACCTTTCCACCCCAATCAGATGGACTGTATCTGGACAGAAGAGCGTTGAGAATAAAAGGGAAGGGCTCCCATCTCCCCTAGAGGAGCGGTGGGCTCCTGTTGCCCTGTAGGCTCCCTAAAGCAGAGCTGTGATGTGCTGGGAGTGGGGATCATCTTCTTTTTTTTTTTTTTGAGATGGAGTTTCACTCTTGTTACCCAGGCTGGAGTGCAATGGCGCGATCTTGGCTCACCACAACCTCCACCCCCTGGGTTCAGGCAATTCTCCTGCCTCAGCCTCCTGAGTAGCTGGGATTACAGGCACGCGCCACCATGCCCAGCTAATTTTTTGTATTTTTAGTAGAGACGGGGTTTCACCATGTTGATCAGGTTAGTCTCGATCTCTTGACCTCATGATCCACCCGCCTCGGCCTCCCAAAGTGCTGGGATTACAGGCGTGAGCCACCGCGCCTGGCCTGGGATCATCTTCTTATGCATAATTATGTTTTGCAGAAGGGGTTCTAGAGCACTTAAGCATGGCTTCTTCACCACTGGCACACTGGGCAAGGCTGTGGAGAGCGATGGGGTAGTGTTCTTCCCTGGTGTGGTTTCTTGGTGAATGTGCCAAGAATGGTGGAAAGGGTGACTCCTGGGTCATAGATGACCATGGCGGCAGTGCCATCCTCATATGGGTGGGGAGGTCACCCCCAGGGAATTGGGACCCCTTGCTTACATTGTGTATCTCTGAAGTTATATCAGGGGCTCTTGGGGGCCTTTCAGTTGACACTTGGGACAGTGAGGCTCAATTTCCTGCCGGGCCTGGGGGAAGTAAGCAGCTGGCCCCACACCCTTAGAAATTTTCTCCAGTCTAAGCCCTGACCCATAGCTGGCTTTTCCATTCAGATGATGACCATAGCCCATTCTGGATGCCAAATCTGTCTGTGCTCAGGGATCTAAGAGGGCAAGAGCAGATCCGGTCAATCTGGGGACAGGCAGGATTACCCACCCTCCCAGGCACTGGTCGAACTCTGACATTCAACAAGCCCAGTATCACTGAGGAAAATATTAGTACTCTTTAGCATGAATATCTTACAGAGAATTCTAATACCAGATAAGGAGGACCAGGCTGGATGGCCTCTGAAATAACTGCTGTGCCAGTTCAGTGTTTCGAGAACCCAATATGCCAAATGTTATCATTAATATGTGCAATTGATTACAATGTGCTCAGTGATGCATATAACTAATATAATGGAGACCATTAGCACTTCCACTTCTCCAACTCTATGTGTTATGCATTTAATTACTTTAGTACTTCACAGTTTATAAATATACAACCCCTTGAGCTAGATCTTTCTCCATTGCCATTTTACAAATTAAGGAACCAAGGGCATGGAATAAAAGCCCACTTCCCTCACTCATGAAGAGACAGCAGCTTCCCCCTGTCTAGGCTGCTGAAGGACATTGATCTCCCCAGGCCACGACCCTATAGACCCCTCTGTTTGCCCTCCCCAACAAGCTCACACAACCACATCCCCCAAACTCCAAAGGAGGTTGCTCCCTCAGGCCTCCTTGGTCCTCAGCAAGAACAGTCCTTAACTGGACTGAAAGCTAATTTCTTCCCCTTCAAGGCATTAGTTCCATTTTAATAAATGAGACACACAGGTCTGAGAACCACTAAGAGCACCCACGAATTCTTCCTGGACTGAGTGACTTCCTGGCCAGTGCATCCTTGTCCAGGCAGTGTGTTCCTCAGAGTCACAGGTACCTGGTAAAATTGTGAAAACATGCCGGTCTGTCAGCTCGAGAAGCTGCTTCTTCAGAGAGGCTTGTAAAGACCTCAAAGTCATGGGGCCATGTCCTTTCATTTCTCACACCATGGGAAAATGTCTAGCATTCAGCAAGTTACTAAATGTGAGTTGTTTTGATTTCTTCACCTCCCTCATGTTGCTGCTGGGCTCTGTCTTCTAAAGTTCATGGCCCACGTGTTAGGATCCATGACTTGAGAAATGAAGGACTCTGCTGGGTTTCATATTGGGCTAGGCAAATATATTTACTGAAGACTTACTCAGCCCTGTCCCTTACTAGGACCGTGACTTTGAATGTCTTGTTTAACCTTTTCATATCTTAGCTTGTTCATCTAAAACATGAGTCTTTGTGTCATGGGCTTAGTGAGGATTAGTTATCATAGCATGTATGAGGTGCTTAGCAGAAGCTTTGTAAAGAAACACGTTTCTCCTTTCCCTACCCATAAAGCCCCTTCTGCACTGCTAAGAGCCTTCCTTTTTGTGGGGCCTTAGAAGAGTCAAGTAAGGTTAGTGGGACCCCCCACCCCCTGAGCTTCAATCTCTCATCATAGGTGCCATTGCTTGGTCCATCCGTGTCCTTGAAACATTTGGTAAAGCCACATCTCAGAGCATCTTCTCTGCTCCCCTCCCCTAGGCTGAATGACCCCAACTCCTTTGAGATCCAGCTTTGTCCCAGCCCCACCTTCCCCTACTGCCTGTGTCATGGCTGACTCAGGGACCATGATGGGTTTTAGAGGGCCAGTGGCTCATTATCCCTACTCCCTGCACTTTGGCCCCATGGGCCAGCTTTAGCTCCTCATTTGAGGAGGCCTGAGTGGGGTGATGGGCAGGGCCCAGCCATGGGATATTTACAGAGGGGTCTGGAGCCAGGTTTCCTGATGTGACCGCTGCTGTGTCCTCAAGAATGTGTGTACCTCCACACCTACTGATCCTGGGCTAAAAAGGTGACAGGTAAGAGTGAGGTTATCAGGAGTCCTGAGGTGCCCACAGGTGGTATACTACCCCAGGCAGGAAGAAAAAGCACCCTGAGGCCAGAATATAGGCTTCCGTTCCTCAGAGTCCTAGTTCCTGCCCTTTTTTATTGACAGCCACATTTACTGCTACTGCTACTCCTTTCTGGGATTGCTGGAACATGAGAATGGAGAGAAAGTAAAGAAAACCATCAGGGGTCCCCCAGGCTCTGAGTTTGAGGAGTCCCCTTGTCCACTGCTTGAGCCAGAACCAGAGGTTTTTTCCTGCATCTCTCTGTCTACACTATGCTGCTCACTCCTGGGTTTCAGGAGGTGCTGAGTTCTGCTCAAGAGGTTCCAGAGGAATAAATGTGCACAACTCGCCACCAGTTTTGTGGTACTTGGGATCCTGGTTGTTTTCACCCAAGCCACTCGCTGGTATTTACTGTTCGGATCATTTAAATAGTTGCACTATGCACTCTACCGAGGTTGTATCCTCAGTAGGAGAGAGAGGCAGGCATGCGTTTACTTCATCTTACCTGGAACAGAACACAGTAAAATGGTAAAGCCCTATCGAGTCCTTCTCCTCCATCCTGAAGGAAGGAGTTAAGCCCTGGCTTACTGTCATGTTGTCCCATATCCCTATAAAAACACAATCACACCTATTCACTTATTCATTCATGTAACAAATCTTTCTTGGGCACTGATTCTGTGCTAGGCCCCTTTCAGACACTGACTATACAGCAATGAAAAAGCAGACAAAACTACTGTCAGGCAAGGCAGTCACGCTGTAAACAAGTAATGTCATATATAATATGTGGGCCATAAGTGCCATTGTGAAAAATTCAGGAAGGTAAAAGGATGGGAATGCTTTTCGATAAAAGTGGACAGGCAGGACCTCTTTGAATAAATAATGATATTTGAAGAGAAGATAGACAAAAGGCGACCTCTCCAAATACCTGAGGCATTCCTAGAATGGAAATCGCCACCACCCTTTAAGAGATGAGAGAGAGTGCACGCCTGGCAGGTGTGAGCAGGACTGCGGGTGGCCAGGAATGCAGTTGAGGATGAAGTCGGAGATGGGCAGGGGCAGGAGAGGGAGCAGGTCCCATGGACCATGTAGGATGTGATTAGGACTTAGTCTTTTACTCCGAGAGGGATGGGCATCCCTGTGGAGCTTGCTGCAGAGCGGTATTATCTAACTTATAATTCAACAGGATCCATCTGACTGCTATTGAAAATAGATTGGGATAGGGGAGTGGAACCAAGAAGGAAGCAGAAAAGTCATCTAAAAGGCTACTAAAGTAATTTAAGAGAGAGAAAATTGTGTATTGATCCAGGGTGATTGAGGTAGAGGAAGTTAGAAGGGCTTGGGTTCTGAATATATGTCAAAAGTAGAATGGACAAGATTTGTTGACAGAGTAAGCTTGCATAGTGAGATAAGGTGAATGGTCAACTTGGCATTGCCACAGAGAGCATCTGATAATGCCTGCTGACCCAGGACTCTCCTACCCAACACCCCTGACATCACGATATCCCGCCACTTAATGAAGAATGAAGACTCCCTGGGAGAGAGACTTCACTACCTCACACAGCGGCTGTTTGTGGTCCTCTAACATTCCTTCCTGTGCTCACTCAAAATCCATGTCCCTGTGTCTTTCTCTCACTGCCCATAAGGCAATACAAAGCAGGTCTCCACCACCTCCCACAGGATAGTTCTCCAGATTCCTCCGAGGTTATCCCTGAGAATGAACTCTTCCTAGTTGATGTTCCCCATTAATGCCATTTTCAGTTCCTCTGGACACAGAGATCCCAGAAGGAAGTGGCTCTGGGTTCTACTAAGTAGAAGGACCAGGAACTGATTGCCCTCTGAGCTCCTTCTAGAATATCATTCATGAATTTTGATATGTGATTCATGAATCTAAGAATCTAAATTTGGCAAATGCACTCATCTCCATCCTGTTTTTCAGGTGGGAGATTGGACAGTTACCTTAGCACCTGCTTCCTTACCATTAAGGAAACCACAGCAATTAGAAGAGCCTTTCCTTAGACATCCCATCCATGTCTCCCTGACCCCATAAGCATCCATACCCACACTCTGTTTTGTTTTTTTTTTTTTTTTTTTTTTTTTTTTTTTTTTTTTTTTTTTTTTTGAGATGGAGTTTCACTCTTGTTACCCAGGCTGGAGTGCAATGGCGCAATCTCGGCTCACCGCAACCTCCGCCTCCTGGGTTCAGGCAACTCTCCTGCCTCAGCCTCCTGAGTAGCTGGGATTACAGGCACACGCCACCATGCCCAGCTGATTTTTAGTATTTTTAGTAGAGACGGGGTTTCACCATGTTGACCAGGATGGTCTCGATCTCTTGACCTCGTGATCCACCCGCCTCAGCCTCCCAAAGTGCTGGGATTACAGGCTTGAACCACCGCGCCCGGCCTCCCACACTCTGTTTTACTGCCATTATGGTAAATGAACTATCCACGTTCCTTTTTAAAAGCAATTTCTCTGCTGTCCTACTACAACCCATTCCTTTATACATGTTTAAGAAATTGATGTCTCTAAGGTGGAAGGCACCATGGAATAGAGCTAATATTTTTAAATAAAATCCAAACACTCATTATAGAAATAAGAGAAAACCTAAATTTATGAAAGGGCCAACATGCCTTGGAAAATTGACTGAGAATGATTAATTTTGAGAAATAGCCTATAAAACTATTAGACTATTAAAGATTAAAAAAACAAAACCAAACAAGACTTATGGCCTCCAGACACAACAACCATAATATCTAGGAAGGCATGAAAATTATATCAGCTTTACAGTATTCAAGAAAAACCTGCAAAGCAAGGCAAGAGTGGAACATTATTTTCAAGGAATCAAAGAAAAGAAAATGAACTGTGAGCCACGGGCTTTATATGTAGCAAAACTATCAGTCACTTATTAAGACTATAGAGAAACAAATGATATATTCAAGGAATGAGAGAACTTCGTATACATGAGCCCTTCATGGATAATCTGCTAGAGGCAAATGTTGGCAAAAGAATGATGGTGAGCACGTGGTGTATTTGCTGTAGATCTAAGATTTAAGCAAGATTCAGGGACGAGGATGGCAAATAATTTATAAGTGGTGTATGTTCTAACAAGGTCGAAAGAATACAACTTAAAATTTGAGCTGAGGATAAAGATAGGAAGTAGAAAAAGATCATTGTTGCACAGGAAACAGGCAGGTGTCAAATTATACCATTTAGAATGAACAATCCACATAGTAAAAGGTTAAGTAAGAAAAAAGATGAATAAAGATATTTTAAAAGTCACCAATGCAAGGGTAACTACTAGAGCAAATATGTACATTTTTTTAAATCTCAAGGGAAATCTTTTGAAAAGTGCAAGGAAGCCATATACAGAGAAAGAAACACACTAAACATAACAATAGATAGAAAAATAATAGGACAAATTGACGTAAGGGGTTCACACCTAATATAATAGTCATATCAGTATATGTGAATAAGCTTAAGTTGCCTAGTAAAAGAAATAGATTTTCAAAATAACTTACAAAGCAATAGTCTGTGGCATGTTCCATACATAGGAGAAACATTTACAACCAAGTGATCCAAAGGCTTTAATGTTAATGAACAAGAGAATGTAAAAAAGAAGATGGGCAACATCATGCTAGCTAAATTAGAATAACTCTAAAGCAGAAGTAGCTACTCTAATATTACCCAATGCAAAATTTAGAACATAGAGCATTAAACAAGGCAAACAATGGCATTATAATGCAAAAACTAACAATATACAATAAAATATATTTTATTAAATAATATCTATGTAAGAGAATATACAAAACCCACCTATATATAAAATAAAAATAAAAATTACAGCAATGCTAGGATACATAGGAACAATAATGATGAGACAGTTTTACATATTACAGGACAAGAGAAGTCATATGAACAAAATAAATATGGATAGAGAGGATTTAACCAATATTAATGATAGATTAGATTTCCTAAATATGTATCAAATGTTATACCCTTTAATAAAGAATATTTTCCCTTCTCAAGCAGAAGTGAAACATTTATTGAAATTGATCCTGTATTAGATCACAAAGGAAATATACGTAAGTTCCATAGTAAGAATATTACAATTATCTAATCACAATGAAGTAAAAGTAGAAATAAAAGGCAAAATTTAAAAATGCTCTTCCAAAGATAAAAGAAAAGAGACTCACTTCACTCTTCAACTTAAAACAACAAAAACATCTGAATGAAACATTTAAAACAATGTTTTAAGATACTAGACATCAAACCATGAAAGACAGTGATCCTGAAGAACTGGAAGACAAATGAGATAGTTTTACACTTTCACCAGCTGAGTCCCTTGAGTGGATTTCCAGGGCTCAGTGCAGGAAAAGGAAGCCCAGGTAGACTCACTGACTTGAGAAACTGGAGATCTGAGAAGATTAGGATGGCCAGAGTTCATAGGACAGAGTACCAGAGAGAGGAGAGTGGCAGAGGGTCTCCCTCAAGTATTCAGTGGAATGCTGATAAGTACATACATGCCTGCGAGAAACTACCTAGAGCCATATAAAGACTTACCTGGAAGAATTAGAGGAAACACTGGTACTTTTACAGGGCCAAGAATCATGTCTGTTCCGAGGAGCTGAGCTGGAAAATCTCATAATTCATGCAGAATTGTCTCAAGTACTCATGAGGATCTTACCTCAGAATGCTCTAGACTAAATGCCGCTATCATTTCACCTAACTAGTCTTAAAAGCAGGACATGAAAGGATTAACTGTCTCCAAGTAATTTAACAGCATTCCAAAACAAAGCTCAAGAGTATTTATAGGGAATATATAAATATCCAACACCCAATAAATGAAAATTCATAATGTCTGGCATCTAATAAAAAATTGCCAAGCATGCCAAGAGGCAGGAAAATACAACCTATAATAAGGAGAAAAATCAATCAATTAAAACCCACCAGAATAGTACACAAGTGTTATAATTAGCAGGCAAAGACATT
The DNA here is from genome assembly GCF_048565385.1 of Saimiri boliviensis. Taxonomy (NCBI): domain Eukaryota; kingdom Metazoa; phylum Chordata; class Mammalia; order Primates; family Cebidae; genus Saimiri; species Saimiri boliviensis. The sequence goes on from NC_133452.1 coordinate 104,859,848, forward strand.
GAAACAGTTATGATTGTAATCCGCATGTTCAGAAAAGTTGGTATGGAGACATACATGATGTCTAAAAGTTATACATTGAACATTTACAGCTGAAAACTATGTTTTACATGAAAAAAACATTGAATGGGATTAATGGCAGATTAGACATTAGAGGAAAAAAAGATGACTGAACTTGAAAATAGCAACAGAATCAATCTAAAATAAAACACAGAGAATATCTCTAATGTCTGAAATAATAAAAAAATGAAATGAGCTATAGGACAATTTCATGCTGCCTATCATACCTGTAATTGGAGTCCCAAAAGAAAAGACAAGAAAAGAGACAGAAAAAAGAATTTTTGAAGAAAAATAATGGCCTGAAATAACCAGAATTTGATAAAAAAACAATTAACCCATAGACCCAAGAAGCTCAAAAGCCCCAAACACAAGAAGCGCAATAAAAACTATGCTAAGCCAAGTCATAATAAAATTACTCAAAACTAGTGATAAAGAGAAAACCTTAAAAGCAACAGAGAAAAAGACAAATTACATAAAAAGCAATGAAGATATCATCCGATAGCAGTTTCTAGACAGAAACAATGAGAGCAAGAAGACAGTGTAGCAACATCTTTAAGATACTAAAAGAAGTAAACTGTCAATGTAGAATTCAAAAATGAAAGCAAATAAAGAATTCTTTAGACCTGCAAAAGCTGAAAGCATTCATGCCAGCAGAGTCATATGATAAGATATGTTAAAGAAGGTCTTTCAGGCAGAGAGGAAAATAATAGCAGACTGAAATATGGATCTACCCAAAGAAATGAAAGCACAGTAAATGGTAGCCAGGTGGATACATATAGAGATGTTCCTTGACATACAATGCAGTGTATCTGCATAAACCTATTATAAGTTGAGAATATCTTGAGTCAAAAATGCATTTCATACACCTAACCTACTGAACAGAATAGCTTAGCTTAGCCTACCTTAAACATGCTCAGAACACTTAATATTAGCCTACAGTTGGGTAAAATCATCTGGTAACACAGCACACTATAGGTGTATTGGTTGTTTGTCTGCCTGACTGTGTGGCTGACTGGGAGCTGTGGCTTGCTACTGCTGCTCAGTCACCTAGGAGAGTAGGGCCGTCTACTGAATGCATATAGCTTGTGCACTATCATAAAATCCAAAAATCATAAGGTAAACTATCATTAAGTCAGAGACCATCTGTTTAGGATTTTCTTATTATTTAAATCTCTTTAAAAGATAATTGCATTTAGAATAAAAATAACTGTAGTGTATAATTTATGATATATGTAAAAGCAAAATATATGACAGGGATAGTATAAAGGCCAGAGGGAGATAAATGGAATACACTATTAAAAGGTTCTTATACTATGTATAAAGTAGTATAAACTTACTTGAAGGTATATTGTGATAAGTTGAAGCATACTGCAAACCCTAAAGCAACCACTGAAATAGCAAAACAAAGTATTATAGATCATAAGCCAACAAAGAAAAGAAAATGGAGTTAACAACAACAACAAAAACCCTCAATGAATTCAAAAGAAAGCAAAAAAAGTGGAAATTGAAAATAAAGAACATATGGGACAAATAGAAAACAGATTGTAAGGCAATATACTTAAACCTAATCATATCAATAGTCACATTGCATGTAAATGCATGTGGCCACACTGCATGCATCTAAACACCCCAATAAAAAGGCAGAGATTATTAAAGTTGATGAAAAAAGCAAGCCTCACTATTGCTGCTTACATAAAACTCACTTTAAATATAAAGACACAAATAAGACAAAGGAATAGGAAAAGATATACCATGCTAAAACTAATTCTTTAAAAGCTGGAGTGGTTTGTTTACATCAAACAAAGAAGATTTCAGAACAAAGAATATTATCAAGGATAACGAAAGAAGTAAGTTTCAAATGATAAATGATAACTAATCAGTTGGAAAGACATAAAATTCTAAATGTCCATCTGCCTAAAAACAGAGTTTCAAAATACATAAAGCAAAAACTGGATAGACAAATCCACAATGACAGCTGAAAGTCTTAATACCCTTCTCTCAATAACTGATACAACAAATAGAAAATCAGTAAAAATATAAAGGATTTGAACAGCATAATCAACCAAGTTGAACTAATTGATATTTATAGGACACTGCATCCAAAAAACAAGAGAATATGCATTCTTTTCAAGTGAAACCAAGATATTCTGAGCCAAAACAAGTTCTATTACATTTAAGATAATTCACATCATGCAAACTATGTTATTTACCTTGTTATTTTACATTAGTTTACAAGACAATTAAAGTAATGTAGAAATCAGTAACAAAAAGATCATTGAAATTTCCATATATTTGTAAACCAAATAACATACTTCTAAATAAGCAAGGAGTCAAAAGAGAACCTTAAAAGAAAATTATGAAGTTTTTGAACTGGATAAAAATAAGAACAAAAAATTTATCAAAATTTGTGGGATGCTGATATGATATTACTCAGGGGGAAATTTATCACATTAGATACCTAATTTAAAAAGAAAAATAGTATCAAATTAATAAAGCAGTACCAGAAAATAAATGGAGAAAACCCAAATTCCAATACCAAAACTAAGAGAGGTGATATCATGACAGATTCCACAGACATTAAAAGGATAACAAGAAAATATTTTTGAACAATTTTATAATAAATTTAACAACTTAGATGAAATGAGTAAATTCATTAAAAGACATAAACTCCCAAACTTTATGTAAGAAGAAATCTGAACAGTCCTATGTCTACAAAAGAAATTGAACTTGTAATCATAAACCTTCAAAAAAGGAAAACTTCAGACCCAGGCAACTTTACTGTTGAATTCTATCAAACATTTAAGAAAGACATAATACCAATGCAACACCAACTCTTCCAGATGATAAGAGAAGGTAATGCTTGCAAAATCATTTGATAAGATACCATTACCTTGATATCAAAACCAGATGAAGATATTACAAGCAAAGGAAACTAAAGACCAATATCCCTCATAAATATAGATTTAAATATTCTTAACAAAACTTTAGTAAATCAATACAACAAAATATTAAAAGAATAATATGTTAAAACAAGTGGGATTTATCCCAGGAATTCAAGGTTGGTTTAACAACAACAACAACAACAACAACAACAACAACAAATCAATAAAGTTTATCATATTAAGAAACAAACAATAAAAAGCATATGAACATCTTTGCAGACACAAGAACAGTATTTTAAAAATTGAATATCTATTTCTGATAAAACCTCACAGGAAACTAGAAATGCAAGGAACTTCCTTAATCTCTTAGTGCCTTTTAAAAACCTACAAATAATGTCATACTTAATGGCAAAAGACTAAATCCTTTTCCCCAAGAACAGGAACAATAAGAAGATCTGCTCTTACAATTTCTATACAATATTTACTGTAAGTTGTAGCTAGAGCCATAAGGTTAGGAAATAAAATATAAAGCATCCAGATTTGAAAGGAAGGAGTAAAACTGTCTTTATTCACAGAAAACGTGGTTGTCTATGCAGAAAATCCTATGGAATAGAATGGATTCCTATGGAATCCACTATAAGAATTACTAGAAATAATAGATGATTTTAGCAATGTTGTATAATACAAGGTCAGTATGCAGAAATCAATTGTATTTCTGTATATTAGTAACAAATGGTAGGAAATCGAAATTTCTAAAATGCCATTTCTAACCACATCAGAAACATGAACTATTTAGAAGTAAATCTGACAAAAGATGTGCAAGACCTGAACATAGAAATCTGTAAATTGTTGAAGAGATAACTTAAAATAGATATAAATAGACCATATTTATAATTAAGAAGACTCAATATTTTTTAGCCATAAATTCCCAAATTTATAATTAGATTTAATGCAACCCCAATCAAAATTTCAGCAGGCTTTTAATTTATTTATTTTTTATTTTTTTATGACAAGCTAACCTTAAATTCTATATGGAAATTGAAAGACCTAGAACAATCAAAACAACTTTCAAAAAGCAGAACAAAGTTGGAGGATTAATGTTACTTGATTTTAAGAATTAATATAAAGTTAGTGTATTAGTCCATTCTCACACTGCTATAAGAAAATACCCAAGACTGGTAATTTATAAAGGAAAGAGGTTTAATTGACTCACAGTTCCACATAACTGGGAAGGCCTCAGGAAACTTGTAATCATGGTAGAAGGGGAAGAAAGGCACATTTTTGACAGCACAGCAGGAAGGAGAAATGCCCAGTGAAGGGGGAAAGGGCCCTAGTTAAACCATTAGATCTCATGAGAACTCACTCACTGTCATGAGAAGAGCATGGGGGAAACTGCCCCTATGATTCAATTACCTCCATCTGGTCCCTCCCATGATACAGGGACATTTACGGGTATTACAATTCAAGATGAGATTTGGGTGGAGACACAAAGCCTAACCATCTACAGTAATCAAGACAGTGAAATCAGCATAAAAATGGGCAAATAAATCAATGGAACAGATAAAGAGTCTAGAAATAGGCCCTCATATATGTGGACAATTGGCTTTTAACAAAGGTTCAATGATAATTCAGTGGAGGAGAGACAGAGGTTTCAACAAACAGTTTTGTAACAAATTACAAAATACGATACTATCATAAAAACTGACATATAGACCAATGAAACAAAATAGAGCTCAGAAATACACTCATTCATGATCATAAGGATCCAACTTCATTCTTTTGAATGTGGATACCCAGCTTTTCCATCACAATGTGCAAAAATATTCCATCCGTATCTTGTACCATATACAAAAATTAACTCAAAATATATTTCAGATCTAGCCAGACATGGTGGCTCACACCTGTAATCCCAGCCCTTTGGGAGGCTGAGGTGGGCAGACAATTGAGGCCAGGAGTTTGAAACCAGCCTGGCTAACATGGTGAAACCCCATCTCTACTAAAAAATACAAAAATTAACTGGGCATGGTGGTGCATGACTGTAGTCCCAGCTACTCAGGAGGCTGAAGCAAGAAAATCTCTTTAACCTGGGAGGTGTAGGTTGCAGTAAGTGGAGTTGCAGTATATATATAATGTATAACAGATCTAAATGATCTAAATGTAGAATCTGAAAGCATAAAACTTCTTAAGAAAAAATGTTTGGAACTGCGGAGACCAGGCAAATATTTGTTAGGGATGTTACCAAAATCATGACCATATAAAAGAACAAATTGGTAAATCAGGATTCATCACAATTAAATCTTTTCTTCAAAATGCACTCTTTTTCCTGTATATTAATTATCACTTATTTGAATACTATTTTTAAACCTGTAAATCTGTACAGACATACATTTTGCACCCTTGATCAAACTATTTTATTTTATTGTGGTAAGAACACTTAACATGAGATCTATTCTCTTAACAAAATTTTAAGTGTACAACATGTTATTGCTGATTATAGGAACAATGATATAGCAGATCGCTACAGCTTATTTATCTGGTTTGACTGAAACTTTATTCCTGGTGATTAGTAACTCTCCATTTCCTCCTCCTCCTATTCTCTGGCAACCACCAGAGAGCTCATTTTAGTGGAATCATGCAGTCTTTCTGTGACTGGCTATATTAGTCCATTTTCACAGTACTATAAATACCCAAGACTGGGTAATTTATAAATGAAGTAAGTTTAATTGATCACAGTTCCACATGATTGGAGAAGCCTAGAGACACTTACAATCATGGCAGAAGATGAAGGGGAAGCAAGGATCTTCTTCACATGATAACAGGTAGAGAAATGTGAGCAACAGCAGGGAAAACTGCCTTAGAGCCAACAGGTCTTGTGAGAACCCACTCGCTGTCATGAGAACAGTATGGGGGAACTGCCTCCTGGATTTAGTCACCTCCCACCGTGTCTCTCCCTAGACATGTGGGCATTATGGGGATTACAATTCAAGATGAGATTTGGGTGGGGACACAGCCAAATCATATCACTGGTTTATTTCAGTTAGTATGATGTCCTTAAGATTCATCTTTGTTGTCACATATTACATATTTCCTTCCATTTCAAGGCTAAATAGTATTCCATTATATGTATATACCATGTTTTTTTTATTCATCTGTCTATGGACATTTAGGTTGCCGCCACATGTTGGCTTTTGTGAATAATACTGTAATGAGCAGAGGAGTGCTAATACCTCTTTCAAATCCTGATTTCTGTTCTCTTGGATAAATACCCAGATATGGGATATCTAGATCAAAAGATAGTCCTATTTTTAATTTTTTGAGGATCTTCTATACTGTTTTCCATAGCAGCTGCACCATTGTGCATTCTCACTAACAATGTGCAAGGATTCCAGTTTTTCCACATCCTCTTCAACACTTTGCTTTTTCTGATCATAGCAATCCTAAGAGGTGTAGGGTGTTAGCCCATTGTGTTTTTGACTTACATTTCCTTGATGTTTATTGACGTTGAACATTGATGTTTAATAACCTAACTATCAGGTTTGTTAGTTTGCTTTTTTCCTATTGAGTTATAGGAGTTTCTTACATATTTTGGAGGTTAACCCCTTATCAGATATAAAGCTTGCAAATATTTTCTTCTATTTTGTAGTTTGTCTTTTTACTTTGTTGATGGCTTCCTATGCAGAAACTTCTTAGTCTAATGTAGTCCCACTTACTTATTTTTGTTTTTATTGCCTATGCTTTTCTGTCTTATCCATAAAATCATTGCCAAGACTAAGTCATGCAGCTTTTTTTCTATGCTTTTTGTAGGGGTTTTGCAACTTCAGTCTTACAATTAAATCTTTAATCAATGTTAGCTTTTGTGTGTGGTATAAGATAAGGTTCGGTTTTATTCCTTTACATGTGGATATCAAGTTTTCCATCATCATTTCTTGAAGAGATTCTCTCACCCATTATATATGTTTGGCACCTTTGGGGATGATCAGTTGAGCGTTTCTGAGCGGACATATTTGTGGGCTATTTTGTTTCATTGGTCTATATGTCTGTTTTTATGCCAGTATTATATTGTTTTGATTGTTGTAACTTTGTAACGTAAAATATTTTGAAATCAGCCATTTTTATTATACAAGTCTTTCATCTCCTTGCTTATGGTTATTCCTAGGTATTTGATTCTTTTTGTTGCTATTGTGCATGAGATTGTTTTCCTAATTTCCTTTTCAGATAGTTTGTTGTTAGTACATAGAAACATAACTGATTTTTGTATGTTATTTTGTATTCTAAAACTTTAGTGAATCTATTTACTAGTTTGGCTTCCCAAAGTGCTGAGACTACAGGTGTGGGCCACCTTGCCCTGCCAGTTCTAATAGTTTTTTAATGGAGTCTTTAGAGTTTTCTATATACAAGATTAAGTCATCTACAAGAGGGATAATTTTATGTCTTCCTTTCCAAATTGGATACTTTTTTCTGTCTTTTTCTTGCCTAATTGCTCTGGGTAGCACATCTAATACTATGTTGAATAGAAATGGCAGGAGTGGGCATCTTTGCCTTGATCCTAATCTTACAGGAAAAGTTTTCAGTTTTTCACCACTGAGAATGGTGTTAGCTGTGAAATGTTCATGTATGACCACTCTTATGGTGGTGTAGTTTCCTTTTACTTCTAGTTTGTTGAGAATTTTTATTACGAAAGAGTGTTGAACTTTGCCAAACACTTTTCTGTATCGATTGTGATAATCATGTAATATTTTATTCCATTAATGGGTATTTCACATTAATTTTTGTATGATGAATCACCATTCATTTAGGATAAATACCACTTGATCATAACACATGATTTTTATAATATGCTATTGGATTCTGTTTGCTGATAGTATATTGAGGATTTTTTTTCATATATATCCATCAGGGGTACAAGAGTACTAGAAACTGGCCTGTAGTTTTCTTTTCTCGTGGTCTCTTTGACTGGTTTTAGTACCAGGATAATGCTGGCATCTTCAAGTGAGTTTGGAAGTATTCTCCCCTCTTCAACTACTTGAAAGAGTTTGAGAATGATTACTGTTAGTTTTTCTTTAAACGTTTGGTAGAATTCACCAGTGAAGTCATCTGGTCTTGAGCTTTTCTTTTTTGGGAGGTTTTTGATTACAAATTCAATCTCTATATTACTTATAGGTCTGTGCGGCTTTCAATTTCTTTATGATTTAATCTTGGTAGGCTGTATGTTTCTAGGAATGTATCATTTCTTCTGGGTTATTCCGTTTGTTGGTATATAATTGTTCCCAGAAGTCTCTTAAACTCTTTTTAATTTCTGGGGCACCAGTTCTAATGACCCTTCCTTCAGTTATGATTTTATTTATTTTAGTTTTATCTGTTTTTCTTAGTCTAAGGATTTGTCCACTTGTAAACATTTTGCTTATCTTTCAAAAAATACAACTCTTAGTTTTGTTGATTTTTTTCTATTGCTTTTATATTTTCTGTTTCATTTATTTCTGCTCTAATCTTTGTTATTTCCTTCCTTCTGCTAACTTTGGGCTTAGTTTGTTGTTCTTTCGCTGATTCCTTGAGAAATATAGTTAGGTTATTTGAGTTAAGAAAGATACTTCTTTCTATGAAACTCCTTCTAAGTACTGCTTTTGCTGCATCTCTAAGTTTTGTATGTTGTTTTCATTTTCATTTTTCTCAAAGTATTTTATAATTTTCAATTTTTTCTTTGACTTAATGATTGTTCAAAATGTATTCAATTTCTAAACATTTATGAATTTTTCAGTTTTCTTCCTGCTGTTGATTTCTAGTTTCATGCCACTGTGGTCACAAAAGATACTTGACAAAATTTTAACCCTTTTAAACTAGTTGAGAATTGTTTTGTAACCTAATATATGATCTATCTTGAAGAGAGCTCCTTATGCTGCTGTTGGGTGAAATATTCAGTACATGTCTGTTAGCTCTATTTGGTCTATAGTTATTCAAATTCTCTGTTTCCTTACTAATCTTCTTTCTGGATGTTGTGTCCACTATTCAAAGTGGGGTATTGGAGTTTCCTACTATTATTGTATTTCTATCTATTTCTCCCTTCAATTTTGTTAATGTTTGCTTAATATATCTAGGTGTTCTAATGTTGGGTGCTCATATATTTATAATTGTTATAATCTCCCTTGTGGATTGACTCTTTTATCATTATATAATAATCCTCTTTTTCTCTTAAGAGAATGAGACTGCAAGCTAAAGGCTAGGAGAAAATATTTGCAAAATACATACCTAACAAAGGACTTGTGTCTAACACATCTATAAAAACCTTCAAAACTCAATAAGTAAAAAACAATACAAACCAATAAGAAAATAGGCTAAAGATCTGAATATATAATTCACCAGAGAAATTCTACAGGTAGCAACCAACAGATGAAAAAATACTCAACATTCAGTCATTAGAAAAATGCAAACTAAAATCACAATGAGATACTACTACACACATTTTAGAATGACTAAAATTTAAGAAACTAACTTTGTCAAATATTGGCAAGGATTTGGAGGAACTAAAAACTCTCACATATTGCTCTTGAGAATTAAAGTGTATAGTCACTTTGGACAACAGTTTGGTAATTTCTTCCCTGCCCCTGCTTTTTTTTTTTCCTTAAGAAATCGGGATCCTGCTATGTTAATCAAGCTGGCCTCAAACTCTCAGGCTCAAGGGGGATCCTCTTTAGCCCCTTGAGTAGCTGAGATTACAATAGTGCACCACTGCTCCGGCTGGTAGTTTCTAAAAAGTTTTTTTTTTTTTTTTTTTTTTTTTGAGACGAAGTTTCACTCTTGTTACCCAGGCTGGAGTGCAATGGCGTGATCTCGGCTCACCGCAACCTCCGCCTCCTGGGTTCAGGCAATTCTCCTGCCTCAGCCTCCTGAGTAGCTGGGATTACAGGCACGCGCCACCACGCCCAGCTAATTTTTCTTATTTTTAGTAGAGACGGGGTTTCACCATGCTGACCAGGATGGTCTCGATCTCTTTGACCTCGTGATCCACCCGCCTCGGCCTCCCAAAGTGCTGGGATTACAGGCTTGAGCCACCGCGCCCGGCCTCTAAAAAGTTAAACATGCACTTATCATATGTTAGAGTCACTCAACTCCTAAATGTTTATCCAAGAGAATAAAAGCATATGTTCACACAATGTCCTCCAAGGTTTTTAGCAGCTTTATTTGTATTAGCTAAAAACTGGAAACAGCACAAATGTCATCATCAGGTAACTAGATAAACAAATTATTGTACAGCCATATGATAGAATTCTATTCAAAAATAAATGGAAATTAACAGTAAAACTAATGTTTTAATCTCAAAGCAATTACGCTGAGTGAAAAAGTCATACCAAAAATAGAGAACATACTATATGGTTCCATATATATCAAATTCTATGGAGGGCAAACTAACCCATAGTGACAAAGCAGGTGAGTGGTTGCTTGTGAGGAATGAGGTTGACAGCTAGATTACAAAGAGACAAAAAGAGATTTTTTTTTGGTATGTTCATTATCTTGATTGTGATGATGATTTCATTGGTTTTTAAATAAATGTCAGAGCTCATCAAATTGTACATCTCGAATATATGAAGTTTATTATATTCCAATTATATCTCATTAAAACTGTTAAGAAAAGATTTTTACATCAAAAAATATTTTTAAAGATGCCCTTCTAATTGGAACTTTAAAATAAGATATTGTTAAACAATTGAGTGATAATTAAAATACAAACAAGAATTAAAGGATTCTGAAAAAAAGGATAATTAAACCACTATAAATATCCCATCTATAAGATATATTTAAAACAGTAATCAGAGGATAATGTATGGCTATAAACACTGTATCTCGAAACATAGAAAAATGAAACTGACTTAATTCAAAAATATATAATGTCCCCTAAAAATCACAAGAAAGAAGTATAACAACTGTACATTATATGTACCTAACAACAGAGGCCCCAAATACATGAAGTAACAACTGTTAAGTTGAAGGGAGAAATAGACAATTCAACAATAATACTTGGATATCTCAGTATATCACTTTTAATAATAGCTAGAATAACTAGAGAGGAGATGATAAAGAAAATAGAAGACTTGAGCAATACCATAAAATAACTGGATCTAATAGACATCTATAAAACACTCAATTGAACAGCATATGTTCTTCTCAAATTCACGTGGAACATTGTCCAGTATAGATCATAAGTTTGGCAACAAAAGAAGTCTTAGTAAGTATAAAAAATAAAATTATAAAAAGTATCTTCTTCAATCACAATGGAACAAAATTAGAAATCAATAGTAGGAGGAAATTTGGAAAATTCACAAATACGTAGAAATCAAATTCTTAACCAATCTAATGGCTCAAATAGTAAACCATAAGAGATACTTGAAAATTCTCTGATATAAATGAAAACAAAACCAAAGCATACCAAAATGCATGAGATACAACAAAAGCAGTATTTAGACGGAAATTTTTTCATTGCAGACATCCACATTAAAAAGAATAAATATCTCAAAGGAATAACCTAATTATATAATGAACTAGAAAAAAGAACAAGCTAAATTCAAAGCAAACATAAGAAAGGAAATAAAAGAGTACAGTGTAAATAAATGACATTGAGAAAAGAAAAACAACAGAGAAAATGAACAAGCACAAAAGTTGTTTTTTTAAAAAAATAATCAACAAAATAAATGAAATAAAAACTTCACACTTGCCAAGAGAAAAAAGAGGACTCAAATTACTAAAATCAGTAAGGAAAGAACATTACAATTGACCTTACAGAAATAAATGGGGTTATAAAGAAATAATATGAACAATTATATACCAATAACTTACATAACCTAAATGAAATAGACAAATTCCTAGGAAGACACAAACTACCGACTTGACTTATGAGTACATACAAGCATAGACACATAGCTCAATGGAATCAAATTTAGGGTCCAGAAATAAACTCATATACTTACGGTTAATTGATTTTCACCAAAGGTCTGAGACCATTCAGTAGAGAAAGAATACTATTTTCAACAAATAGTGCTGGAAGACAGCTGGATAAGCACGTGTAAAAGAACCAATTTGGATCTCTACTCACAACATGTACAAAAATTAGTTAAAAATCATAAAGATGAACTATAAGTGCTAAAACTATAACTCTTATTAAAAAAAGAAACAAATCTTCATAATCTTGGATTTGGCAATAGATCCTTAGATAGGATACCAAAAACAAGCAACAAAAGGAAAAGAAATACATTGAACTTTGTCAAAATTGAAAACTTTTGTGCATCAAACATCATCAAGAAAGTGGAAAAAACAACCAACAAACTGAGAGAAATTATTTTCTAATCATATACCCTGTGAGAAACTTCCTATGAACTAAATACTTCCCCCAAATTCACAAGGCAGAGTCCTTATGAATGGGATTAACACTCTTACAAAAGATGCCTGAGAGAACTCCCTTGCCCCTTCCACCACATAACCTAAGTATATACTTAAATAAAGTATATAGGAAACACTGCAAGATGGCCACATATGAACCAGGAAGTAGGCCTTCACTGGACACTGAATCTGCTGGCACCTTGATCTTTAACTTCCCAGTCTCCAAAACAGTGAGAAATATATTTCTGCTGTTTCTAAGCCATCCAGTCTATGGCACTTTGTTACAGCATCACAAACAGACAAAGCCAGGTCTAGGACTGTGAATATATAAAGAACTCTTGAAATTCAACAACAAAAAGATACACAAACTAAATTTTTTTAAAATTGTCAAAGGACTAGAACAGATATTTCTCTTAAAAGACATACCAAGAAGATATAATCAATAAATACATAAAAGGATATCCAAAATCTTTAGTAATTAGAGAAATGCAAATTAAAACCATAATGAGATAACACTTCACACCTACTAGGATAGCTATAATTTAACAATCACAACAAAAAGAAAACAAGTGTTGACAAGTATGTGGAGAGATCAGAACCCTTATATGTTGCTGGTAGGAACATAAAATGGTTCAGCCACTGTGGGAAGCATTTTGGCAGTTCCTCAAAAACCTAAATATAGGATTATCACATGATCTATCAATGCCACTCCTAGATACATATCCAACACAACTGGAAACATGTCCAAACAAAAACATGTGTACACAATATCCATAGCAGAATCATTCCTAACAGTCAAAAAGTAGAAACAATCCAAATGTTCATCAACTAGATACACAATATATGGTATATCCACACAATGGAATATAAGCCTTAAAAATAATGAAGTATTGACACAGGCTATGATACGCATGAACCTTGAAAACATTATGCAAAGTGAAAAAAGCTAAACACAAAAGGTTAAGTACTGTATGATTCCATTGATATGAAATGTCCAGAATAGGCAACTCCATTGAAACAGAAATCCAATTAGAGGCTGAAGGGAGGGCAGAACAAGGAGTGGCTGCTTAATGAATGTGTCTGTCTGTTCTAGCACTGCTATAAAGAAATACTTGCGACTGGGTGATTTATAAAGAGAAGTTTCTGCTGCACACCAGCCTGGGCAACAGGATGAAATGTTGACTCAAAAAAAAAAAAAAAAAAAAAAAAAAAAGGTTTAATTGGCTCACGGTTCCACAGCCTATACAGGAAGCATACATAGAAGCTTCTGCTTCTGAGATGCCTCAGGACACTTAACAGTTATGGTAGAAGGCAAAGGGGGAGAAAACACTTCACATGGCCAGAGCAGGAGGAAAGGGAGGAGGGATGTGCCACACACTTTTAAACAACCAGATCTCAGGAGAATTCATTATGGCCGTGACAGCATCAAGGAGGATGGTATTAAACCATGAGAAACCGCCCCTATGATCCAGTCACCTCCCACTAGGCCCCACTTCCAACTCTGGAGATTATTATTTGACATGAGATTTGGGCAGGGACACAGATCCAAACCATATCAATGTGTATGGAGCTTGTTTGGCAGGAGGTGACAAAAATATTCTGGAATAGGGTTAGTGATAAGGCTTGCACAATTTTATGAATGCACTGAAAGCCACTAAATTGTACACTTAATACTGTGAATTCTATGGTATATTAATGTTATATCAATTTTTAAAAAAGGGATACGGGAGGCACATTGGAACTTTTCAGGACAAGATCTTTCAAAACACTTGCCCAATAAATATGAATATATGAGCATCCCCCAAATGGCCTTTAAGACATTCTTCTCATTGGCTAAGAGCATTCTCATCTGCTCAGCAGCAGTCTCCTATTGGCTGGACCCTTGATGCTGAGGCTTGGAGGCAGAGCCTGGGTCTTCTAGGCACTGCAGGTAAGTCAGGGGAAGGAAAGCAGGGGGTTTTAGCAAACCCTCCAGTTAGGGGTCTGAGTCCCCAAGAGCTGACTGAGTCTGTTCAAGCATTTCTCTCTAGTGCCAGGCCTTTGGTTGGTGTAAAAAGGTCAGAGGTTGGCATTGGGGAGTCTTAATTTGCAGTCTTCCTCTTAACTCTCGTGAGGCCTCAAAACAAGTACCTTCTAGGTGGTGCTTTCCACTGGGGTAAAGTCAAAAGACTCCAGGATCACAGGCACCCAGGGTTCAATGGCCTGGTAGATAGAGAGCAGGAGGCAGTACCAGCACAGCTGGAACTCCTTTGGGCCTGTTCCCTCAGAAACCAGGGGATGGCTGACCTAAATTCTGGAAGGCCCCACCTCCCATAGCCCCAACAGGCAGTGCTCATGATCAGTAACTTTCCTCCAAGCCCCCCCACCCACTGTCCCTATCTGCGTGGACTCCAGGAGTCCCCTGCCCAGGAAGGCCGGTCTGGGACCAATCAGAAGCTGTAGGACTTTCTGGAAGGCCCAGGGCGCCTCCCTGAGTGTGGCAGAGCTTCTGATTGGAGGAGGCCTGCCGGGAGGGTGGGGCGATGGGCGTGGCTAACAGAATAACCGCCGGAGCCAGACCCGTTGGCCGGTTAGTTAACGACCTCCACCTGTTCCTGCAGGACGCCTCCACCCTGATGACTCCTGGACAGACTGATTTAGGGGTGCTCCCCAGGAAGGTTAGAACTGCTGAATGAATGAGGAAGAACCTCTGACGCCCAGGAGGGCACGCTTTCACTTACCTGGCAGGGTGGTTTCTGACGTTTTCCTGCGGAAGGCTGCCCAGGGCCGCTGCCGCCCATCCTCCCCTAGGTGTGGAGCTTCTGGACCGGCGGGGGCGGGACCGGCCTGCGGCAGCCGCCCGGAACCCTCGTGGGCCTCTTCCCCCGCTTGGCTGCAGCTGCAGTCTGGTACTTGTCCATTCTGCTCTTCTTCACCTCGGTATTTTCTCCCTCGTGGAAGAAGAACTCCATTCCCCCATCCATGGAGGAGTGTGTCCTGCATGCCACGAAAGAGCCCAGGACCCAAAGGACAAAGACGTGTCCGGCAGACCTGCCCTCGCCAGCGCTAACCCAGGTCTGAAATCTCCGGAGTGCGCGGCCCAGACCCGCTCCTCCCAGGCATGGCTCTGTTTCCGAGTGGGTATTTTCCACCTGGGCTCTCACCACCCGCTTGCTCCTATTTCTCCCCTCCCTCCCTATGGTGACGAGTGAAGGCTTGGGGAGGTTGGAACCCACACCGTGGATCAGAAGGGCCCCTTGTCCAGTCCCCGGTCTTCCATCTAAGCCGTGCGATCGTGGGAAGGACACCTCACCCTTGGTGGGCACGCCCACTCACCTGGAGAGAGACGCAGTGATAATGCCCTAATCCAGAATTCTTAGGAGAATGGGAGTAATTATGCAGACATCTTTTGAAAACCGATGTGCTGCCAATTACATTTTGTGATTTTAACTTTGTCTTGTTTCTGTGCTGCGTGTTGTCTTCGTATCAAGTTTCTTCTGTTTTTTTTTTTTTTTTTTTTCTTTTATAGAATGATCATTATCCATAATGAAGCTACAAGGAAGTGGAGGAAGGCAGTCTGCGTGCACCACCATTTTCTAGGAACTGGGAAGGCAGCCCTTAGAAAGATCCATCCCTGTGGAACCCTTTCCAGGCTTACCTGCCTTTGCTGAGCTGGAGCTATTTGGACTAGTATCTAACAGCAGGACTTCGACATTGGGTCTCCACACTTGCACCTTGTTCCCATCAAAATATCCAGTACTCTGCCTTCAGGGAGGAGACATAACCCTCACACAACAAGAAAAAGTCTAACCTTCCCAGGTCTACGTTCCCTGGGGGGTCAAGGTTCCTATGCGTCCTTAGTAGAGAGGACTAGCTGTGAGTTGGAATCCCACTATGAGCTTTAGAATCAGTCAAGAGGAAGTGGGCCCCTTCCCTTCATCCCTCTACTTTTCCCTTGTTGTCCCAGAGCTCAGCTCTGACTCAAAAGTTTTTCCAATTACCATCAACATAGAAACTTGGCTCCCCACACGGGTCTAATTTCCCCTATTGCACATGGCCGTGTTTATCAAAACTCCCTTTCTGTGAAACAGGCCTCTGGGGCTCAAGAAACCTGGTCAGCCAGCCAGGCTAGTCCCACATACCTCAGGATAGAGTGGACCAGTCTAATAAAGGCTCTATGCCATTCTTTTCTGCTTAAGCTGACTGGTGTGCTGATTCAGAAGACCCTGATCTTTTATTCTTTCCCCCAAACCAGTTCAATTGGTGTTTGTGCTAGAGGGAGATGAACAATGGGGAGGGCTGTTAGAAGGGATGTCCTTGGCCCTCCCACCTCCTCCTTTGAATGATACCCTCATTATCTTAGGCAGGGACCTGATACCGGTTGGTTTAGTAGATAACCTGGCAGTTTACTATGAGCATTTACCTTGTATTACGGCAAGGACTAAAGGAACAAATGTATCCACCTCAATGTCAGGTCAAATGGGAGGATGTGGATGGGAGTAAATAGTGATTAGTATTGAGGTCCTAGAATTTTATTGGTTACTATTTTTATACCTTTTATACTCTTTCAGTTCTTGAATGAAGGTAAATGGAGACTTATTAAGGAAGAAATTACTAGTGGCAGGGTGGTGGTGTCCTGGTGTCCTGCTTAGAGTGTGAAGAGGGTGTGCCCCATCACTGGCCTATGCTGTGCACCTGGGAGGTGGTAAGCAACTGTCCTGGACTGCACAACTGGGAATGAAATTCATAGCAGAATGCAACATTCATTTACTGGGGCCTCACACTTGGCCAGGGTCCCTGTGCCTTTTCCTCTTTTTCCTTCCAGTCGATGTGTCATAGAGACCAGACTTGATTTGGCAAGAGAACAATGGACATTTAAGATTTCCTAAAGATTTCTCAGCAAGGACCCTGGCTGGCTGTTTTTCTACCCTAGTGGTGATCACAGCAGATACTGGCCGTTTTCTGTTATGACTCTGGGGTCTTTTAAGGAGCAGGAATGGTGGAGTATGTGCAGACCTGGAGCCACGATCAAGTGCTACGCTCCTTGAAGCACAAGGCATGAGAATGCTTTATCATGTTTTCTCTTCCTTGGAGGATTTATGAATTAAAACTAAGGAATAATTTGTAATCAGAATAACACTACCTGACAGGGATATTGATGAGCCAAGGAGGGCTTATTTGGAGATTTCTGGTGTTTTCCAGCTCTGAGATTCCAGACCTAATATCCATGTAATGGTCATTAATATATTGTAATTTATAACAGTTTTATCAGTGATCTATTACATTAATCACCATGAGTTGGTGACTTTTCAAATCCTACAGGTTATTTAACTACATAGAGCTATTTAATTTACAAACACAGTACTCTTTGAGGTAGATACCAGAACCATTTTACACTTGAGGATATTGAAACCAGGAAGGAAAAAGACTCAACTCTTGAAGGAATGGACATGGGGTGCCCTTGCCTTCCTTGCGGGGAGAGCCACCTATTCTGTGCAGCTGGAGTTAGGGCCTGCCACCCTACTCCTCCTCTCTATCCAACCGCCACACTTTAGAAACAAAAAAGCAGCAGTGATGTGGGAATTATTTAGTGCTTAGTTTGAAAGGAAAATTTTTAAGAACCTTAAGAGCAACCTTTTATTTCTTACCATATAAGGCACTGGGACAGGCACCGAGAAGTCACTAAATATCATTTGCCCAATGCATTTTTTCATGGCTTCTACTTTTTAACGTTAGGCTCACTTTTTTAACCTCATTGCTCACATGTTATGATTCCTTCCAGAAAATTCACTGAAATTCTAATATCCCTTGGTGTTCCTTAGGCAACTTAGGAGTAACTCTAGTTATTGATTACCCAGTGCTTCCCCTAACTAGTTGTATGACTTTGAGCAGGCTGCTTAACTTCTGTGTGTCTCAGTTTTCTCAGCTGTGAAATGAATGATCCAATCCCTATGTCAGAAGGATGGGTGCGGCTCATGAGGAATCACACACATGAGAAATCTGGGATGCTTACCACAGTGTTTGGTAAATAACATGAGTTTCCTCTTCCCTGTTTGAACAGTCCTTTATATTCTGCTGAGAGCTTTCCCATTCATGCTGCATCACGACCCAAAGGGGAAAGAATCCTGAGTCCTGTGCTCATGACTTCTCTCTCCTCTAACTGGTTCAGGGTCAATCCAGATTCCATGATACTTTATGAAAGACCCACACCCTTCTGTGCAACAGCCTTCTTCCCAAGCATACTTGATATGTCTGATTAACAATCTGATTAACACTCTGGGACAGTCTGGAAGGGTTAGGTCTCATTACCCTCATCCATTCTCCACCATTTAGTCTCCAAGCCATTCCCTGGAAGAGACAAGTGGACCTTGTTCAAATGGATCCTGGAAAAGATGAACGGGGCTGTGCCCTGAGACCTCCAATATTCATGGAGAAGCAAGTCCTTTCTTCCTTCTCCAGGCCTTGAAAGGTCGAGATTTCCCAATGTGCCTCTATTCTTATGTGGGGGATGGGAGTCTTTGCCTTCATACAGGAAGTAACTGGAGACTCAAAGCAGATAGGACAAACACAAATCTTGAAAATGACCATGACTCCTAGTTGGTCCCTACTTGCCCCCTGGTTTCACTAGGTAGAGAATCACTCCAGGTAGAACACACTACTCCCACCCCAGTGGGTGGGCTGGGCCAATAGCCGGGACCTGGACAGCTGTGTCCTCTCAACCAGACTCTGCCATGCCCCGCTCTTTCCTACTTATCCTTATCTAGATCCCTCTTACTCCTCCTTTCCTGCTTAGGTTACAATGGACAATAATCTCTCACCCCTGTCCCAGCTAGATTGGCACTGGAGAGCTGAGAGAGCCTCGTGTTCATGGAGAATTCTGGAAGAGCTCCTCTTTTCAGCCCCCTCTCAACCCTCCAGGGTCCTGTGCCCTTGGCTACCTCTCCAGGCTTGACTCTCCTCCCATGTGCATGGACATTATCTTTCCGAGCTCTGGGCTGCCTTCTTAAGCTCACATTTTTCCCTCTTTGCTGCTGTGGCAGCCAGATATCACTGTAATGCCTGAGTGCGGGGGTGTGGTATGTAGGGAACTCCAGTTCTGGGGTCAGAAGATTAAAAGTTTGAGACCTACTTCTATCCCATAAGCACTATAAAAACTAAGCCAAAAAAACCAACTTTGATCCTCAGTTTGGAAACATTTGTAACATGGGAAGATCAGACTTTTGATAAAGAATACGATTATTCATGCTTAAGAAATGTTTGGAATGCTGAGATGGTATAGAATCTTTTTGACTGTGCTGCTGACATTGTATACCTCTACATATAAATGTCTCCAGTTTTGTTTCTGTTCCACCATTCTGCAGACAAAGCTCAATGCAGGCAGGGAAGGAACCCTCACTGACCACTCCTGGAATCAGGTGCTCTTGTCTGAGCCCCTTCATCTTTAGTTTAGGGTAGAAAGCACAGATAGAACCCTTCTATAGTTTTCTCATGTCTGGCACAAACCCTCATTTTCTGTAACCTCAGAAAGGAAGGAAGACCTTAAAAAGCCACAAGAAAATTCTATGCCTCTGCTTCCCTTACAAGTCAAAGCTGAGCTAGCCCAAAGCAGTTTGCATGATTTCTCAGAAAGTGGAATCTCACCAGGACTCTTAAAAGCACAAAGACCAAGGAAGAATTGGGCTTCTGCACCATATCACTGTTGAGGTCCTCCGTGCCTGCTTCCAGACCTCTGGAATGACCCACAGTCTTCTCTGTTTAAACACAGAATCCAACCTCTTCAGTCACCCCAGCCCCAATATGTCCTGGCACACTCCGGCTCTCCCCAAACAAACTGTGAAGCATTAGCCCTACCCAAGGAGGGCTAATGTCCAGCCATGCACACTTTAACAAACCCTCTCTGACCTTAGGATGAAACCATTTCTCTAATATCTTTTCTTCACCCTAATTGGGACTAGTGTGTTGATTCAGAAGATCAAATTGGGAATTAATTTCCATCTCCCTACCTAAAGCAAATGGATGGTCTTCGGGCTAGAGGGTGCCCAGGTATTAAAGGGAGGCAGGGAGGGCTGGTCAATGGGCTGCCATCCCATCACCCCTTGGGAAGAGCTTGCCTTCCATCTCAAGTGGAGAGACTCTGGCCCACTCTCAGCCTTCTCATCAGAGCCAGACTCTGATTTTCCTGGCACCTGGCAGACTTCCCATCCCAGAAGGGAAACAGTGGGAGGTGTTTAGTGGCAGCATTTGTGTCATTCCAGAGTCTTGGTGTTAGATTTTGACTGTTGGGCCAATCCTGGGAGAAAGATGAAGGGTGGACAGGATTAGGGAACCAATGAGGGGCAGGCTGGCCATCCTCAGCTCAGCAGTGAGGTCTAGAATTCTCCAGGTGCTTCCAGCTACTATTGGGACTGTCGTGTATGTCAGAACATACAGGGCATCAGGGGCTGCAGAGGTTACCATGTGCTCTCTGCCCCTTCCCTGCCTCCTTTCTTTACTGCAAATCACGGAGACAAGTGCTGATTTGGCAAAGGAATAATTAACTGCCCAAGATTTTTCCAGCTGGGTCCCAGGCTCTGTACCTAGTTTTTTAAAACACTATTTTGACTATAGCAGTCTTTGGGAGCTGCTTGATGTCTGGGCTCTGGATTTCCCACGAAGTCAAGAATGATGGATTCACAAGGGCCCACCAGGAATATGGAGCCATAAGCCTCAGGCCTTGGTCAGATTAGAGCACAGAGAGCCACTCCCTGCCTTGGGTAAAATCTGAAATTCATTATGCATAATTTTGCTTGTAATAAGATTAATAAGAGCTTGTATGGATATTGAACAGGGGATCCTAATACCCATTGAGGGAGGCTGGAGTAGACGACCTCTGATAGCTTTTGCTAGCTTTGAGAGTCTTTGAGCTTAACATATTGAATATTATCATTAATATGCTATAATTTATATTAGTTTAAGTGATGCATATCATTAATAATAATGACTGTTATTTCGCTGCCTTTTCCAATCTAGTATGTGATCTGTATAACTACCTGGCACTATACAGGCATACTTACTGAAGTAGATACTTACCATTGACATTTTCCCAATAAGGAAACTGTGGCCAAGGAACAGACTCTTAACCCAGATCTCCCAAACTAAACAGCCCCTGTCCCTCAGGAGCAACGGCACCTGCCTTGGATTAGTGAGGACCCTCTAGTTCTCTGCAACTGCTTTCCTTCCAGGCCTGCTTTGCTCCCTCCACCATACCCCCTCTCAAGCTCCTGGGACAGCTAGAGATGCCTCCTTCAACCCTTGCTTTCCCAGGCACAGGATCCCAATCCTCAATGCACCCCTGTTAGACCCAAAGCCAGTCACTTCTCCATACCAGCTCTTCATTTCCTCTTCTGTAAAGTGACTCAAGATTTTAGAACTTAAAATCTGGTGAATTCTTCCAGGCACAGGTGTCGTCTTACATTGTATGGCCTTTGGCCAATCCATGTTTTCATCTTTTCTTTGACTTGAAGTGAGTGAAAACAGACCATTCTTTGTATAATCAGAGATCTAAAACATCAGCTTATGTCGCCATCCTTCCAGGTAATGTGTAAGGCCCTCAAAGGCATGCACAATGTCTTTCACTTTGACTTTTCTCTCTCTCAGTACCACGCATAGTGCTAGGCACACAGCAGGTCAGTAAGACCATGCTGTATGAGCACAGATGGATTTCTCCACCTCTCCCCCTTTCACTGCTGGGCTCAGTCTTCTGATGGTCAAGGTCCATATGCCAGGATTCAGGCCTTTCACAGGAAACCCAGACCGCTCTGCAGGAAAATTCCGAGCAAATCCATCAGCAGAGTGTTTACCCATCTTTGCTCCTCAATAGCTGTGGTTACCTTGGACAAATTACTTAACTCTTCTCTATCTGAGATTCCCCAATGGAGATATTAATAATACTTATTCCATTGTGTTGTTTTGATGATAAATTGAGATAATCTATATATAGCTCTTAGAAATACATGGAACATAGGAAACTCTCAATAAATGTCAGCTATGATTACTAACTTAATTATGCAGTTCAATATTCACCTGAAAAATGCCAACCTAATGTTCCTCTAATGAAGGTGTAAGAAATTTCCCATAACTAGTCTGGGTAGGTAAGACAACTAGCCCATCTTTGGTGGACAGGAAGGACCATATCTTCCAAGGGAACCCCACAGGAATGGGTAGGAAGAGCAAAATAGGAAACCCAAGATGAGAGCCTTGAGGATTAATAGCTGCAACTGAGGACTTAAATCCCTTCTTCTTGGCAGTAGTACTCCTCAAACGGTGAGCAAGTTACCTGCTAGTTGCCAGGACACGCCAAGTCCATGACAGAGGGGACAAGTATAGGGCCCTGAGGTTTTACTTCATGACAAAGTGGAAATGGTGTCAGTTCAACAGAGGTCTCCATGGTTTGGAAAAGGGGATATCTTGAATGTCACCTAGGAGATTCAAGGGAAAGAAAACTCATCCTTGCAAAGTATATGAATGTTAGTGCTGCTGTGGGGTGTGCCAGGGAGCACCACTGAACACATGTTACAGAGGAGGTGCAGGAGAAGAGGGGGTGTCCTCATCACCAACTAACCAGATGGACAGCCTGGACGGATGGGCTGGGGTTGTGGGAGGCTGGACAGTGGGCTGACTGGCTGTGGACCAGATGGGTTTGGGGATCCCATGGAGATGGGTGAAATACCAGCTCCACTCTCTCATCAGTAGGGAACCAAGCGTGTGACTGTTGACGTCTTGGAAAGGACTAGATCATGAGATCCTCCTTGCTATCATCCCAGACAGACTCCAGCATGAGATGGTGGAGCAGAATTCTGGCTCCAATCACTAGGAGCACATTCAGCTGTTGGCTAAAGGGACCAGAATGTCGATTATTCCAACAATATCAGGAAAAGAACCAGGGAAGAGCCTGTAATCTGGGCCTACTTCCTCAGAATAGATGAGCAAAAGAAAGATGCCACATGTTATGAGAACATGAGGAAAGATCATTGAACCTGCCAGAAGATCCTAAGTAGCTATGATAGGGATCAGAATAGGCTTAGAGGGTAAAGGCTAGCTCATCTCTTTGATGAGGGAAGCATGGGGGAAGCATGCCAATTTCCCTCTGATAGAAGCTTCAGGGAAGGGAAACCTATGAGCCTTGTAAACACTGACTGACTGAGGTACAGAACCTTAACTAAGATGATGGAAACTACAACCTTTAGTTTAAGGACTGAAAGCACAAATAGATATTTTTAAACTGTGAAAGTGACAGTGTTCCTTTTAGATACTGGGGGAGTAACCTGGATGGGTCTGATTCTATTATGCAAAGGTAGAAACCTCAGGTATTTACCTGTGAGAAGCCTTCTTGTCACAACAAATTCTTCTTGCTGCCAACTGCGTCACATGGAAAGGCTGGCTTGAGAATCTAGGTGGGATCTTTAAAACTGTGCATCCAGGTTTTGAGTGCTGCCTGCCAATACTCTTTTCTTTTGAATAAGTATTTCTATCTTTCTGGCAGCCATTTGCAGAAATCCCAATGGTTGCAAGAACAGAGGAAGCCCCAACCCAGCTTGCTGAAGCCCTGAGACCTTCACTGCAGACACATGAAGAACAGAAGACATGGAAGTACTCAGGCTCTACTTACAAAAAATCAACACTCAGACTTTTAAATAAAAGTTACTTTGTATTTGGGAAGGGGGAAACCTGAGACAGTGACTGTCGCCTAACTTGCCTGAAAATTATATCCCTTAACAAAAAAATATTCCTAAGGTCTTTTGGAATTTCACCACTGTAATGATGAAAACATTAAAAAAAAATTCTCTTGAGGGAAACCTGAGGGATGTGTCACTCTCAAGAATGTGGGGAAAGGGGTTGAACTGTTTTTTCAGAAAGCTTAATAATCAACTAGACAAATATTGTATCAGCTATCTCACCTCTGCAAAAGATTGAAGAGCTGGAGGCTTCCCTATATCAGGGACGAGGATCTGGGTAGGTATCTTCCCTACTGGGACGGGAGTATTAGAATAGAAAGAGGCGAGAAGATGAACCCAGCTTGTCTCTGGAGCAAGCTGATGTCAGGCTTTTTATCTTAGGGGGAAGAAGTTATAGGCTTCTGGGGCAGAGGACCCCAGACAAGACTGGAGATGGCAGTTTCATTAAACAAGGTGCCTCCTAGAGTAACCGAGAGGGGAGAGGGGAGAGGGGGTGACTGCAGGGTGGGCTGGACAGTACAGTCTGAATCCTGGGGAATTTTCCCGACCAGGGGAGGGAATGTGTTTCAAGGCAAGGAGGACCTTACCTTGAAAGGGCTGGTGTATGGTCAGAAGGAACCCCTTCATCAAGGTGCTCTTGCCTGGAGTTAACACTCAGGATTCTAGCAGATCTTAGGCTAGTCAAGGGTTCCCCAATTAGGCTACAAATGTGAATCATTTAGTCTAATCATTTAGTTTAAAATACAACCTATAACATGTTGACAGGAGGAATAAAGGATAAGGGAGGCAGTGTATTGTCATCGAAAGAACTAAGGCTTTGCAGCCAGACTTCCTGTGTGACCTCGGGCCAGTTACTTAACGCCTCTGAGCTTCGGTCCCTTAATTTATAAGATGAGCATAATACTATCTACCTAAAAGGCCTTGGTGATGATTCAGTGAGAAACACATGTGAAACAACAAGCACAGTATCTGGAAGCTGTAGGTACTCAACAAGTGTCAGTTACCTTCCTCTTCCAAAAGCTGGGCTTTCAAGTCAATTGTGTGTCTGGAGTTGCACTGTCCAGTACAGTGGCCAGTACTAAACACATATGGCTCTCGGGTACTTTAAAGAGGGCTAATCTGAATTGATATGTGCCATACATGTGAAACACATACCAGATTTCTAAAACTTTGTTCCAAAAGACTATAAAATACCTTATTAATAATTTGAGCGATTACATGTTACAACAATATTTTTGATATATTGAGTTAAAAGGTAAGATTAAAATTAATTCCACTTGTTTCTTTATACTTGATTCAACATGGCTACTAGAAAATTTAAAATTACAGCGTGGCTCATATTTCATTCTATTGGACAGCACTGGTCTAGATATTAGAAAAGACAGAGTTGGGAAGCTGTGTTCCAGAAGCAGGTTTCTTTCTGTACCTTGGGCTTGGGTTTTGGCTTGTTCTCCCATAATTTCCCAGTAAAAGACCCTTTTGAAAAAAATACCATTCAGGGCTCAACCAAAATGAGTAGAAGATCCCCATGTGCCCCTATTAATCAGGCGCTGTGATGGTGACCACCGTCCAGAAACAAGTAGGTAGGGCTGATATCTCAGAGAATGGAGATGTCAGGTGGGACAGGACAGCTGTGGATGGACTGTCTTAGCCTGAAGCTTGACTTTAGATTTCTCTGCATATCTTTACTCAGGAGGATGGTCCCATTCTCTATTATTTCAGAAGATTCCCACACCTTATGGAACTCAGCAAGAAGCAGGCTCCCACCAGGCAGTAACAAACACAGGTGCAAGAGAAAATGCCACTTCACAGCCATCTTCAGAAAACCCCAGAGTTACCAGAGAAATGAACAGCAGACATTCACAGACGTAAGAATGTTTTTTTTTTTTCTCCCACCCAAGAAGTGTGGTTAGTGTTTGTTTTTGAAACTGTACATTTTACTGTACATTTTTTTTTAGCAAAGGAGAAGGTTGGCATTTATATTCTGACCACAGGGATGTTGCTTTCCAAAACTCCAAGTCAGAAACATGACAAACACAAGAGCAAGCACACATCATGTCATGACAGAGCTCGGAGTCGCTGATGAGAATAGTGAGTTGGTTCCTTCCACTGTCCACCACCTTCCCTCTGTGTGTCTGAATCCAAAGGCAAAAAAGAAAGCTGGTATTTGAGACCACTTCCACAATGGCTATAGTTTGAAAGGATAAATGAGAAAGATAAGGAGGGAGAAAAGAGAAGAGGAAAAAAACAGGAAGGGTGAAACAGATTTCAAGTTACCCAATTCTGTAGGTGCTTCTGTGACCATAGAAGGGATGTGCTCCAGGTCTGGGACTGGCCTGGAAAATTATTATAACTTGAGGTCTCAGGAGGGACTGGCCTGGTCTGTTAATGACCTTGTCAGAACCAGAAAGGGACTGGGAAAGGCAGAGAGTAACAGCAGGAAAAAAAAGAATGAAGAGAGGGGAGGGGAAGAGTGAGAAAGGAGGAAAGTCTGGGATATGGAGGCTCTGGGGTTAAAGCCAAGATAATCCTGCATAGACAGTTGCAAATCCCTCCTTGTGTGTTCCAGAGTAGGGTTGGGGGCCAGCAGCTCAGCCCCAGCTCTAAGGCCATCGGAACTTTTTGGCCCAGAATAGTCTCGCCTGTATGCTTTGTGGGCTTTGTGGTTGGCAAGCAGAAGTACAAAGAACAAGAGAGAGAAAATAGAGGTCTATGGAGGGAGTTGGAAGAGGAAAACATGAGTTGGGGAGACTGAGGGAGAGGTAGTGAGTTGCTGATGAGTAGACATGGGACAAGGATGTAGGGGAAAGTCACTCCCATCTGTCTACAGCAGGTTCTTCCTGGGCACATGTCCTCTTTCCCTTCTCTTGCCACTGTCTGGAGAGTGGGGGTTCATTCCTAGATGGAAAGGACCCTATGTACCCCTCCCATTCCACCCTGCAACTTCCAAGGATGGACCCTCCTCAGGAAACCAAGACAAGGCATTCCTCCAACCCACCTTGAGCCACTTTCTTAAGGAACAAACATGTGACATCCTTTGGACACAGAACTTCCCTAGTCAAGGTGAAGACAGGGTCATGGATCCCAAGCACCACCGCCAGGAGGCAGGTGGCCTTGGCTCCTGCCCTGACCTGGTCACAAACTCACTGTGTGACCTTGGGCAATTCCCTTATGCTTTGAGGAAGGGAGAGAGGGAGTTAAAGATGGGATGATTGCAAACACCTCTCCAAGCTTCAAAAACCTGTCATTCTAAAAAGATTCAACTTTCCCCCTCCAAGGCTTCTAGAATTCTCTCTGTCCAGTAAAAAGGATGGGGACTGCTGGAACCAGCTTGTGCTTCTGGAATCACTGAGCAAAAAAGCATAACATCTAGAGTCATGAAGAACTAATAGTTCCATTGAACTGGAAAGGGAGTACAATCCCAGTGTTTTTGCAAATTAGGAAATTAAAGTCCCAAGAGATAAAAGGTTCTTGCCCCAGTTATTCAGCTGGCTATTCATGACTATGGAGCCCAGACACAGGGCTTCAGACTCCAAGTACGCTGCTCTTCCTGCCACCCACACTGCTTTCCTTAAGAGAAGCCCTACTGTCCTACCACCTACCACATGCTCAAGGGGGACTTTCCACGCCAGCTTCCCAGAAAGAGTGGCAACAAGCCCAAAGCAATTCCAGAAGTTAAGATCCCTTATGCCCTACAGCATGAAGCTCTCCTCCCTCCCCACACGTAAGAACCCAGTAAATTACCCTTCTGGTTTAAACTTCTGTGATGGGTGTGGCATGTCATGTTGGAGAAGAAGCAAAGGAAACGAGGTCCGGGGTCAGCCACTCAACCCTTCCAGTGTTGGGTGTAGGGGTGGCTGGGAGTAATGAGAGCTTTGGGCAGGGAACTCCACAGTCTTCCCCCAAACAAGTGTGGAAACAGAATAATTCCCTCCTCTTGTCAATTGGTAACAATTACCCACTACCAGGGCTGCTGGGAACACGCATTCATATGTACGATTAACTCTCTCGATTATCCGTGTGAATGAAGAGGAGGAGTCTGGGAAATGGAAAAAAAAAATAAATTAAATAAAAATCACACTAGACCCATAAGCAATCCAAAGCCGCTTGCTTGTAGGCTACATTTGTGATTAGAAAGGCGGAGTCTCGCCTTTCCAAACACTCAGGGCTCAGTCCGGCATTTGAGCGAGTCCGCATTCCCTGAGCACACCCCGGCCGGGTGGTGGGGAGGTGATGTGGGTGTTGGGGGTAAGGGGAGGACACGAGGCCATTGACAGGGAGACAAAACTGTCCCTGGATGTAAACATCACCATGGAAACTCCACAAACACTTGCCAGTAAGATTCTTTCCCCTTCTTCTCCCACCCTGCGCACAGGAAAGGGAGCATGCCCACCCCCACCTAGACCGTGCTCTCCATCACCCACTCGGAGCTGCCAAAAGTCCCCCGGGCCCCCGCCAGGTCACTCTCCTCAAAGGGCAAGAGCATGCCATTGACAGAGAGGCTGCGCTTCGTCCAGATGTTCGAGACCCTCTGAGGGGGACTATAGCTGCCGGGCACAACCCCTCCCGCCGCAGCAGCCGCAAAGTCCCCCATGTCAAAGGAGTGGCTGCGTTTGGCCTTGCCCTCCAAGGGCAAGGGGAGCAGGCTCCTGGCCCGGGCCGCGGGGGGCCCCAGCAGTGGCTCTCGGTCCGAGTGGTGGCCCCTGGCCGACGTCCCGGCCCCTCTCCCGGCTGGAGTCCTGGAGTCCAGCAGCTCCTCCTTTCTCTGACTCTTGAGGTCCAGGGAGGCGAAGGCCCCCATCAGGCGGTCAAGGCTGGGCTTGGGGCGTGGGGCGGAGGGTGGGAGCCTCCAGGGGGCCCGTCCCAGCCCTGCAGCCTCCCCACTGCCCAGGGAGCTGGAGGAAGAGGAGTCACTGGCTCGGGCCAGGCTGGCGGTGAAGTCCAGGAGCTCGTTGCGCACCACCACCTTGGGCGGGCCCTGCAGCGGGGCCCCGGCGGGTGCGCTGCTTGGAGGCGGCGGCTGGGCGCCGTTGGTCTGAGAGTACACATTGCTCACGGCCGCGGCCATCTTGCTGGGGGCCTCGTGGTTGCAGACCTTGTAGCGCACCATGAGGATGACGATGAAGACCAGCAGCGTGGCCACGATGATGCCCCCGATGACTAGGATCATGGTGCCGCCTAGGATCTGGCTGTGCATGGACTGGCACTGCGGGTAGTCGGCCTTGGTGAAGAACTGGGCGCAGCCCACGATGTTGGTGGCCGTGAGTGTCGTGGCTGTGTCATCCCACATGGCCAGCACGCACAAGTCGTAGCCAGTCCCTGACACCAGGTTGTTGACCACGAAGGCCTTGTTGGAGGCTGGGATCATCCTGGGGAGGGGGGTGTTCACAAAGGGTGAGGGGTGGTGAGGTGGAGGGACAGGGTGATGGGGAGGGGACAGAGGCAGAAACAGAGTGATGGGGGTGGGGAGACCAAGACAGACACAGGGATACAGAGAGAATGGGGCAGAGGGAAAGAAAGGGACAGAGGGGTAAAGAAACAGGGAAGGAGAGAGATGGAGAGACAGAGGAGGGGAAGGAGGGAGGGGAAGGGGCAGGCAGGTGACAGGAATAGAGCATAGAAAATGGAGAAGATAGAGATGTGAGGAGGGAGACCCAGACAAGGGAACCGAGACAGGTTGGAGTGGAAAGGAAGGTGAGAGAGGGAGATTCAGGATGGAGTGTCAGGGAGAGGTGTAGATGGAGGATGATGTGTCAGAGACCGGGTGAGAGAAAATCCAGATATGGAAACAAAACCACAAAAAGACAATGAGTGTGAAGATGAAGGGATTGAGGAGGGTAGATGAAAGCAGAGACAAGGAGAGGCATTTAGAGGTGAAAGGAAAGAGGAGGAGGGGGAGAGACTCAAGCAGAGTTGAGAGAGAATAAACAGGGACAGGCAGAGGGAGAGACAGAGAGGCAGAGAGGTTAAAGTGTGAAGCAGCAGAAATTATACAAAGGGACACCCGCTACCCATACCCGCATACCTGCTATAGGTATTCCCTCTGTTTCTGGGAAGGGCAGAGTGAGAGTCAGGTCATGCCAGCCAACCCCAAAGCTTGCTCCAGCCCTCCTGTGACCTCTGAGACTCATGGGGATCCCCATCAACATTTTCTGAGCCTTCTTTCTGGACCAGGTGCTGTGCTGTGTCAGAGACAAGGTCCTGCCGGAGAGGCCAGCACCACCCTTGCCTCCAAAGGGGCTTTCTCATGACTTGGAAGGGAGAGCATTTGCTGCAGTGGACTGAGGGAAAGGGGTCTAAGCTGAAGAGGGTTGGAGGCAGGAAAAGGGGGCCTGCTGCTTAGGAGTGGAGAGACGGCACAGCGTTAAAGACTGGGGGGCTCTTCGGAATCCTTTGTCCTAGTTGTAGTAGGCCAGGCTCAGCCCAAGTTTCTTTAGCAGAAGACTGACTGCTCCTTCCACCTTAGGGTGGGGTCTGATGGGGAAGCACTCTCCCCACATTGCTGCTGGTCCTCTGCTGCCTGGACCTCTTGACTCTGAACACTAGGCCCTTGTGGCCTTGTTAAGCCTGAATACACACCCTGAACTCTAAGATGCTTGTTGAGGTGTCATGCCTTCTGCTGATTCCAAAGATGATGCCTGTGTCACTTCTATCAACACTCCTGTGGAAATCCCCAGGCCTGAACAGACCACTTCGGAGCTTTCTTGGTGGTTCCTCCACGCCCATTCTCCTATTTCCTACTACTTGAGAATGAGAGGGCTCTATCAGCTCCCGTCAAGCTCTCAAACCCGGAGCTGGGCAACTTAATTAAGATCTCAACTATGAAATACTGAAGCCTGGAAACTTCCACCTGGGATCCATGCACAGAGGACTGGAACTGACAAGCAGATATTGACATCTTGTCAGTGGGAACCCTGGTGGGTAGCTGCTGCCTCCCTCCTCACCTACCCACCTGCTCTTTTGCTGGGGAAGCCACACTGGAGAAAATTGAGCCCCCAGGGCCTGCCTGATATGGTTTGGCTGTGTCCCCACCCAAACCTCATCTTGAATTGTAGTGCCTACAATTCACACGTGTTGTGGGAAGGACTTGGTGGGAGGTAATTAAATCATGGCGGCGGGGCTTTCCTGTGCTAGTCTCGTGATAGTGAACAAGTCTCATGAGAACAAATGGTTTTATAAAGGGGAGTTTCCCTGCACAAGTTCTCTTCTCTTGTCTGCTGCCAGGTGAGATGCACCTTTCACCTTTTGCCATGATTGTAAGGCTCCACAGCCACGTAGAACTGTGAGTCCATTTAACCTTTTTTTTTTTTTTTTTTTGAAAATTGCACAGGCTCACATATGTCTTTATCAGCAGTGTGAAAACTAACTAATACACAGCCCCACCCTAGCACAGTGTTTGGGGCAGAAGAGGCTGGAGGGGTTGTTAGGAGGTATGGATCCTGCAAGGACTCTGCAGCCAGCCCCACAGGTCTATCTGAAGACTTTACAGCCAGTTTCACCTGGACATCATGACAGTCCTGTAAAGGCAGTGATCAGTACTCCCATTTACAGAGAAGAAATGGCTGCCACTCAGAGAGGATAAGTGATTTGCCTGAAGTCACATATGTGGGACTGCTAGTATGCAGCAGCTGGGACTCTTCACACTAGCTTCTGGATCAATGGTCTGGGCTTGTTCCTCACTGTGTGACAGATATGGGAGCATCTTTCCTCATTTCAGTGAAAAGTTCACCTTGGCCTGTGGCTGCATCAAACACCTTCACCCCTGGAGCAGCTCAGAGCCCACTGTGGCTCATGCTCCTCTGCTGTCAGGATGCTCAGCCTGCTGGGCCATCTGCTGGGCAGGGCCTAAGGAGCCCTGTGTGGCCAGTGCTGCAGGGGACAGTTGAGTCCTCCAGGGCCTCGTTCCTTTCCCCTCAGGGCTAATGATGTAAGTTGAGAAGGCAGGAGATAAGCACACTCAGAACAGTGACAGCAGCAAGAGCAAACACCAGCTGGTAACTGTGTGCCATGCTCTGTTTTAAGTGCCCTATGCCAACTCACTTAGGCCTATAGCAACTCCCTGAGACATCTGCCATCCTAATCCAGATTTTTCAGATGGGGAAACAGAGGTGTAAAGGTGTTATGCAAAGATAACATGGCAGAGCTGGGATTAAACCCCAGAGAGGCCACCTTCAGTCTGCTCTGAATAATGGTATTCTACCATTTTGCTGGGTCACAGAAATATAAGAGCATATCCACTTGAGAAGCGTATGGGCACACTTGTTTACTGAACATCTGTTGTGTAACACAGGTTCCCACATTAATTACTGTATTTAACACAACCAACCCAGGACACCAAAGATGTACCATCAGCCCAGAAATCATCTCAATATTTAGCCACCTTGTCCTGGGAAGCAGACCATGCTAGTACTATTACTACTACTTCTACTAATAGCAACAAAATAAGAACATCTAACACGAGGGCTTACTCTATGCCAGGCACTATTGTGAGACATTTAAGGAGTTTAAGACTCATTTAATACTCCCTAACACTGTTGGGAGGCAGTTATTGTTATTCTCATTTCCACTTAACAGATAAGAAACTGAGGCACAGAAGAGTTAAGCTACATGCCCAAGGATGCCCAGCTAATAAGTGGCAGAGCTGGGATTCAAATCAGGCAGTTTGGCTCCAGGGCCTCCGTGCCTGACCACTGGATCATGCTGCCTCTCAGACACTGCCCCATCTTCCTGCCCTTCCTGGGCAACTTTGTGTGGGACCCTGCCTGGCCTCTCCCAATCCCCTTTGCTTCCCAATTCAGAGAGAATCATAATGTGATGAAACCATATCATGTGATAAAGCTGCAATTGGGCTGTGCTGCTGATGGAGGTGTAATAAGGCAAAGTTCACTCCTGGTGTGGGCCACTGGCACCTGGATGAAGGGTCAGGCCTAGAACCACTTTCCACTGTAACTGGCCCATCAGAAACAAGGCCAGTAGGAAAAGCATGCATTATCCCATTTAATGTCCTAACAACCCTCTGGGAAAGTTATCCCCATTTAGAGAAGGAGGAAGGTAAACAGTTGGAACTTTCCCTTTGGGGAATGATGGAGTTAAGACCAGATCAGGTCCACTAGGACCCAGAGCCCATACTTCTTAAAAGCAAGACCACTCCTGCCTCCAGTCAGTCAACAGACAAATTGCATGAGTAAAGCCACGTGAAATGGGCACTCTAGTGAAAGATATAGAATTCATCTCTGTCCTGTGTCCCCCTGTCTACCTCTCATCCAACCCTACAAAACCATCCACTGATCCTCCAAGCTATATCTGGCGAACCGGGATTTCACCCTTCACTCTTGCTTGCAGGACATCATTCTGGCTGGTAGATTCTATCTTCCGAACACCCTCTGCCTTCCAACTCTACCTGCAGTGTTAGCGTAGGTCTCCCCACTTCTGGTCGGAATGAACGCAGCAGCCTCCAGTCAGGCTCTCTGCCTCAGACCGTGCTTCCTGAAAGTGCATTCTCAGCACCACACTATTGCGAGTGCTCCATCTCAAACACAACTCTGGCTGTGTCCCTTGCCCGCTGAGATGCTTCAAGTGCTACCATGATCTACAAGAGACAGTGCAAGCTCCTTAGCTGGGCTCCCAAACCAGGTTGCCATCATGCTGCTCTTCCCACATGGCATCTGCTGCCCACATTCTTAAAAACTTGCCCAGGTAGGAAAACACCACAGAACCAGCAGGGTCCTGCACGGGCAGACAGCACTTCCCAGGAGGATAATGAAAGACCTTATTTATAAAGGGACTAATTGTAAAGAGGCAGGAGGACATGGGGGATCACAAGGGAATGTACAAGAACCCAGAGCTAGTAGAAGCCAAGAGCCGAGCTGTTGCCTCTGCCCCGCCCCCAGGAGGGAGAAGCATGGAGGTCAGTGCTACTTGCAGTGTGGCTCAGATGGATGCCAGCCCATGGACTGTTTGTTCCTGCTCCACAATCAGACACTACGGAAGTTGAGAGTAAGCATTAAGGTTTTATGGCAATCTGGCATTGGTTGTCACATTCAAGTGTGCGATGATTTTTTCTGATAACTTACTTCTGGTCTTACAAAAGCACTGGCCTGCAACAGAGTGGGGGAAAATTGAAGCTGTTCCTTCACAATGAATAGCTTGAGGAGCTCTGGGCTAGTGCAGGCTTTCTCAGCCTCACCATTGTTGACACTTGGGCTGACTAGGTCTTGGCTCTGTAGGGCCATCCTCTGCATCCCAGGACATCCCTGGGCTCCACCCACCAGATGCCAGAACATACCCCCAGTGTGACAAGCTAAAATGTCTCCAAGCATTGCTCAATGCCCCTGGGGGTGAAGTCACCCTCCACTGAGGCACATTGTTTTAGAGAATTTGGTTGAGAAACAGAAGCTGCCAGGGACAACCTCAGAGGATAGGCACCAGGCAAAGTAGCCAGACCTCACTCTTCTCTGCTGCCAGCCTTCTGCTGCTGCTCTGCATGGTTGAACCAAACCGAAAACCAGCATACACGGGCACAAGCAGGTCGGGCTTCCAGAATGCAGAGCAAGGAGGAGAAGGGGAGAGTGGATCCCGAGGGACAATAGACAGTAAGTGGCTCAACCATGAGGTCAGTCGCAGGCCTCTTGGTGAAAAACGCATCCCTGAAATCCTGAGGGATTTCTTTCCATTGTGTGAACTAGCAACATCTCTGTTAGCAGAAAACATGAATTACTATTTTAAGTTAAGCTGCTCCAATGCGTTAAATTTAATTAAGCTCACACACTCTAAAAGACAATTTGAAACTGCAACCCCAAGCACTTACCCAGGAAATAGAAAACAACTCTAAGTGGCTGCCTCTGGATTGTTTTTCTTTCTTTTTCTGTTAATATTATTTTGTCATTGTTCATTCATCTTAGCACTAACACACAAATCTACAGCCGATACCAGAGGTCTACAAAATCACGGGAGCATTCTACTGTTGACTCTCAAAGCTGTTCTCCACCTCTCACCTGG
This sequence comes from Saimiri boliviensis, assembly GCF_048565385.1. Classification (NCBI taxonomy): domain Eukaryota; kingdom Metazoa; phylum Chordata; class Mammalia; order Primates; family Cebidae; genus Saimiri; species Saimiri boliviensis. The sequence goes on from NC_133452.1 coordinate 104,894,844, forward strand.
GTGCCTCTGCCTGTGGGAAACTACATTTCCCAGGCTCCCTTGCGTGTTCCCAGGTTTCCGTGCCCTCAGGCTGCCAGGTGGAGTTGGCCAATAGAGGCACTGGAGAGAGACTGGGGGGCAGGAAGAGGGGAGAAGCCAGTGGTATCTCTTCCACTTGTTTTGTCTGAAAGTGGTTTCTCCCTGTTAGGCTGAGTCTCCTCTGTGATTCCAATCTCAGGGTTCCATCTCCTGCTAGATACATGAGGATCTCAGTCTCTGGTCATGCCATCTCCTCCTGTGTCCTTGCAGCCTTGGATGGGGATGGGTGGGTGGCAGTGGCTCTCGGCTGTTGCTAATCTCTATGGTGTCTCACTGTCTTGCCCCCCACCCACCGCTCCTGCACTCCCCCCACCCACTGTTGACCTCTGAGCACCTCTATCATCCCTAAAATCTAAAACCTGTACTGAATTTTCTTCCCAAGCTGAAGTGCAGTGGTGTGATCTCTCGGGTCACTGCAACCTCTGCCTCCAGGGCTCAAGTGATTCTTGTGCCTCAGCCTCCCAAGTAACTGGAACTACAGGCAGGCGCCACCATGCCAGGCTAATTTTTATTCTTTGAGTAGAGATGGGGTTTCACCATGTTGCCCAGGGTGGTCTTGAACTCATGAGTTCAGGTGGTCCACCTGCCTCAACCTCCCAAAGTGCTGGCATTACAGGTGTGAGCCACCGCGCCGGGCCTGAATTCCCTTGCAAAAGACCTAAAATGTTTTATTTTTTTCTGACCGAATTCTCAAAGACACAAGGAGATAAACTTTACATTGTTGAGAATATTCTGTTTATTAACTTATTTTCTTGCACTTTAGGAAAAGGTGATGATCACTTCATGTTGGCAACAGCACATCTGGGCTGTGTATCTAGCGAAACTCCAGCTTTAGGAAACAATTTACCGCCCTCTCGGAATCCCTCATCACTCCGCCAGTGAGCCAACTTGATCCCATTGCACACAGTGGTCCCTCTTCCTTAGCATCATCTCTTTCTCCAGCTGGTGGTCTCATGTTTTAAGGCCTGACTCATGAATTACCTCTGACCTCACCAGAGCTATCTCTTCTCTCCCTTCTCCCACAACCCCAGCTAGAGTCCCCTGTTAAAGCCCTTCTCAAGTGGGGGCTGTTTATGTACACCTTTCTCTTGAGGACTGGAACTGTGTCTTATGCATCCTTGTATTTCTACTGCCGATCATGACGTCTGGCCTAGAGTCAGTGCTGAGTAAGTATTTACCGTATGGTTAGGCAGTGAGTGCAAGAGTTCCATCTGCAAAATGTTAGGAACTAAACATATGTGAGGAATTCTTATCTAATATTCCAGGGCTAGCTAATGATGAACTCCCAGACACTGGATGGTTCTGAGGACATCTTTCTGGAGAGGTTATTTTTCCTTTTTTTCATGAGGGACGGAGTCTTACTCTGTCTCCCAGGCTGGAGTGCAATGGTGTGACCTTGGCTCACTGTAACTTCTGCCTCCCAGGCTCAAGCAATTGTCCTTCCTCACCCTCCTAAGTAGCTGAGATTACAGGCATGAACCACCATACCTGGCTAGGTTTTGTATTTTTGGTAGAAATGGGGTTTCACCATGTCCGCCAGCCTGGTCTCAAATTCCTGACCTCAGGTGATTCTCTCTCCTCAGCCTCCTAAAGTGCTAGAATTACAGGTGTGAGCCACCGCATCTAGCCTAGAGAGGTATTTTTCTATATCCTTGAAACTTACTGCAAGGATTCCTGAAAACCTTTTATGGATGTGCATATTCATATGTGCTTGGGGCATATGAGTGTGTGTGTATGCTTGTGTGTGAAAAGACGTGTGTCTAAGAGGTATCATTCATCAGCTGAATGTGTGGGTATTTGTGAGTGTGTGTCAGAGTGTAGGTGTTTACATGTATGTGGCAATAAGGGGTCCTGGTCCTATGCAATGTTAGTCATTATTCTGCCCCTCATTCAACCAACCTCCTAATCCCACCTTCCCTAGAGGCTCCCACATCTTCTGAAACTTCTGACGTAACTCCCTGTGTGACCCCTCCCTGCAGGCTGAGCCTCCTCTTTCCTAATGGAACAGAGTTTCCCACCCAGAAAAGGTGTTTAGGCGTCAGGAATAGGAATGGGAAAGGAATGGGAGGGATTCTAAGAGTTTCCATCAGGGCCTTGGGCCTCCAGGAAGAGCTTACGGGCTGACTACCGATCCCCACTCCCCGCTTCTTGTGGCTTCCTGTCTAGGCTACACTCTCCAGCCTCTCTTGCAGCTAAAGGGATGTGAAGGAAGTCATCTGCACCATCTCTGGGTCAGGCCTTCAGTAGGTCAGGATGCCTTCCCCACACTCCCCTTTCTGCCAGCTGGACCCTTGGGCAGGATGACAAGGCCTCGTGGAGGTACACACTGGGTGTCTGAGTCTCCCAGGAGGAAGGTCTCCTGATAACCTGGCACACTGCTCTGGACTGGTAGGATGGTGAATTTGACTCTGCTTGAGCCTTTACATTTGGGCAATTATTTGCAGCAGCAGTTGCTTTCCTGAAGTAACAGACACCTACAGGTGAAATGAGCCTGAGGAGTTTGCTATGCATAGGTATGTATGTGAGAGGATGAATGTGTGTGTGTTCATGTAAGAGGAAGACATTGGTTCTGATGTCTATACAAGAAATCCTTGCCTTCCTGGAGTTGTCAACAAATACCACCTCTTGTATCTGCATAATTCCTCCAGCCTCCCCTCTGCTCCCCCAGCACCACGCCTTTCTGGGTGCTCTGTCCTCTCCCCACTCCATCAGTGACACACCACGGCTGCCTGCTGAGCCTCAGCACTAATTTGGAAAGGCCACATCAAGCTTCCCTGACTCCAGCCCACTGGCTCTCCATTCTCATTACTGGCCCTTCACAGAACTACTGGCTTGCCACCCTCTCTAGCGAGCCTTGAGATCTCAGACTACATGACACGGCCTCATTAAACCAAGCCAAGCAGCCCTTACTCCCAGCCTCTCACTCTTCCTGCAAGCCCCAAAGGGGCCTGTTTGCTTTCATGCATGAGCTGCAAGGGAGTAGAGGAGATGAATATGGTTCCATCCTGCTTACAATTTATTGAGTACTTACTATGTGCCAGGAACTTGACAGGCAGAGTCCAATTCTGCACACTGACTCTGTGAAGTGGGAATAGTTATCCCCATGTCACAGATGAAGAAACTAAGGCTCAGGCAGATAGAACCCCTGCTCAAGTTTACACAGCTGGAACGTTGCTAAGCCAGTGTTGTAAGCCAGGTCTGCCAGGCCACAGAGCATGATCTTCCCTATGCTGTATTACACCGAATTGAACTGAGCAGAATCAGGATTTAGAAGGAGGCAAGTCTTGGAGCTGGGCCAACTGTTTGCCAGCAATTTAAAAAGAAAAAATAACATGCGTTACTTTACAATGATAGCTAACATTTATTGAGCACTTAAGCGCTTACTATATGTCCAACATTGTTCTGAGTATTTTCCATGTATTAGTTAATTTCATCTTGGTAATAATCCTATGAAGGCGGTACTAGCATTAACATCATTGTGGATGAGAAAATCGAGGCTCTGAGACATTAAGTGACTTGACTAAGGTCTCGCAGAGGAGGCTGGTGCTCAGCCAGACTGAACCCAGCACTTTCACATTTCCGCAATTCACGTTCATGACCACCTTGGGAAGCGCATCTAATAATTGTGCTGACCATTTTAGAGCCAGTGGTTGTCTGAACTGCCCTGAGCTCACATAGCTCATTAGGGCCGGAGATGGGACTCCAGTGAATGAGGAGGGCGGTCTGGCTACTTCAGGACACAGACTACCGGGAGGTCTGAGGGAAGTGAGGGAACCACGTGGATATCCATGGGCAGAGTTTCCAGGCAGGAAGGAGCAGCCAGTGCAGGGGCCTTGAGGTAGAAACAGTGAGGAGGATGGTGAGGCTGGAACAGAGACACGGAAAGGGAGAGCAGTAGGAGACGAAGTCACCAAGGTAGTAGCCAGGAGCCAGGCTCTTGCAAATACGTTCACTGTTGTGTTCCAACTCTGAGCATTGGCTACTGGATGCTCGTGTTAAGGATTCTGAGGCTGTGTTTAAACTCAGTGGGACAGAGTCCTCTGAAGCCTGTGTCTTATATTTGCCGTTTCTGGCCTAGCAATCAGAGTAGTTAGAATTACCAGAATTAACAGTACAAGTTGTAGACCCTACTGGTGACTAGTACCAAATGCTGGCCTTCCCTAAGCACCAGGCCCTGAGTGGTAATGGGGGAAGGCACATGTCTGCTCTTTAGAGTGGGACAATCACGGCGTTGGTGTGACTCATTGAGGGCTCTAAGGATCAGAAACCTCTGATCTTCCAGCTGGGGCGAGGGACCAGAGGCCTGGGGTTGAGGACCAGGCTCTGTCCCTGCTCTTCTGCCCTTGTGGCTCCTGAGAATATGGAGCTTCCACAAATGTCCCGAGGTACCCCTGCCTTACTGGCGGTTACTTTAGCCTCTCAGCAGGTGAAGAAGCCACATTCCTTTCAATATGCTTGAGGCTCTGAGGCAGAGCACCCCAACCATTGCTGCAGTCCTCAGGTGTACCCAGACATCCACTTCCACAGCCCCTGGGACAGTAGGCAGGGTTGGCGTCAGCCCCTGTTGAGTTGGCCTCTAAGTGTCCCCTGCTGCCATCCCCCAGTCTCTTCTCTGCAAGCGGTCAGCGAAGAGGGTTAAAACCCAGGTCAGATCCTGTCTTACTCTGCTTAATCCTGCTGCTGCCCCCAGTGAAGCCCACCTCATGTAGTCAAAGTCCTCATGTGGCTCACAGGCCCCATGCAATCTGCCCCTCGCCTCTTGGTTTTTCTCTCCTTCTATTCCCCACTCTTACTCTACAACCTGGGCTCCTTGCTGCCTCTCAAATCTACCAAATGGGCGCCTGCCTCAGGACTGTTGCCATGGCTGTTCGCTCTGCCTGGATGTTCTTCCTCTGGATATTTAAATGCCAGCAGCTTTGCCTCCTTCAGGTCCCTGTTCCAATATCTCATTCTCAGCAAGGCCATCCCTCATCACCCTTTTCAACACTGGCTTCCCCAAGCCTGTTACTCCACTCCAGTTTTCCCCATTGCACCTTTATTGCCCAACAGACAATATTTTGATCTATTATGATTACTGTTAATTGTCTTTCTTTCTCTCTGTCTAGTAGAACATCAGCTCCCTGAGATCAGAGTTTGTTTGTTTTTGCCTGTTTTGTTCACTAATATTTTCCCAGCACCTAGAATGATACTTGGCATAGAGTAGGCCCTTGAAAACATTGGTTGAACTTATAAATGAAATGAGTGTTCCATACTGCACTGCCCAGTATAGTAGTTGCATGTGATCATTTAAATTTAACTTCAAATTAATAATAACTGACTAGAATTAAAAATTGAGTTTCTGAGTCATACCAGCCAGATTTCAAGTGCTCAGCTACATGTGGATAGTGGCTGCTGGATTGAGCAGTGCCACTGTGCAACATTTCCATCATCACAGACAGCACTATTGGATGGTACTGTTCTTTTTTTTTTTTTTTTTTGAGACGGAGTTTCACTCGTTACCCAGGCTGGAGTGCAATGGCGCGATCTCGGCTCATCGCAACCTCCGCCTCCTTGGTTCAGGCAATTCTCCTGCCTCAGCCTCCTGAGTAGCTGGGATTACAGTCACGCACCACCATGCTCAGCGAATTTTTTGTATTTTTAGTAGAGACAGGGTTTCACCATGTTGATCAGGATGGTCTCGATCTCTTGTCCTCGTGATCCACCTGCCTCGGCCTCCCAAAGTGCTGGGATTACAGGCATGAGCCACCGCGCCCAGCCATACTGTTCTAAGAACATGCTATGGAGACTCATCCATGCACCCAGCAAGTGGTGTGAACACGATCATCTTCTATGTGAGCCCTGATGCACCCAACGGGTGGGCCAGTCCAGCGGATGCTGTCCAGCTCTGGGAAAGCTCATACTAAGCGATGAATTGGTCTTAGAGGCTTTGATCTAGATCTCTGCACAGCTCTCCACTCTCTCTGAGGCTCGGGACAGCTTCATCCCTCTTCCTTGACTCTTCCAGTTCTCCATGGTTCCTAGGATCTCTGGGTTCAGCATGCTCTCCCTGGTATTCTCTCAGGCCTGGCTCAAGCTCATCTGCCCTCTGGGGTGTTCTCTCTGCCTCCCATACTCAGCCTGTGCCCCATCCCCTTCCCAAGGCTTGGCCCCACTGGCAGAGCTGCCTCCCCTTCCCCGGAGTCCTCAAATAGAGCCAGCCTGTGTCTTTGGGCCCCCTCTGGTCCTCTGTTTCAGTATGCTGGTTCCTGCTTTTCTGCTTCCCATGTTCAAGCTACTCATTACACTTGTGATGCATTTCTATTAAGAAAAATCCCTCATAGATCCAATAACAATGATAGATGTCATCGGAATACCTACCATTTGCAAGAGATGCTGAAGAGGCAGCAGGGTACAATGGTTACGCACACATGCTCTGGAGCCAGACTGGGGGTTCCCATCCTGGTTTTGCACACACCAGCTGTAATGCCTTATCCTGGGCAAGTTTCTGAAACTCTTTGTGTTTTTTTCCTAGAAATATCCCCTTTCTGTAAAATGGGGCATTCATAATCTCTGCTTTGCAGGGTTGTTATGAAGATTCAAGGAGTCAGGATTCATAAAGTTCCTAGGTCAGTGCCTGGCAGAGTAAGCCCCACATGAGGGTCTGTTACATAAAGGAGTGGGCCATGCTTAACCCACTTAGCCCCAGGGAAATGCCTCTCTGATGGTGGAAATCCGGGCCTCAGGGATTTTTGGCTGGCAAACCTCATACAAGCTAGAAAGTGGGAGTCTCGGGCAGTGCCTGAAGCTGGTTGGGCTGGTAGGGAGGCATCTTGGCTTCAACATTTGCAGCAGGATGGGTCCCCTCCCCAGTCCCTCATAAGACTCTTGTTCAGAAGACATGTGGAAGAAGCATTAGTAAAGGCCTGGCTGAGCAATGGCAGAGAGAACAGGGAGCTGAGCCCAAGGGAGCTGAGCCCAAGGGAGCTGAGCCCCAGCAGGCTGCCTCTCTGCTCATCTCCCAGGGTTAGGCCTTAGCTGGTAAGAGGTGAAGATCACCCATTGAGAGGCCCTGTGTTTGCTCCCTGACTTGGGAGGCATGGCGGACGCAGCTGCCTGGCAAAGACATGGGAAAGTCACAGTCCAAGTGTTTGGTGGGGGCAACAGTGTCAGGTAGGGAGCGTCACCCTGCTCCATGGGGCTCCTTCAACCAGGGGATAAAGCCAGGAGGTGGAAGTCCAGGCACTGGCACCGCACCATTGGGGTTCAAGCTCCAGTGCTGTCACTGACCAGCAGCGTGACCGTGGGCAAGCTACGTAACCACCCTGTGAGAGGGGGCCGATGATAGAGCCCCTTTGCAGTGTTGCTATGAGGATTAAATGAGCCAATCCCTGTGATTTGAACAGTGCCTTGTCCCTAGTGAGTGTTTAATCTGTGCTAGTGTTTGTGACTGAGGATAGAGAAGTGAATCCAGGCCTGAGGTTGGAGATCGACTCGTGGGTCGGGTGCACAGCCAGCTCCACAGGCCAGCTGTGTGAGGTCTGGCAGTCTGTCTTGGTGCAGACGGCTGGGGCCAGCCTTCCCCCGATCCAGGCACTTAACTTGCTGACTCACCAGGCAAGGTGTCTGCAGCTTTTCCCAGTACTCCTCTGCCCTCGCCATGTACAGATCCTAGGAACTCCAGGTTGAGAAGGGTCCTGAGAGCCACCTTGCTTATCAGCACTTCCCTAACAGGCCTACCTGGCTGTCAGCGCCCTCTGCTCACACACTTCCAGGGACACGCCAGGCATTCATCCCAGCTCTGGACAACTTTGAGTGACTCACTGGGGCCATGGTCTGCCAGCCTGCGACTTCCTCCCACCAGTCCAATGCGACCCCACAGCTGCCCAGAACAAGCCTGTTTCTTTCTTTTCTACATGTTGATGCTTCCCATATTGTGAGGCCACTGTCTCATCCCACCTTGACTTTTCACTTCCCCAGAATTAACATTTCCATGGCTTCCAACCATTTCCTCATAGCACAGTTTCTGGTTTGCTTGCATGCTGGCCCGTCTGATCATATCTGATCACATGCCAGTCTGTCTTTGGTCCTTCTCTTGGGGGTTCTGAGCAGTCAGACCCTACATTGCTCCAATCAGACATCATACTTCTTGTGAACCCCATCCCCCTCCTGAAAGTACACTGGATTCTCTAGAAGCCACATCCCATTGGCGGGCACACTGAGCAGACTGTCAATGGAGAGACCCGGTGCTCTCCAAGGGCTGCTGTTCAGCCACATTGCTTAAACAATGTCCCCACCACTGCAGGCTGAACTAACCCAGGCCAGCTCTTGAGCCCATGTAGGGCCTGCCTCTCTCTTTCTCCCTCATTCTGTGTGTGTCCTCATTCAGGTCTCTATTGAGGTAGAAGTTTTCTCTGTGTTTAATTGTCCTTAGCTTCCGGCCCCCAGGGATTAGGTTGGCATAACTTAGAGCAGGCGTCCCCAAACTACGGCCCACAGGCCGCATGCGGCCCCCTGAGGCCATTTATCCGGCCCCCCGCCGCACTTCAGGAAGGGGCACCTCTTTCATTGGTGGTCAGTGAGAGGAGCACAGTATGTGGCGGCCCTCCAACGGTCTGAGGGACAGTGAACTGGCCCCCTGTGTAAAAAGTTAGGGGATGCCTGTCTTAGAGGAAAGAGTATAGGCTTTGGACTCAGACAGAAATTTCTCCTTGAAGGCTAGTTCTGCCCCCGACCAGATGTGTGACTCTAGAGCATGACTTTCCTCTCTCTGAACCTGTTTCCTCATGTGTGAAATGGGAGAGTAATACTAGCCTTCTGTGGTGAGTGTGAGAAATCACGCAAGATAGATAGGAATAAACATGTCTGCTCCTTTCCTGGGCCATTTGGTACCACAATGATGGTGACTACAATGATGCTAGTTGTCATTTATCTCCTGGAGAAGCTGAGAGGAGTCAGCCCAACAACAACTTATCACTTACAGAAAAAATGCAGAAGGTGTCAGATCAATTATACCTTGTTGTAAACATAGACGTGTGCGAAATGAAGATTCCCCGCCAGCTGTGCCCAAGACATGCTAGAACAACCAGCAGACACCAAGTAAATGCCAACTGATGATGAACCTGATCGGACCATTCGCCCCAGTTGGCAGATCCATAATTTCCTAGGGGCATCACCCAGAGCAAAGCCAGCACCAGCCTCCTTGAAAACGCTATCGCATGCTCTCTTTGGCAGCACCTCTACTAAAACTGGAACCATGCAGAGGTTAGCATGGTCCCTGCGGACGGACGATAGCACATTTGTGAAGCGTTTTATGTCTGTGTGCCATTCTGATACATGCTACAACTTGCGTGAACCTTGTGTGATTCCACTGACATAAAAAACCTAGAGTAGTCAAATTCATAGAGACAGAACATGGCAGAGTGGCTGCTGGGCACTAGTGGGAGGGAGGAATGGGGAATTCTTATTTAATGAGTCCAGAGTTTTAGTTTGGGATGATAGAAACATTCTAAGATGGATGGTGATGGTGGCTGCAAAACAGTCTGATGTATTTACTGCCAGCAAATTGTACACTTGAATGTGGTTAAAATGGTAAATGTTATGTATCTTTTACAATAAACAATGGCAATGAAACATTGCAAAGCCAATTCTACCAGGTGAGCAGGAAGAGGAGAGGTTGTTGGAAATAGCTGAGTCACTTCAGGGAGGCTGGTGAGCCTCCGAGTGGCAGTCACCATCGGCAGGGGCTGCTTGGTTCTGTTGTCAGTGGGCTTGGGTGACCCTGTCAGATCTGGGGAAGGAGACCACCTTTGGGGAGGGGTAGAAAGACCCCCCTGCCCATCTGTCTGCTATTCTACATGTGCCCCAGTGGGTGAAGAATAGGGCAACTCCAGAGCAGAAGTTGGCAGGTATCAAATGCCTGGGAAGAGGGTGCTGAAGATAGAGCATGGTGGTTGACAGCCCCTGGGCTTGGGTTCTAACCACGCTCTGGCGCTGACTAGCTGTGTGACCCTAGGCAGCTTCCATACCCTGTGCCTCAGTTCAACAGGAACACTAGTACCTACTGTGTAGGAATGCTGGCAGGACTAAACAAGGTAAAGTGTGTTAAATGCTTGGGGTGTCTGGCAATAAATGAAGGAATGGCAAACACTGGGTTTTGTTTCAGCGACAATGGTGAAGTCAACAGTAACCCTTTGTCTTGGTTTACTTGTAGTGCTTAACAGAATACTACAGACTAATGTATGTTTTTAAAAAAACAACAGAATTAATTTTCTCGCAGTTCTAGAGGCTGGAAGCCCAAGATTAAGGCGCCAGCATCTAGTCTGACGAGGGCCTTCTTTCTGTATCTTCACATGGCAGCAGGTGGGAGGGCAAGAGACAGAGAGCTCCCTCTGCAGCCACAGCCCTCATGGCTCATCACCCCTTACAGGCCCACTTCATCCTATCATTGGGGATTAGGTGCTAACCTCAGAATCTTGAAGAGGATGCAAACATTCAAACCATTGCGCCCTTAATAAAGCAAATCTGGTAAAATGAAGCACTCAGTCATTTCATGGAGGAGTATTTGCGCCCCGCCTTTTCCCTCAATTATTACCCTCTCCCTCTGTTAGGTCAGAAGCTGTATCAGAAGAAGGAACCTGTATCAACCCCCAGGGTGAATCTGTGCTCTAGTGAAGAAGGTTTACTGACTGCACCATGCTAGGTGAGTCACTTCCCATCTTTGAGCCTCACCCTCACGGTTTTCTCACCTGCAAAATGGGTTAATAACAGCAATCATATGGTGTCTTTGTGAAAATTAAGTACAATGCTATTTTTTCAGTACAGAGTATGCGGCTTAGAGAATGTTTATGCAATAGAAAGTCGCCATGATGATGTTTGCATTTGGTATTTGAAGATCATTTTGAAAAGTTGGCCCCACCATCTGCTAGCTGAGCAATCTTAAACAAGGAGATTTCACTCCCCTGAATCTCAGCCTCCTCATCTGTCAAATGAGAATGATAATGCTACCACTTCCCCCCATAGGACCGCTGGGAAAACCTGCTAAGACACGCATCTGCTTGGACGCAGATGTAAGTAGTGGAGCATTCACAAATGCGAGGTGCCCATTTTTTATAATGGGACAGCCAGCACTTTGGCATGAATGAGTGATGGAGAAACTTACCGACATTGCCTTGGGGGCTGCTCCAAGCTGCATGCCTGGAGGCAGGCCCCTCCCCCCCACCCTGGTGAGAGACTCGCTGGGCGCCCATTTGCTGAGTTGCCACATCATCCTGCCTGCCGCCTCACCCCAAGGAGAGGTGCCCTTTCCACCCAGCGGTCAGGAGGAGCCCACTCAGCACTTCTCTGGGCTGTGTTTCTGCTGATCCTCCCCAGATACCTCTGTCTCTAACAAGCAGGCTGGCCAGCAAGGAACTAATTAAGGGTGGGGAGAGTGCTGGCCTTTAGAGGGAGGTCTCAGGTGGGCAGCGGGGCAGTCACGCTGTCCAGCCAACGGGAAGGCCCTGACGCACTCCCGACCCTGGAGTCAGCAGGAGGGAGGATGGGGGAGCAGAGCCGTCCTCACCCACCAGCCATCCTCATGTCCAGGGTGGAGGACGAGGCTCTAATGCCCACTCCGTCACGACTTTGTTCAGCCTTGAGCAAGTACCTTTCCTTCTCTGTGCTTCCACGTTCACTTTTAACATTTTAGAATTTTGCAAGACCATCATTGGAAGAGGGGTGATGGGAGCAAGAGGGAGGCAGAAGGAGGGGGATGGGACACTGGGGCTGTGGGAGTAGGGGTAGCAGCATGTTCCCGACCCTGAAAGCACACAGGAGTCAGCATCAAAGTGACCTGGGCTCTGGCTCAAATCCCATCTCCACAATTTACTGACTATATCTTTACTCCATTACTTAACTTTCCATAGCTTTTGTCTTCTTTTTGGTAAAAGCAGTTTGCAAACCCAATTTGCAGAATTAAATAAAGATTAGAAGTAATGTACACCAAGCACTGACATTCAGCATATACTCAATAAATCACGTATGTATCTAGTGAATGCTGACATACTTTATTATTGTCTATCCTCTGTCTATTTATCTTTCCATCATCTCTTTTATAGGCAACACGAACACTGTCTATTTCACCCACCTCGCAGCAGGACCTCTCCTGATGGCAGATGATGAGCCATCTGAGGGCACAGGTAGTTTTAGGGGTTGGAGTCTCTGCCAGATGGGCAGAGGAGCCTTCCTACAGGACTTATTCATTAGCTGGGAGCTTGAAGGTGGAGCTGGCCTGGCTAGAGGTACACCACCCTGGTTTTGCCTGGGAATTACTAAAAGCAGCAGTGTAATTATCCTCCTTCCTCTGTCCTGCCCCAAGTCTGGGAGCAGCCAGCTCCTGTGGGGACAATGAACACAGAACAGAGCCACTAATTGCACACCAGGGTCCCTGGAGGATGGCCATATGGGCCTTCATCTTCTTAATGTGGAAGTAATCATGTAAGTAAATCACGTGTGAGTAAATCACAGACCTACTCTCATCTGTAATTTTCTGGGAGTCTCTCCAGCACTGTTTATTGGGGTGCATGGGTCTGAAGCCCCAGGAATTGGCTCTCTCTCCTCCCTCTCCAGGTCCAGCTGGCAAGAGGCCACACTGGATGGCAGTTGGAAGTGAGGCTGATGAGTCATCCCTGCTCTGCTGGGGCACATGAAGGTGTGGTGGAGGGCGAAGTCCAACCGAGCACAGCAGGAGTAGGGGGGCTGTATGAGAGGGTAGCCACTGGCCAGCGTGTGTGTGTAGATACATATGTGAGAGTGACCATGCATCTGCTGGCCAGCATGTGTGTGTAGATACATACGTGATTGTGACTGTGCATCCTCTGGCCAGCATGTGTGTAGATACATATGTGAGTATGACTTGCATCCGCTGGCCAGTGTGTGTGTGTAGATACATATGTGAGTGTGACTGCGCATCTGCTGGCCAGCGTGTGTGTATAGATACATATGTGAGTGTGACTGCGCATCCTCTGGCCAGCGTATGTGTGTAGATACATATGTGAGTATGACTTGCATCCGCTGGCCAGTGTGTTTGTATAGATACATATGTGAGTGTGATTGCGCATCCTCTGGCCAGCGTGTGTGTGTAGATACATATATGAGTGTGACTGTGCATCTGCTGGCCAGCGTGGAAGCAGCCCTGGGTTTGTGAGCGAGGAAGAGGACTGGCCTGAGGCCGTGAGTACCTGTGAACATACATGGGCGGGTGAACGTGTGAATCAGCATCCTTACAGAGGCTACATGACCCTGTGGGGTCTGGACCCACTGCCTCTCTGCTCCAGCTTGCCCGCCCTGCCCTGCACTCACTCTGCTCCTCAGAAGCACTCCAGCCGTGGAGGCTTTGCCCTGGCCCTTCCCTCTGCCTGGAAGGCCCTTTCCACAGACCTCAGTTCGTCTCCCCTTCAAGTCTGCTCCAATCCCACCTTCTCAGTGAGGCCTGCCCTGGATGCCCTAGCCGGCAGTACAACTTACACACCACCCCCAGCGCCCTGCCACATCTTGCCTGTGGTTTCTGTTGTGTGTGGCCGTCACTACCTCCCAGCACCCATACCATTTACTCATTTGCCATGCCTGTTGCCCGTTTTCCTCTCATAAGGACCAGGATGGTGGGTGTTTTGTTGATTGATGTGTCCTACACACCCGGAACGGGAGGATTTCTTTGCTGGCATAGCTGCCTCGGGCCTCGCATCTGCATGTAACATGGGGAGGAGACAGAAGCCATCCAGGTCATGGGGCTGCTGGGCAGGCTCAATGGTCAGATACCTGGAAGCGCTGACAGCAGCGCCTGGCACACTGCTCAGTAGCTGTGAGCCCTCGTTATCATGCCGCACTGCAGCCTGGAAATGAAGCCTGCATGAGTGATCCATGGAAGGCTCTGGTACAGCAGCGGACATCCCAGTGAGGGCTCCTGACAAACGCTCCCTGCCCCACTCCCACCCCATCCCTGACAAATTCGCAGGAAGAAAAATTCTCTGACCTTCCCCAGTCAAGGAACTCATATTTTGGGGATACCTTTGGGGTAGGAAATTATTTATCAGCAAATTTATATGGTTTTGTTTTTTAAATCAAGGGAAGAGGCAAGCAAGGCCCCATCCCTGCCTAGCCTGAGGCTGCACAGCGCCCGAGTCCCATAGGTAGTTAAGAGAGTGTGACTGGCAAGTACATCCTCTGAGGGGTGTGAGAGCTGCTCAGACCATGCGGGACCTGGAGCTCTGGCCTGAGTCTCCAGCCCAGAGTCTTCTCCCAGCACTGCAGACCCCAACAGGCTATGAGATGGGGGGCAAGTCCCTTCTCTAGGTCTCTGCTTTTCCCTGACACAGTGAGGCACTGGAATTAAACCATTTCTTAGGTAATTTCCACACTCATTCACTCATCCAGGAAATGTGTGTGGCGCTTATGTGACAGGCACTGCTCTAGGTACCTGTGGGGACAGCAGTGACCACCGCTGATACGACTCCCTGCCTTGTGGAGTTGACATTCTCTGTAGGGACAGAGCAAATGTAAACATAATTAGTAACTGATTTAGTATGTTAGAAAGTGAACTATGCTACGGAAAAAAGAACAAGCAGGTAAAAGAGAAAAAGAAAGAATTGAGGTGAAGGTGGAATGGCTCATCTTTAAGAGGGTGGTCAAGCATCACCTCATTGAGCAGGTGACCTTTGAGGTGAGGGACATCTTACATCCCAGGAACCTAAGAAGGGCAATGATTCCCAGAACTGCCGTATTCCAGAGAGCACCGTTTGGGTCTCTGGAACCCCATCTCTTTTTGTTCTCCGTCTCTGTGCACACCAACCCCGTGCCACCCAGTGGGTGATAGGACTGGAAGACAGATCAGCCATATTTGCAACAGTGGTGAGTGATTTACCACTGCTTTTATTCATACTCAGGTATTTCATGGCTCCTGCGGCTTTGATGGGATAAATACGACCTCTTATTCTCCACTTTGCTTAAGACGCGAGGTCAACAGCCCAGCTGTTATCTATCTGCTGTTTCCTCTGCTGTATGTCCCCAAGCCAGGGAATCCCGTGACTGTCCGAGATTCACGGCACCGTCCTCCAGCTACACACACCTGCCTGCCACTCAGCACTGGGCCTCGGTCTGGCTGGGCAAGGGAGGCGGTGGCTGCTGTAGCTCTGGGGGGACGATGGTTCATGAAGGGCAGACGCCGAGCCATAAATCTCCCTCTTCCCCAAGCCTGTGCTGTCTCTAGGGCTGGACTGCGACCCAGTTTCCTTTCAGTCTGGGAGGAGGCAGCGGTGGGAGGCAGAGCAGCCATGGTTCAAATGGCAAGTTATAAATTAGAACACTCCAGGACATGGCCATCATCTTTCCAGCATGGAGAAGGGGTAGAAGGCATACATCAGCCTGCCTGCCTCCGATGGAATCCCCCAGGCCCTTGAAGCCCCCGAGGCTCCCTTCTGCCTTCAAAGCAGCTGTGGCTTTGTCAGACATCACCAGCACTGCCGGAAGTTCTTCCACTTGTCTAGCTGAGAGCCCTCCCCTCCTGAAGCACCCGTCTGCTTCCTCTTGCTCCTCATTATGTGCAGGTGGGTGGGATGGGTGGGTCTGGGTCAGTCTCCCCCACTTCCTCATGCTAGTTCTGAGTGCCAGAGGGCTGATGGTTCTGGAGTTGTCAGTAGCTTGGGCGACCGAGGAGGGGACAGGGTTGAAGGAAATGGGCTTGCTGGCTTCTATTTTGAAGACATTACCTGTAACTTCAAGACACTCATCTCACCCCCTCAATCCTAACTCATGTCTTGGGAGGAAGAGGAACAGTCAGGAGCTCTTTGAAACAAAACAAACCTGGGTTTGAATCTGGCTCTGCCACTTCCTAGCTGGGAGGCCTCAGGCAGCTTACCTACCCTCTCTTCTCTCTGCGATTCCTAACCTGGGAAAGAATCATAACCCCTGCCTCCCGGGAAGCTGTGAAGGTGCCCAGTGCAGTGGGGTGCAGGCAGGAGCCACTCAGAAGCTAGCTGTGCACTATGGAGACCTCAAGCTCCTGCAGACCCTGCAGCCAGCCTGCCTGGCTTCAAATCACAGCTGGAACACCTCAGGCAGGCTTCTTTACCCAGGCTGGGGCTGAGTTTTCTCCTCTATAAAATCAAGATAATAACTGCACTTTTTTTTGTCAGGATGTTGAAATAATTAAATGAGCTAATAAATAGAAACCATGTAGAACAGTACCTGGCATGGAATAATTTCTCAGAAAGGTTGGCTCTTATTATCTTTATTGGAAGAGAAACCATTTGCATGTACTTAGCATTTTTGACCTAATTCTATCCATTGGTTTTGTGATTTATAACCCATTTATTTCCAATCAAAGAAATGAAATGGCTTGAAACATAAAAACATATAAAATGGGACAAGCAAAATTTGTTACTGTTTTATTGAAGATTGAAAATCAGTAACAAGACTTGAATGAGAAGCGTGGCCCCCCAGGAGGGGTCACTGTGACACCCAAAGCGTAACTTCAGTTATAAATCCCACATGACCACAAAGCTGAACACAGCCCTGGGCTATGCTCTTTTGGAAACAGCCTAGTGAGGAGGCAGCAAGATGGTTCCAGACAATATGGGGGGAGTGGCTCTGCTGGG
The DNA here is from genome assembly GCF_048565385.1 of Saimiri boliviensis. Taxonomy (NCBI): domain Eukaryota; kingdom Metazoa; phylum Chordata; class Mammalia; order Primates; family Cebidae; genus Saimiri; species Saimiri boliviensis. Next base: position 104,911,529 of record NC_133452.1, read on the forward strand.
GTACTCTGTGTGGGAGTTGGCACCATTGGAGGCTACGGAGGGCTGAGGCTGCCTTCAAATGGGGGGCACCCTCAGCTACAGAGGAGCTTCTTCTGTCCACTTTGGCCTGCGCAGGCCACATTCAGTGTACTGCCATTGCTGGACCTCACACCCACAGAAAGCCATCACAAACCCCGCACACATCTGAGGCAAGGTACCAGAGACCCACCCAAGGCAACTTCCTGCTCCAGAGACAGACAAACATGCCAGCCTTTCCCTGCAATGCCTCCTGTGCCTCTTCACTGATTAAGGGTTTTTTTTGTTTTGTTTTTTTTTTTTTTTTTTTTTTTTGGGATGGAGTCTTTCTCTGTCGCCTAGGCTGGAGTGCAATGGCATGATCTTGGCTCACTGCAACGTCCACCTCCCAGGTTCAAGTGATTATCCTGCCTCAGCTTCCTGAGTAGCTGGGATTACAAGCATGCACCATCATGTCCAGCTAATTTTTGTATTTTTAGTAGAGACGGGATGTCATCATGTTGGCCAGGCTGGTCTCAAACTCCTGACCTCAGGTAATCCACCTACCTCAGCCTCCCAAAGTGCTAGGATTACAGGTGTGAGCCACCATGCCTGGCCTGAATTTCTACTTGACCTTCTGGGTCACCTCTTCCTCGAAGCCTTCCCGGCTTCCCCAGACTCGGTCAGTTCCCCAGGACCTGCTCTAGTATATGCTTGCCCAGCATTTATCACAGCTGTAGCTATGGAATCAGTGAACAGCCCCCAGCATAGTTGTTTAGCGTTTGTCTCCCTGGGAGATGTGAGTTGCAGGAGGGCAGAAATGCCTTGTTCATAGCTGCCCTTCCCATGTGTAGCCCAGACTTGAGTCGTAAACTTAAACACCTCTTAAATGACTAAAGGTAAAGGCAAGATAGAGGAAGGCAGGGAGGGAGGATGTTGAATCTGAACAAATAGCATTGGGTGAACTATGAGAATTACGTTTAAAAAATAAAATTAGTTTCATGCCTAATAAAGATAAAGGCAGATTCTGAAGATCAGAGGTAAAGGGACATAGATTTGAGGGCCTGCAATGAGGTATAACTTTTGTTTGTTTTGAGACAGAGTCTTGCTTCTTTGCCCAGGTTGGAGTACAGTGGTGCAATATCAGCTCACTGCAACCTCCGCCTCCTGGGTTCAAGAAATTCTCCTGCCTCAGCCTCCTCAGTAGCTGGGATTACAGGTATGTGCCAGCATGCTTGGCTAATTTTTGTATTTTGAGTAGAGACAGGGTTTCACCATGTTGGCCAGGCTGGTCTTAAACTCCTGACTTCAAGTGATCCGCCTGCCTCAGCCTCCCAAAGTGCTGGTATTACAGGCATGAACCACCACACCCGGTAAACGAGGCATAACTTTTTAGCCAGTGGCACCCAACAGTGGTGGGGGCTTTCTTGTCTCTGGAAGTTATTCCTGCATGAGGAGGCCAGCCAACATCCCAAGGGGGTGGCAGCAATGAGGGGTGATGGATGAGGGGAGTGGTGGGTACCACAAAGATTCACAGAAAGGAGAGGTTTGACCTGGATGAACTTGAACTTACCTTCTCTTCCTCTGGACTTTCTTTGGTCTAAGAGTAGTAAGAACTAGGCCCATTTTAAAGACAGAAGAACCAAGTCCAAGAGAGTTGCAATAAATAAGCAGCTGGACTGGTCCTAAGGACTTTGGCTCTGCCTTTCCTCTCCCTGACTCACCCAAGTGTTTGGCAACGGGTCCACACAGAGGAACTGGGCTTTGAGGTCACCTCATGACCCTTCCTGGCCCCTTCCTCCTTCTCTTGCCAGGGTGTCCACTGTGCCCTCCTTCAGGTCAGCATCCACTGGTTGCCGGCCCCAGGAAAAAACCCACTTTGCCATCTCCCAGGTTTCTGCCCATTAAACATGCAAATAAATCCATCTTTAATGGTGGAATTCCCAGTCCTCTGAACTGTAAATGAAGCATTTTTAAACAGCATTCTGTTCTTAGGTCTATTCTAGGTAGGGTGGGGAAGAATAGGGCTTGGATCTAAACCCAGGCAGTCCTGCTCTCCCAGTGTGGGAGAAGTAGCCCCCAACCCACTCCCTTTTGCTGCAGGATAGAAGCTTCCTTCCAGCCCCCTGCCCCTGAGGGAAGAGACTGCTGAGCACCAGCCAAGCCAACCCAGGAATCTTCAAAGCCTCCCTCTTCCACTCAGACCTTTTTCCTAGCAACAATCAAAGCTTGAGGGAGGAGAGCGAAGCAGCCTTGGGAAGCAGCCCTTGGCACTGGCTCACACGCGGTGGCATTTTGACGGGTGGTAAAAATATCTTTCTGGTGTTCGGTGCCGGCTGCCGCTGCTGCCACCATCTCAGCTTCCAAGATCCTGTCTCCATGCTCAGTGCCTCAGCAGCCTCCCCACCTGTCCACGCACACCCCAGGAGTCAGAGCACAGGTCACCGAGCCCCTGACCAAGGGCCACATTCACACCCTACAACTGCCACCTTCATTGCCAGGGCCAGACACCAGCAAAAAATGCACTTCTGAGCCCCTAGAGTAGGTGATTTATTGTCAGAAATGCTGCGGCACACACCTAATGAGCTAATTAAACAAGCACATAAATAATTACTCTCTATCAGAGTACACGGCTGTGGGGTAGAGGGGTGGGGGATGCTGACAGAGGAGCTGGGTCAGTGACAAGGTAGGATGTCTGCTCTGCAGAGGGAGATCCAAAACTCCTCTCCACCCAAAAGGCTGTGAGTTGGGCCTCAGTGAGGTTCCCGGGCCAGGCAGACATAGACCCCGGGATTCTGCCAGAAAAAATTATTATAACATGCTGCTTTGTTCCTTACCTAAGTACTTCCTGCTCCGACTCACAGGCCCACACCCTAATCTCCTTCTGCCCCAAGTGGGAGAGAAAAAAGGGGTTCTTCTCCCATTTTATGGATGTGAACATTCAGATACAGCTAAAACCCTGGAGCCATCCCGTAACTGGTCTCCCTGATGGCTTCTCGGCCTACTGTGGTATATTCTCCAGGCAGCCCCAGAATATTCTGAATCACATCATGCCAGTCTCCTGCTTTCAAATCTCCCCAGTGCCAGCCCCAGTGATTTCCATCTCATTCGGGATAAAATCAAGGCCTCATGATGGCGAGCAAGGGCGTATGTAATCCAGCCCGGTCCAGCCCTCTCACACATCGGCCGCCACTCTTCCTCCAGAGGCCCTGGAGTCCTTTCCACTTCTCCAACAGGATAAATGCATCCCTACCCCAGGCCCTTTGTATGTACTGTTCCCCCTGCCTGACTCTTTCATTCCATTCAGGTCTCCACTCCAGTGGCACTCCTTACAGAGGCGATTCCTGACCACCAGTATAAAACCATAGCCCTCTGGTCTCGGTCTCCTTATACTGCTTATTTTTCTTCCTCGTGTACATATATGAATTTTTCATCTCTCCCCCGATGAGAACGTAAGCTCATTGATGTTCACGGCCACCCGTTCTCTTCCCTCTTCCAACGTCTACATTCCTATCACTTTCCTAGGCAAGAGCTGTGCCTGTCTTTTCTCAATCCTGAGCTCTTGACCAGACCATAAATATTTATTGACTGAATAAGTGAGTATCTGGTTCCAAACACAGAGTTTTCCTCACTCCAGGTCATGCCTCCCCTCGGAACTTCTCGCCAGCAGCAGGAGGAAGCCTAAGGTCAGGACGGCACGGATTCCAAGCTCAGGCTCCACCGCCTCCAGGCTGTGAGGCCTTGCGAGTCACGCCACCTCCCTATGGCTCAGAGTCCTCATCTGTCAAGCGGCAGTAATGGATCACACCTCATAGGGTTAGCGTGAGTCCAAATAAGAGAACATGCAGAATGTCTTTAGAACAGTACCTGGAGTGCAGTAAGGGCTCAGAGACATAGCTACTGTGTGTGACATTCAAGGCCATCTACACTCTGCCCTCTTCCAACCTCTGCATTCCTATCATTGTCCTAGACCGGTGATTCTCAAAGTAAGTTCCCCAGACCAGCAGCATCAGCATCTTGGAGAGACTGTATTAGAAATGCAGATTCTCAGGCTCCACTCGGTACCTACTGAATTACAAACTCATGGGGCAGGACCCTGCACTTGTGTGTTCACAAGCTCGCCAGGTGATTCTTATGCATCCTCTGGTTTGAGAACCGCTGTCTTATAGGGGGGCTTTCTGCTAGGAAAGTCAAGTGTTGCAAATAACTACTGGTCCTGTTTCTTTATTGACCTGTGATACAGCAGCACCTCCACAGCCTTTCGTGGCTTGATGCGGAGCGCAGTACATTCCCTGCCCCTGGGCTTTGGGCTTGGCCACGTAACTTGCTGTGGCCAGCGGGATTCAGCAGATGTGATACCAACAGAAGCTTCACCTTCTTTTCTGTGGCTGGGCCTGCCTTCCTGCATTTCTGCTGTCACCGTGAGAAGATCATACCTGGAAAACCACTACCACTCTCCTGGGGATCCGGAATGAGATACATAGAGAAGACTGAAATCAGAACGGGAGCCTGAAGCTGAGTGCAGTCCCACCCAGCCCAGACGTCAGACCAGTTCAACTCCAGCCAACCTGCAGAGCCACGACTAAGGAAATTCAACATTCCTGGTTGTAAGCCACCTAGAGTTTGAGGTTCTTTATTATGCAACGTGCTTGTGGTGGCAGCTGACAAACACCAGGGAGCCTCACAGGCCTTTGACGGGGCCTAGTCATTCCTGCCTCTGTCTCTCTCTTCATTGGTTTCACCTAAAACAGCTACCGCCGCTGCCCACCGCCCCCACCCCACACTGCCTCCTTCCTTCCACATCCCACCTTAACCGCAGGACACAGCTTACATTGCACTGTACCTGCTCTCATTGCCCCCCAGAATATGCTCCTCTTAAGCCAGGTAGTTGGCTCATGGAAAAGCTCACGTGGATTAACATCACCAAGCAATTCATTTATGTTTTAACCTTTTACGGGGCTAATTGCTAAACTGAGAAGCTTTTTTACTTAGCGCCATCACTGACTAATGACCTAGTGCAAAGGTCTGGCGTTTAACAGATCTCTTCCACGCTTCATTTCCTGCTGCTCACCTCCTTTACGATGCAGTCAGAGTTTGTCCACACATCTGGATCAGCACTCCCACGCACAGCATCAGCCCCACAGCCACAGAACACAGTGGAACCCACCCCTGCTGGAAACAGCTCTCCTTTGTAAAGAGTTAACAAGCTTGTTCATCCACAGTGCACGGCTGCATGGTGCCGCCTTCACCCTGGGGTGGCCCATCACATCCTGTGATATTGTGCCATTCTTCCCGCACCGCCCCAACTTCTGAGACCCTGAAGATGATGGACATTAATTTGACTTCTTGTCATGATCCCTTCTGTCATGCACAGGTGCCCACTCCCAACACACATGCTCATGCCGGACCATAGGCCTAATTGGTAAGAGGTAAGCTTTTCTCTTTGCTTTGCTCTGCTCTGTGTCTCCAGAGATGAGAAAAGAACACTCACAGAGAGGCAGGAAAGCAGCCTCATCGGCTTCCTCTCCAGGGTGGCCTCAGCCACAAACGGGCTACTGGTTGCTGGGACTGTGTGGGCAGGTGCCAAGAAATGCACACAGCAGCGATGCTCTCGCCCGTGCAGCTCTGTGGCGGTCTATGCCTCCCCAACATCCATTCCCCACTCCTAACTTCACGGTAGAACGTTGATTTTATCTACTGGGGAGCAATGTGCCCAAACAGGCAATTGCCTTCCTCAGCCTCCGACGTGCATTGGGGGAAATACAATGAGCTAGTAGCAAGTCAGTGAGTGGGATTCTTTAGAGGGGTCGGTGCCTGTCTTAGTTTGCGTTTCCCAGAAGCAGGCCCTGAGACAAGGATTTGAGCACAAGTAGTTTATTTGGGAGGTGGGCTCAGGAAGCTGTGGTAAGGAAGCGTGGAAGGAAGTCAACGTAGGGCATTTTGCTAAGCAAGTTACCACTGTGGGCAATTGGGGCTCACCCCTACTGGGAGCCAGCGTAGACCATGTCTCTGCCTTTCTCCGTGGGGGAGGAAACTGGGGTATTAATCCTCCTACTCTGTTAAAGGCTAACAGCCGAACCCAGGGTTGGCAACTCCCTTGTGGGTGGGCCACACCAGAGAAAGTCCCCATGTTGAGAATGTGAGTAAGAGAAGGAGCAGTGAGCCACACATCAAGAATAATGCAGTCGACCTGCCTCAGTCCCTGACTGTGTGGAGCTCCCACACCAGCTCTGAACTACCTCCTTTGACGGAATTGTAAACTCACAAAGTATCTGGCAGGTCTCAATCTACTTAGAAGCTTATTTTGCCAAGGTTAAGGATATGCCCATGACGCAGCCTCAGGAAGTCCTTGATGACACATGCCCGAGGTGGTCCAGGTACAGCTTGCTTTTATACATCTTAGGGAGGCATAATACATCAATCAAAACATGTAACATGTACGTTGGTTCCAACAGGAAAGACAGGAGGTGAGTTGCTTCGAGGTAATAGGTAGATTTAAAGATGTTCTGATTGGCAATTGGTTGAGTTATTATCAATAGAAAGACGTGTCTAGGTAGCAATGAGGGGTTGCTGAGACCAAGGTTTTATCATGCAGATGAAGCCTCAAGGTAGCAGGATTCAGAGAAAATAGATTGCAAATGTTTCTTATCAGACCTAAAGAGTCTGTTCTATTAGTAATTCCAAAAGGGAGGAGGGTCGAATGAGGCATATGTGGCTCCTCATTCCCATCATGGCCAAGTTTTTTCAGGCTAACTCTGCAATGCCCTTGACTGAGTGGAGGGGTTCATTCAATTGGTTGGGGGAACTTAGAATTTTATTTTTGGTTTTCAGAATGACAGAAATAACCCCCAAACTTGGAAATGTCAGATCTCTGCCTCTAGAAGCACTTAACACTTTATGAAGATGTTCTTTCAAGCTGTGTCATCTCTTTCCAATTTTATGACAACCTGGTGAGGTAGCGAGCATAGTTATCATTATCCCCATTTAGCAGGTGAGAAGCCTGAGATTCAGACAAGTGAAGAGAAGGAAGAGCACCAGAGCCCATGTCTGGAGCCCCTAATTCCATCTTTCTAATAGTAATCACTCAGACTCGGCTGAGGGGTAAAAAAATGGCTTCAGCAACTGAAATGCACATGGTGTTTTTGTTTCCAAAGTGTTTCTACATATGTTATCTCTTTGGAGATAACCCCACAGAGAAGATTTTTTATTCCAATGTTAGATGAAGCAAATCTCAAAAAGATGAGTAGTACATGGGAGAGCTGGGATTGAACCCAGGCCTTCTGGCTTCTTCCCTCACTAGCAGTTTAGAGACCAATCCCCTAGCTGTGGATTTACAGAAACTCTGTCTACCAGTGCCGTCCAAACCCCTAATTTCACTGGGCATGATGCTAAATGCATGTCAGAATCACTGGGAGAGCTTTAAAAACATAAATAACCAGGCACCAACCCAAGCTGACTCAGAATCCCTTTTTTTGGTGGGGGGATGCAACTCCTCAAGAGGTTCCAAAACACAGTCAGGGTTGGGAAACATGGGTGGCTGGAAGCCCTGGGCTCAGGGTCAGAATGCCTGAGTTCCATACCTTCCCCACCCCTGGTCTGACCTGGGCTGTTAATGAGGCTGAATGGAGCTGGGTTCTGTGAAAATGCCTGGGGAAGTTCAGCTGTGAGATAAGCGTTCAGTGTTGTTCTGATGGCCACCACCACAGCACCGTCCCCAAATCCCAGACGCTTCTCTAGGCTTAACCCCGTTCCTCTGTAAGTCTTTTTTGTTGTTTTCCTGGTATAGAATAAACAATGTCCCCACTCCCGTCTCCAAACTAACCAAATGTATGTAAAGTTAACTGGGCTGGTTCTCACTAGAGAGGGAAAAAGCCTCATTTCAGAAGAGAGGAAGACTGGATACATGCTGTCATCTCTTTATTCCTGCTAATTAATTTTTATCTTTGGAGCTCTCTCCAGCCACAGCTTTTGGAGATTGAGAAGGGAATAATGTGGAGAAATTAGTCACCTCTGAACAGATGCTCTGAAGTATTTTGAATCCCAGTGGTGTTACCTTCTTGAGGACAGTGAGAGGGGCAGGATGTGGAGATAGTAATGTGATTTGAGATGCTCTAAGAAGGTGCCCTGAAAAACATCTCCCCTGTGCACAAAGCCTGCTGTGGTTTTAAAACTCCACCATTAGAGATTCACTCCTTTGGGTCTTTCAGAGCTCCCAACTGATGTGTAAATATTTCTGAAAGGGGTTGTACCGTATACCTTGATCCCTTAAAGCTTCATCAGATCATTTTCCAAGTTTACAGCTCCGTTGATTTTGAAAAACAGAGACACAAAAGGCAAGCCGGGGAACAGGGACTAGAAGAGGGGTCCAAGAACTAAAAATGGGCAGGCTCCTTGTGATCACAAGCACTCTCATGTAACCAGTATGCCACTGTTGACTATGAAGGACACGCTTTCAAATACATGAGCTCATTCAATCCTCGCAACAACAATCCCATGAAATATGCAGAAAGGAATCTCTGTTCTCATTTTACAGATGAGAAAACAAAGATGGAGAGCAGTAAGCTGATGTTCCCATGGACCCAGGACTGGTAAGTGATGGAGTTGTGTGGATGTGCTACCTGCCTTCCTGCCTTCTCTATATTACTGACGGTGCATTGTGCCTAACGTGGAAAAGAAACACAGACAAACAAAAACAAGCCCTATATTTCCTAGCCTCCTTTGCAGAAATGTGTGCCCAAATGACATTCAAGCAGAAGTTACGGGGTGGAGATTCTGAGAAACTCCCCTTCTTGCCCTTCTTTTCATCTTTCCTATTGCATAAAAGTGAGATGAGATCACTGGCGCTCCAGCAACCATTTTGTATTATTAAGTGACCTTAAGGACAGAAACTGTGTGCTGAGCATGGCAGGACAGAAAGACAGAAGGAATTGGGCCCCTGATGACCATGCTACTCATAAAACCAGACCTAAATTCTCTTCCACTGGACTTCTTTTACGTGACAGATTATAAACCCTTACGAGTTTAAGCCATACTGATTGAGTTTTCTGTTCCTGCTAATCACCACACTTCTGACTCCAGAGTCACTTTTTTCTGTGGTGCCTCCAGCAACTTTGTCACTTCGCAGTGGCTTGCCTGGTGAGATGTAACCCAGAAATCCTCATCTTACCCACTGATCACCTGGAGGCTCCCAGGTGGTAGAGCAGAACCAAGCTTCTCACTGGCATCCCTGTCTCCCCAAAATTGCCGGAACTTAGAAGTATGAGACTGAGTCTCAGCTAAAGCTGACAGAGAAAATTCCTGTGGACTCCCAGAAGGCTACTCCATACTTCCCAGAAAGAGAAATTACAGCTGGTGTCCCCTCCCCAAGTCTCCAGCCTTAATAAAAACTCTGGGGCCTTAGCGAGAAGTGCCCCCAACAGGTACACAGCACGGTGGAAATGGCTGGATATAGAAGACTACATTTCTTAGTCTTTGCTTGAATAACTTTGTAAAATCTACTCAATCTGTTTGAGACTTGTTTTACTATCTATAAAATGGGTTTAATATTGTTGTCTTCTGCATCCCCTTTTGTAGATGTCACGTTTCAACAGCGTGGAAAAAAATTATAAAATATAAAATCCAAGGCAGGTTGATTTTGATGTGGGCTCTGACCAAGGAATTGCCTTTCCTCCCTGTCCACCCCTATTTCCTCCTCTATACTGTTCTCTTCCTCTGCCTGCGGGGACTCAACCTACCCTTCCAGGAGAATCCAGACTCTCTGGGGAAACAGCAGAGTCAAAGAATCTTCTCCCACAGGTCCTGTCCCTGGCATGCCCCCTCTCTTTAGAGAACAGCTGTTCCCACCAGTTTCTCCCCATGGCCCCAGATCCTGAGATGTTGATTTCATGAGTAAATTTTTTCCCAGCCCACAGTAGAGATGGCTGTCTTTTTATGGGGAGGAGCACAGCTACACTGAGGTGTGGAGTGTTTAAGATCCTGATGGAGTGAAACTTGCTGAATCTGCCCTCTTGTCCTTTCCCCAGATGGGAGGCGGAGCAGCAGTAAAAGATGCAGCCCCCTGCCCCAGCCCTGCAAAACTCGGTAGGATGATGTAGTCTCCCAGGACAGGGCGCGTGTCTAACAATCACGGAAGAACATGGCATGGAAAAGGGAGCCTGCAGATAGGGTGGTACAGAGGCTGGGGTGGCTGTTATCTCCCCACCTTCAGGGTCTCTCTCCTCACAGCCCCTCGCTTCTCTACACAAGGATGGGGGCCACTGCATCTCGGCTGCCTGCCTTAGGAGCACGCCTGCTGTTCCCCTGGCCCTCCTGGGGACCGTTCCAACATCATGCCTGGTGACAGATGTTCTTGACATCTCTTAGAGACAAGTGTTTGTGAATGTCACTTGGGCTGATAATGACATGCAGGGCATTTAACTTTCCATGTCACACCAGGGATGAAGCCAAGATGGGATGGGCTGATACTCCCTCCAGGGTGGCAGGGGAGGCTGCCTTTCTGATTCCCCTCTCCCAAACTTCTCCTACCCCTCATTGACTCCTCTCCCCTTTGTTACTGCCACCATTAGTGCCAGTCCCTTCCTGACAGGGCGGGTCCTGGCATTAAGAAATAGGATGGTCAGCCCTCCCCAGTTACACAGGAAACAGGTCAGGCCCTACTTGTGGACTGTCTCTCGTGTGCCACAGTGCCTGCCTCTAGGGCTCAGCCGTGTGTATTCAGGAAGGGCAAGCAGCTTGGGAGTGCAGCCGGAACCGTTAAATAACGAGGGAGCTTATTAGCTGAAAAAAGAGCAAGGCACTATTTTAGATAGCCTAATTCAAATCTGGTCTGAGTTACCCATGATTTGGGGCTATCAGTGCCTCTGCTCCTGTTCTGTGGTATGTAGACTAGTGATGTTTTTAGACACTGCTCACAGCTCTTTGAGGTTTCTATGGGACCTTGAGGTGGGCCACTGGTGACCTGTCAATGGCATATGTTCAGGTCTGGTTGAGTTCTCTGGGCCTCTGCCAAGGTTTTTGTCTCTGACCTCAGGTCCTGGAGCTCAAATGCCTGTGAGACACGGCACCCTAACCCTGGGTGGCAAGGTGACACAGTGGCCCCAACCGGTAAAAGCAGGTGAAACTAGCAATGGTGGAAGCCACAGTATCTTGATCATGGGATTATGAAAGTCTCAGGTAGATACACACACAATGAGAGCTGGAATCATTTAAGTCAAATGTTTTCACTCCTGCCTGAAAGTCAGGCTGCCTGCTTAGTATCCCTGGAATGGAGTCAGCCAGGTCCTACTGAACCCTTCCGGCACGGGCAGCTCACTACTTTGTGGCAATTTTACTTTAATCTGCTGTTGGGCAGCTTTGATCTTTATTTCAAGTCTGTCCAGTTCACCAAATATTGACTCAATAGCTATTTTGGGCTAGGACTCCCTAAAGGCTAGGGACATGGAGATGAACATGCATGAATATCACATGCTAGCGAGGAAGACAGATACAGAGCTGCTGTAAGGCTGCTGCTGTGGGAAGTTTGTTTTTGTGATGGGCCAATGCCTACTTCCGTGTGCATCTTTCCCTCTTTTTTACCCACAAATTCTTTGAGTTAGTCAAAGGAATGATGACTTCTTTTCTAAGTCCTCTCATCTCCGAGGTAAACTTCTTCCATTTCATATGTGCTTCCAGAACCTCATTTTCATCAGCCCTCTTCTGGATACACTGCAGTTTGTAAACATAACTCTGAAGACTGTGCTGTCCAGATTAAACATATGAAAGCTCTGCTCTGACAAGCTTGAATGACTCGGCATAACCATAACCTCTCATGATATGACTACTATATCCATTAGCGCAATTAAAAATTGTCAGATCAGGAGACATTTTGGTTCTGCTGAGCTCCATCACGTTGTAGCCATCACCAGCTCTTTCACATTGTGGCTATAACATCCTCAACATCAACTACAACTCTGAGCCTAGGCACACAGAATTTCTGTCCAGCTGGAATTTCCTACCTTGACCTTGTGCAAATTGCAATGATTCCTTGAACCAAAATGGAGATAGATGGTTGATTGATTGATTGATAGTTTTGTGGACATGACAACTGGTCAAGCATCTTTTCTGTGTAGTTATCAACCTCAATTAGAAAACACACTGGCAGTCCAGAAATCAGACAGATGTTGAGGCAGAAGCCAAAGGCTTCTGGCAAATTCACATCAATTTATTCATCAGTCTGGCTAGTTGACCAGTTACAAATTCACTTCATCAGTTTACAATTCTCCATTTTGTCCCCAGGACAGCATGAGAGTTCGCTAAATGTCCTGTACAATTGTGACGTGCTCTGTTTATGGTAGTGACTCACAGCCAGCAGAAACTCCTAGGACAATTTCCAAGTGTACCTGTCACTCCAGAGATTCTGGTCCAGCCAAGAATCACTATGCAAGGGGAGATGTCCCTGAGAAGATTGCCCTCATGAAGAACAAGGAGGCAGAAAAAAAGCTTGAGAACTACTGGTCCACATCACCTCCTGAAGACACGGTTCAGTGACGTGGCGGGATTTGCCCTTAGTGAACCCATGTTAGGTCAGCATTCTTTTCCACAGGCTCACAGCTGCCTATGGAGAAAGTCTTTCTAGAATTGTATAGGGACTCCATGTCCAGCCTGGCACCCTAAGGATTACAGGGTTTATTCCCTGAAAAGCAGACCATCCACCCACTCCTTTCCCATCTTAGGCATCTCTCTGTCCAGGCTATCTCAGAATCACCCCCGTGGCATTGAGAACCTCATCTACTTGTTCCTTTAGTCCTTACTCACCTACATATGACCCATCAGGGCCTGGTGACCAGAACTCAACAGGCACTGTGATGCAGACCTGCTGGGTTTGGCCATCCCTCTCCATAGTACTGGTCTTGTTAGGTTGAGGCTCTTGGCAAACATGCAGGCTGTCTGCATTCAGATTCCATCTCTGCTACTTACCCTCTGTTTAACACATTTAGCAAATTTCTTCTATGTAAAGTGAAATAATAGTTTTTAACCTCCTATGGTTTTGTGAGAACTAAATGAGTTAGTGCACTTAGAACCCTTAGAATAGTGCCCAGCACAAATAACCCATCCATGCAGGTTTGCAGTATTATTGCTGCTGTTGCCACTGCGGCTGTTCTGGCTGGGGAAGATGGAGGCAAATTGCAAGTCTTTGCTTCTTATCTATTCTCATTGTAACCTCTTTCCCAACCAGCATTTTTTCTTCTTGGACATAAACATGGGCTAAAAAGCCCTCTTTGGCTGCATCTGGCTTTCTCTGTACAGCAATGTGCTCCTCTTTAACACTCATCTTCAGATACAGACCTTTCCTCCCTTCTTTTGTATACCTTCCTGTTAAAATGAGCAGGGCAGAGAGCCCTGTGCCCGCTGGTGTCCATTCTTTCTAATGAGGACAATTCATTTTCTAAAAATCCAGATTCTTCATTAGACTCTCCTATTTCTCTCAAACCATAGTCCCTTTTAGGACAGTGAGCAGCACGACCACAGGGGTTGAGCCTGGATGCTGAAGCCAGAGGCCAGAGTTCAAATCACAGCCCTGCCTGTTTCTGCTGTGTGATCTTGGAAGAATTTTATTTTTTAATTCTCTTGGTCTTTTATGCTTCTTAATATGTCCAGAAGGATTAAATAAGATACCACCTGTAAGAGCCGAGCATCAAATGCATAGAAGGCTGGCAATAATGTTGGCCAGCGATTGCTATTACTATTATCTGGCTACAGACTCACACTTACTTTTTTCTCAAAAATTTTGGAAATTTGTCTTCTTAAAGAAAAGACCGGATTGTATATCTAGTTTTCCTCTTCTATTTTCTTCCTCAGGATGGTGGACATATTAGTCTTATTTTAATACTAATATTATTCTGTGCTGTTACTAGTACTACTGATAATAACAATCTGTATTCCTTGAGTGTCTGCTACTATGTGCCACCACAATTTGGAGAATTTCCATGCTGTATCTCCTCTTATCTGCATAACCAGCCCTGAGAAGTCACCATTGTTAGCTGCATTTTTTAAATTCCAAAGTTTCTGATGCTTTCATTTAATCTGTATATTTATAAAGTTAGGATCTCTAGGTTCTCAAACACCAAATAAAAGCAATTTGAATTCTCACCTTGAGTGATTACAGGAGCCTACCCCAAGCCCTCCCCTCCTCCTGCCAGTATCTTTGAGACCCCCAGCAAGCTGCGCCATTTTGGCAACATTAGCATGTTGCCTTCTGGAAGCCAACATCTTCTCTCCCCTCACAAACTGCATTTCCCTGTGCAAACCGCAGAGCTGATAGCATTTTGCCTCTACACTTTTTTTTTTTAATCAAAGTCATGACCATATAATAAATTCCCAAGTAAAGAAATATATTTATTTTCAAAAGGTCAACCTCACAAGTTAGCAAAGAAATGCAAATTAAAACAAGTGCCATTTTTCACCTCTAAAATTGGCAAAGATGAAAGTAATTTTATATTCAATATTGGCAAAAGTGTGATCAAAATGAGTACTTCCACTGGTGAAAGGGTAAATATTTATATGTAACGTATAAAGATTATAATTTACCTGCAAACCAGTAATTCAACTCCTAGAAAAATATGCTAAGGAAATCACAAATATATTTATGAGCAAAATATCCATCACTCTATTATTTTTAATAATGAAAAATAAGAAATGACCTGAATTTCCAATAATAGAAAATTAGTTAACTAAATTATGGTAAAGCCCAGTAAAAAATATTTTAATGCCATGGGAACTAAGCTAGCTGTAATATTGAATGGGAAGAGCTAAGATACAGAAAATACCCTAGATTGATTATAAATGACATTTGAATGAACTCAGACACCTTCCAAATTTCTCTTTTTAACTTTGGATAGTGGGATTTCAGGTAATTTTTATTTCCTTCTTCATAATTTTCCCTACTTTCCGAATTTTGAATAAAGACTATGACTTTTATAGTGAGAAAAATACATATATGCATATTTAAGTTTGACCATATGCCCCTATCCATATATTTCTATATATGTGCATATATGCATGTGGGTAAGTTCCAATACTGCTTTCTCTCCATCCTGAGACATGACACTGCTATCCAGACAAGGCCAGCAGCTGCCAGGTGAGGAGAGGACCCCAGGTCACTATGGTTTCCATGACACACCCACCCTCAGTCACATTGACTCTTCTCCCCCAGAGCTTCCCATCCAGAGACTCATCATCTCAGACAGTCAGAGCTGGAGGAGATCTTCAGGATGGATCAAGTGTTCCTGACCTCTCTTGCACCATGGGCCCTTTGGCTGGTGAAACTCATGGGGACCCTTGTCCGAACAACCATTTTACATGCATAAAATAAAACACAGAGTTTCAAAGGAGACCATGCATTCCTTGAGCGGTAAGGTTCTAGGCCATGTCCTTCATATTTCATACAAGGGAAATAATCTGTGATTCAGCATCTCAGCCCTTGGTTTTTGTAACCCCTGACATTGACCAGCAGACGGTGGAACTCTGTGACCATTTTCCCTCTGAATGACTTATGTGATTCTATCGAAGCATTCCACGTTTAACCTCCCTTTCTGTCAGACCTAGAAAATTACCGCTTGATTTTCACAGCAACTTTCCAAGGTCAATATCATTGTCTTCATGTCTAGATGAAGACAATGAGGTCCAGGGGGGTCAGCAGAGGTGAGAGGGGTGACTATACCTGTAAGACCCCAGGGGGCTCACATGATGTGGTCTGAATTAGTCAGTGCTCAATTGGGAAAGGGAAGCTCTTCTCTCTCTAGGGCTCTAAGTGGGCTGTAGGGCTGCTTAGAGGTCCCAGTAGAGGACTTCCAGAGGAAAGAGACTGCCTGTCAGTGAAGCCAACCCAGAAAAATGTAGAACCTAGACCAGGCAAGACATTGAGAATACAGGGTTTGTGGGGGACCTCTGATCCAGCTGAACCTGAAGCAGGTTCCTGACTTGTTAATGGCATAAGTCAACATACTACCCCTCCCTTTCTCTCTCTCTTTTCAAAGCCAGTTTGATTCAGTTACCGACAACTGAGTAAGTGCATTTAGCAAGTGTACAAACTAAGTCAGGTACTAATTGTCCCTATCTTACAGATCAGAAAACAGAGGCAGGCCGGGAACATGAAATGGCTAGCAAGTGGAAAAGCCATTATTTGAGTCCCACTCTTTCTGATCTCAAAGCCTTAACCATGACTGCATGAGTCCAGGTGACGGTCCAAAGCCTCCCTCTTTGGGGGAGTCAGAATCTTCAGCCAAGAGGTCTATTCAATATTCTTGCATACCCTCCATCTGGGCTCAGAGCAGAACATTCAGAAGCTCATGGCCACATGACCACTGACCACAGCCACCAAGCCAGGAGGTGTGGTCTCTCTCTACACATATTTCTCAGGCTGCCTATGTGGGTTCTTTTCTTTTTAGCCTTGTAGTTGATGTTCTTTCTATCCCCTCTTACCTGCACGAATGGCACAGTTTGCTCCAGAATCCCCACAGACACCTTGGGGGAAGAGGGGTATAGGTGGGAGCAGCCCCCAACCCTCCCCGTCCCCTTCTCCTTCCCAGCCAGACACCCTCCCTGCCTCTGCCATAGGCGCTCGCTCACCTGTAAATCAGCACCTCATCGTCAGAGCAGTTGTACTGCAGCTGGTACATCTTCACCCGGGGTGCTGATTTGCTGACAGACCACTTGACCAGGGCCGAGGTGGTGGTCACTTCAGACACAAGCACAGCCCGTTCCGGGGGGCTTTTGGGAGGCTCTCCGCCGCCACTGCCTCCACCTCCCCGGCTGGTCTTGCTGGAGCCCGTGATGTCTGAGAGGCGGGACTTGGGGGAGGC
This sequence comes from Saimiri boliviensis, assembly GCF_048565385.1. NCBI lineage: Eukaryota > Metazoa > Chordata > Mammalia > Primates > Cebidae > Saimiri > Saimiri boliviensis. Next base: position 104,928,361 of record NC_133452.1, read on the forward strand.
AGTGCGGCTGGTGCTGTTGCTGAGGTGTGGCAGCTGGACGATGGAGACCTCCACTGTGGCCGTGGCCTCTCCAGCGGCATTGGCAGCAATGCAGGTGAAGGCACCACTGTCCTGAGATGTGGTGATGAAGATGTCCAGGGTGCCGTTGTCATAGACGGCGGTCCTTGAGGAGTTCCCCACCAGGCGGTCATCGGGGGCTACCCAGTGGATCAGGGGGCTGGGGTCCCCGATGGCTTTGCACTTGAGTGTGGCCGCCTGGCCCTCGAGAACCAGCAGCTTGTGTGTGTGCTGGGTAATGAGAGGCGGCTCACACACGAACTCCTCCTCACGCACGTGCCAGAAGTAGCGCCCCTTGAGGCCCCCCGGGGAGCCACAGGTTTCCAGGTCATCATCCCGCTCGAGCCTCCGCAGCCAGAGAAGCTCACAATTGCAGTGAAGTGGGTTGCCCCCAAAACTAAAGGACAAGGGTGGGGCAAAGGGTGTGGCTGTCAAAGCCGAAGCCTGGGAGCGGGCAAAGATGGGGTCTGGGGGCAGCTTCTGTAGCCGGTTGGAGGTGAGGTCCAAGCGGGCCAGTTTCTGCAGGTCTGCAAAGGTGCCCTCGGCGATGTGGTCCAGCAGGTTGTGGTCCAGGCTCAGCTGGTGGAGGTTGACCATGCGCCGCACGGAGTCCCACGGCAGGCCGTGGAGGTTGTTGTAGGAGAGGTCCAGGTCCTCCAGCGTCAGCAGGAAATCCTCGAAAGCCTCGTCTGCGATGCCGCCCAGCTGGTTGTTGTTCACGATAAGGTGCTGCAGGTTGACCAGGCCCCGGAGGGTGTCCTCCCCGAGGCTCGGCAGCCGGTTGCTGTCGAGGTGCAGGGAGCGGAGGCTCTCGAGGTCCAGAAAGGAAAAGGGCTGGATGTGGCTGATGGTGTTCCTGGACAGGGTCAGGTCCACCAGCCCCGTCATGTTGGCAAAGTCCTGGCGGCTGATGTGGATGATGAAGTTGCCGCCAAGGCGCAGTTCCACCGTCCGCCGGTCAATGTCAGGGGGTACAAAGAGCAGCCCCTTGGAGGGACACAGGGTCCCCAGTGACTCAGACAGGTTCTGGCAGACACAGTACTTGGGGCAGGCGTCGACCACGGCAAACGCCATGCCAAACGCCAGCAGGCCACCAAGCAGGGTCTCCATGGTCTGGTCACTCAGGCCACGGTGCCTGGAAGGGAGGAACACAAGGTCAGGGTCAGGAGGCAAATTCCTAACGCGCTCACCCAGAGCTTCCTCCCTCACATTAACCCTGTCTGTCTTAGGGAGTGGCAGAGAATGGCATGTGCTCAGGCAAGGCCTACTCTCTTTCAGGAATCCCTCTAATTCAGTTTTACTGTTTCTCTTTTCCTTAGCTTTTATCACCTTCGAACACACTATTTAATTTACTTATTTATAATGTTTATTTATTGTTTTTTGTATCACTCCTGTATGGTCAGCTCCAATGAAGGCAGGCACTTTTGCCTGTTTTACTAACTGCTGTATCTTAAGTATCTAGCTCGGTGCCTGGAACACAGTAGCTGCTCAGTAACTATTTATTGAATGGTTGGATGAAGGAAGGAAGGAAGGAAGGAAGGAAGGAAGGAAGGAAGGAAGGGATTCCATACCACTGGCTTATCCAATAATTGAGTTTGAAAGGACGTTACGGTTATATTTTGAGATACAATTTAACCTTCTTAATTGCTTTAGGCTCACCGTGAAATGAAATTGAACCAGCATTCCTTAAGAATGAGGTTGTGGATAAGAGGAGAGTTGGTGCTGAGAGACTCCAGGGTCAGTGGGGAACTGTTTCACCAAGGAGAATCCACATAGTTCATGAGTCTTTAAGAATGTGGGAAGTGAAGAAAGAGGTGTGATGGGAGGCAGAAGTGTGAACTTCTGAATGCTTCGTAAGCAATTAGCCTCTGTCTGGACCCCCCACATACATCTCACTCTGAGATGTCTTACTCTGTCTCCCAGGCCTGGAGTGCAGTGGCACAATCTTGGCTCACTACAATCTCCACCTCCTGGGTTTGCCTGATTCTCTTGTCTCAGCCTCCCAAGTATCTGGGACTATAGGCACATGCCACCACAACCAACTAATTTTTTGTATTTTTAGTAGAGACAGGGTTTCACCATGTTGGCCAGGCTGGTCTCGAACTCATGACCTCAGGTAATCCACCCACCTCGATTTCCCAAAGTGCTGGGATTACAGGCGTGAGCCACCATGCCCGCCTCTCAAATTGCCTTCTACGCATACTAATTAGAGTTCTGCAAAAATGGCTTCTAAGACCAATAAGTTAGGGAAGCATTGCCTACTCTTGCTTTCTCTTACAATAGCCCTACATGCATGAGCAAGTTTAGAAGAACTGAGAAATTCTGCTGCAGTGAAACACTAAGTTAATGTTTAATTTTCTATTACCTGGCCGGGCGCGGTGGCTCAAGCCTATAATCCCAGCACTTTGGGAGGCCGAGGCGGGTGGATCACGAGGTCAAGAGATCGAGACCATCCTGGTCAATATGGTGAAACCCCGTCTCTACTAAAAATACAAAAAATTAGCTGGGCATGGTGGTGTGTGCCTGTAATCCCAGCTACTCAGGAGGCTGAGACAGGAGAATTGCCTGAACCCAGGAGGCGGAGGTTGCGGTGAGCCGAGATCGCGCCATTGCACTCCAGCCTGGGTAACAAGAGCGAAACTCCGTCTCAAAAAAAAAAAAAAATTTCTATTACCCCTATTTCTTTTTACTATAAAGACATCCCTTTTTTGAGCAACAGTTGTTAAAATAAACACACACACACATATACACATACATATATATATAGACACACACACACACACACACACACACACACAGAGACAAGGTCTTGCTCTGCCACCCAGCTGGAGTGCAGTGCTACAATCATCATTCATGGCAGCCTGAAACTTCTAGGCTCAAGTGATTCTCCCACCTTGGCCTCCTGAGTAACTACAGGCATGTGCCATCATGCCTGACTAATCAGTTTTATTTTTGTAGAGTCAGTCAATATTTTGCTATGTTGCCCAGGCTGGTCTCAAATGCCTGGCTTCAAGCAATCCTCCTGTTTTGGCCTCGCAAAATGTTGGATTTACAGGCATAAGCCACCTTGCTTGGCCAATATCCTGCGGAAGTAGAACTCCATAGCTCCTTGTTTGAGAAGCACAGATGCAGACAAAACTAGCTGATTAAAAAAAAAAAAAGATGCATAGTCTATTGAAAAATGTATTCCAGTTATACACTTTATTACGTGTATTTGAATTCCACTGTTGTGTCTCTTTAAGGGTATATCTCCTGCCTGAGATCCTTCAAGGGCCAGAGGCCTGCCCTATATTTTATCTGGAGAGAGCATCATTGTGAAGTAGAAATATGATGTGAGCCCAAAATGTGACTTCAAATTTTCTAGTGGCCATATTTTTTAAAAAAGTAAAAAGAAACAGGTGAAATTAATTTTGATAACAGATGTAATTATTATTATTGAGATGTCTAAGGTTTTTATTTTACAAAGTCTTCAAAGTATTAATGAGATGTCTAACTTTTTTATTTTATAAAGTCTTCAAAATCTGGTGTGCATTTTACACTCAGAACACATTTCAAATGCTCATTAGCTACATGTGGCTATTGGCTACCATACTAGATAGTGCTGTGAACTGTAGCTCACAGACCAAATATAGCCTGTCACCTGTTTTTGTAAATAAAGTTTTATTAGAACACAGCCATGCTTATTTGTTTACATATTGCCTATGGCTTCCTTTGTGCCACCGTGGCAGAGGTGAGCCATTGCTGCAGATAACATGTGGCCACCAAAGCCTAAAATATTTACTATCCTGTCCTTTACAGAAAGAGTTTTGCTGACTTCTGTTCAATAGGATATGATTTTTTTTTTTCATCTTCATCATGGCACCTTCATTTAAAAGCCTTTGCCAAACTACCCAATTCCACACAGCTCTGCCCTGGGCTCCCCAGGAGCTCCTGCCCACCCTGCCAGTCCCTGTTCTCACCAAGCTCCTACCTAAGGTAGACCAGCTTCCCCTTACCCAGGCCCCACCAGGTCACAGGTGTCAATACATGGAAGCTTTCCACCTGCTACCTTTCCAACTTGCTCTGTGTTCACATGTGTTCTGGCCTTCTAGGTCTCTATTTGCTGGGGCCTCATTGAACAAAATGAGGATCTTCTCCATCTGCATTGAGTCTTCAGTTTTCTAGCTACACCTCCCCATGACTCACTGTGGTCACAGAATGAAGAAGGCTAAAGGTTTTCTGGCCATAGTATCTGCTCAAATAGCGTTGAGTAGTATTCTCTATACCCACAGGTACACATGAACAGCCACATTCAAGGATGTCCCTTACTAATTAATCAAGAAGTGGTTGTGTGTGTGTGTGTGTGTGTGTGTGTGTGTGTGTGTATGGGCTAGTGTTCTATGGCCCCATGATAAAGGCCATCCCCCTTATGAGCTCTTATCAGTAAATTCGGCAGTATTCTAAGGCTAGATGGCACTTCCCAAGATTTTCAAGCCCTGGCACACAGGAAATGATATTTGTCAGGTGCCCTGGGCCCAAGGCCAAGGCTATTCATGGCCTGTGCTGGATATCTTCCACCCTCCCCTAGCTGGCTCTGCATTCTGGGAGGCTGACCCATACGGACCGCAACTGTGCAATATAGATGGACTGCCTACGCTGTCTTCTGTGCCTTTCCACCCTTGGTTGTGTCGCCTGCCCTCTGGTAGAGGCAGCAATGGCGACAGCAAGCAAGGAAGTCCCGGAGGCTTCCGGATGCATACCCTGGAGCTCAGAGGCACAGAGCCCATGTTTTAAATGGTGTGTCCTTATAAATTATGCTAAATAAACCACATTTTAAAAAAAAGTTTGTTGAAGATTAACAAACATCTAATGAATTCCAATCTGTGACATAATAGAGCTGGGTAAATATATTTTAAGTAATCAGCATGGAAGATTACTGACAGAGAAGTGACTATTGAATCTTAATTAAAATTGTATTCTGAGAACTGTCACTTAATATATTGTTCTAACAGCCAAACAAAAGGCAGCTTAAATCCCAAGTTGGGAGGGAGACAAGGGGACGAGATGAATATGTCTAATTACTGCATATCTAGGGGGTAAGCACTCTCTCTTTTGGGCAAGAATTTTGACAAATGCTGGAAAGAGAAATGCAAGGCCTAGTTCCTTCTAAGTATCTCTGGGTGGTGTAGGTGTGAAGGGGAACAAGGAGAGATGGTAATTAGGAAAAAGGGCTAGGAGCAGGAGCAAAGAGATAAATGAAAGTGGGCGGGAGGGACAGCGGGATTATTTGTGGGCAAAGCCAAGAGGGGTGTGTGGGGATCAGAATCGAGGCTGAAATGGATGCTGGTATCAAATGTCAGAAGCAGCCTTCATAGGAGGAATCCATCTGCAAAGGAGCGAGAGCTTACCTGCTCAGAATGTCTACGAGCCTGCGCTGGGGGGAGGCTGAGTGGCAAAGAGAGGCAGAAACAGGGGAGCAGGGAGAAGAAGAAAAACACCCCCCAAACCTAATCTACAGCACTCCAGGGAAGCAGTCCAGTCTTGGGCATTTACCCAGGATAGAAACAGTATTTCCTCCCTTCCTTCACTGGGTTTCTTCATGCAGTCTTCAAAACCCTAGAAGGTGAGTGCCACCATAACTGCATAAGGTCCCCTGTGCAGGCAGAGAAGTGTCCCTTTTGGGCACTGCTAGGGTTCTGTTATCTGAGCCACCTCCTGCAGTGAGCGCCCCACCCTATCTTGTGGCCGTGGATATTGTCATCCCCATTTTAGCTACTAGGAAGTGAGGTTCAAAGAGAGTTGAGCCTGTCTAAATTCCTCTAGCTACCCTGGAAAGAACCACAATTTAAACAGAGATCGTCTGGCTCCAGGCCATGCTCAGAGTAAAGGAGGCCCCTCTGGAGGCTTCCATGTGCCAGGCGTGCAGAGACTGGCTGTCTCTACTACAGGTTTCTTAGTAACCAGCTGTTCGACTACATGCAGGCACTGGTGTTTCCTGCTTGGGGGCGGGCCTGGAAGGAACACAGGCGTTCTTGGAAGTAGAGAGGCCTAATTGGCCCAGAAAGACCCACCTGTCAGGCCCTGGTGATGGTGAGTCTCTCATACGTACATACACGCGTTCAGAGATACATACTGGCAATAATAAACATAAAGTTGTGGAACTAGGCTGGTGGTTTATAATAAAAGCCTCCAGATATGATTTTATATTTAAAACAAAAGGGAAAAACAAAAATGAGGACAGAGAGTGGAAAAATAATAAACATGGCAGCAGAAAAGGGAAGTTTCTTTTCCTCATTTTGACCATAGGCTTTCCCTCTGGCCAGGGCCTTTCTCCCCTTTCTCCTATCCCTCTGCTCTGCCTCCCAGTTAGAATCACCTCCAGCTATTCCAGAAAGAAGAGGCAACAGTTAGCAGATGGCTGGCATGATAAATGTGATATCTCTCCACCCTGATTTCCATTTAAAAGATACCTTAGCAACCAGCCGAGGAGCCACCCGCCCCTGGATCCTGTAAATCAAGTAAGATGCCTGTTTCCGCTTCAGGTAAAAAGAAATGGCCCCTCCAGGGTGCTCCAGGCCTGGAAAGTGTGAATTAGTAAGAGCGGGAGGGGTTGGGATCTGCGAGGGAGAGGCAGCTGCCTGCACCTTCTTTCCAGACTTCCCCTCCCAGAGCCCCACTACTCCCCATAAATCATACCACTCAAGGTGAGCCCTGGAGAAACCAGCTCTGGAGAAAGGTGTGGGGAAAGGAGACTTGACTTCGGTTTGGATGGGGGGAGTACAAGCCCAGACATGGCCTGATGGGCCGCTTCTGATTTGGGACTTGCTGGGGGTGACTGCTGCCAGCACCCTGTGTCAGCTCCAGTGTAAAGCTCCTATCTCTGCCCTGCTGTCTCCAGCACATCCACCTCCCTGCAGGGCACCCACGGACTCCTAGGAAGTGGCATTCTGAGGTTTCTTCTAAGAGGTAGCATCAGTGAGTTGATTTCCAAAACCTCCTTTCCAAAGCCACCCTGTATAGAGATCCTTCTAGAATCTTGAGAAGAGGCAGCAGGAGCAGGCTCAATGAGTATGTGTTGGGTAGGAGAGGAGCTCTGCCCCAGAGAGATCCCAGTCTGACAGGGGAGGCACAGTCTTTGACTTCAGGTACCTCCTAGTTTGACTTTGGAGTCACAGCTTCTAATTTGAAGGTAGGGGGAAAAGAGAGAATCCCCAAGTGAGCCTCCTGTTCTCAGAAGATTCTAGCTTAGTGGCTGCAGAAAGACACCCACACAAGATAGGCAGGAACATTCCCTGTTCTTTCCCCAAACAAAGCCTTAGGGACAGGAGCCACACTCTGAATCTCCAGTAAGAAGAGCAGTCTTTGGTAATACAGACAACAGGAAAATTTTTAAAAAGGCAAAATAATGTCTAAAACATCAAAAGGGCAAAATGAGCCCATTAGGCTCTGTTTAAACTTCTATAGTGCAAGATAAGCAATTGTTATAAGTAAGTTATTAAGCTCAGAACCACTTCCCCTCTGTTCTCAGTGACAGCATTATGCCTCTGTCTTAGCACGTCCGTGATAGCTTTTATTGTGTTGCAACATAATTATGTGTTTGCCTGCCTTCTACCCTTGTGCACCTGGGAACTCCTTCTTGGCAGAGACTGTATATTCCTCAGCTCTGAGTCGGTGGTAGCAAACCCAGTACCTGGTACTGAGTAGGCAGCCAGGATATGTCTGAGGAGAGAATGAGTGAATAAGTGGATGGATGGATGGATGGATAGATAGATGGTTGGATGGATGGATGGATGGATGGTTGGATGGATGGATGGATGGATGGATGGATGGATAGATAGATGGTTGGATGGATGGATAGATGGTTGGTTGGATGGATGGTTGGATGGTTGGATGGTGTAGCATGAACAGACACAGTAGCCCTTGGCTCCACTGACACCCTGTACCCTCTGACTCACTGCTGAGTGTCTAAGGAACTATTGCCCCCGGAAAACAGTCCCCAACCAATGCTAGTGCGGGACATAGAGGATAAATACTTCACCTTCCTCACCTCCTGGGCGGGACAACTCCGAGGCACATTCTACACAGACTTCTAGAGGCCCCTCGAAGGGCTGAGCCTCAACTGTTCTTCCAAGTCACCTGCTCCTTAATGCACTGCATATGGGCCTCCTTCCTTTCGCCATCTCATTTCCCCACTTCTCTTCCCTCATTTCCTGCAATCATTACCCAAATAAACTACTTACACTCAAATCCTATTTCAAATCATCATTCCATTTCTCAGGAATCCAGCTCAATGCAAACTTCTTAATTATAACTGTCATTATATAAGGACCAACTAACTGAGCCTGGGCCACTGTAGGATCATGAGATGGAGGGAAATAAAAACTGACCTAAAAACCATGCACATTCTTGACAATGACTAACAAATACCAGCAGCTTTTCAGAGGAAGGAGACCTCAGTTCACACACAAATGATTGGTAGTAATAGTTTAATGGGAAACGTCTTCTAGCCAGGGCATTCACTACCTGGGCTGCATGGCACTTGCCATCTGTTGTCCTGAGGTACATGTGAGCCAACGTGTGAATGAGTGTCTGTGCATGAATGGAGGGAGGCCCATGCAAGGATGGGATGAGGGGTGTGAACGTGGAAGCTGGAATGTGAATGGAGAGGGGTGTGTGTGTGTGTGTGTGTGTGAGAGAGAGAGAGAGTAAGATCAGTGCAACAGTGGGCGTGTGTGACAGCGCTCCTGAGGGCGTGTGAGTGAGGGGGCCTCACATGAATGGAGGTGAGTGAATGGGTATGTCTCTTGATGGAGGGCTGTGTGGGTAAAGGAGGGCTGGGATTCACCAACGGGGGCCGGGATATGAGTGAGTCCGCCCGAGAAAGGGAGAGGGAGCACAGCCTGTTTGTTCAGCTTTGATGGAAAACAAATGCTATTCTCCTGCTGTGTTGTCAACTTCCAATGCATTCATCTCCATGGTTGCCTGTGACTGGTCCCTGCTTCGGGGACACAGACAGCTAGCAGCATCAGTTTAGACCTTGGGCAGCCCCTCCTCTGGCCTGCCTGTCAGCCTCCACTCCAGCCCACAAGTGTGAGGACGTGGGGGCTCTCGTGTCATACAGCGAGATTTTTGCCTGGAATCAGTCATGGCTTTCAAGATTCTTTCTCTAAACTGCCCCTGACCCCCAACACTACCCCTGTTTCAAGCATCTTTAATTCTCAAGCAAGGCTCCAACTCTAGGGACCTGGATGGACCCACTCCCTTCTCACCCAGAGAGTGAAGGTGGAGAATGACCAGGGATGCATGTCCAGTCACCAGGGCCTTGCTGCACCCTTCTCCCTCGTCCAGGGTCTTCCCCAGCAGATCCAAGGGTCAGACCCCAGGCCTTGATATCACAACCCCTTACATCCCTCCTGCTCTGAAGCACAGAGCACCCCAGTTCACTAACACACCAGCACTCCCTGCCCTCAAGGAACTTGGCCTTTACGCAGTAGCCATCCAGGGAGCAACCTCAGGGCAGGGTCCTCTCCAGGACTGGGCTAATGAAGGGGGCAGTGGGGTGAATAATTCAAAGCGGCAGATAATACGAAACTCATTTCCATTTGGCTGGGGAATGTTCACTCTATGATTTACTCTCCTCATTATGGTTGGCCCAGGTGAAAATTAAAACAGGCTTTTCTTTTTCAAGCTACACAGGATAGAGGGTAGGCAAAGACTAGGAGGCTAGGTAGCATTAAAGGTCACTGTGGCTAGACTCCATAATTATGAGCTGACATAGACTTGAAAGTTACTGCAGGCAGAGGTTGTATTTCGCTCAGACTGGGGCTCCCTGAGGACGGGGCTGCCTCTCCCCTCATACTGGGCTCCCTGAGGATGGGGCTGTGTCCCCCCTCAGACTGGGGCTCCCTGAGGATGGGGATGCATCTCCCTCAGACTGGGGCTCCCTGAATCACGGCTGTCTCATCCCTCAGACTAGGGATCCCTGAGGACAGGGCTGACTCCTCTTAGCCTGTGGCTCTCTGAGGATGGGGCTGTGTCTTCCCTCATCCTGGGGCTCTCTGAGGACAGGGCTGTGTCTCCCCTCAGCCTGTGGCTCCCTGAGGATGGGGCTGTGTCTCCCTCAGACTGGGGCTCCATCAGAGAGGGCTGTATCTTCTTTCTGTATAGCAAGAATCAGCCCAAAGTTCTGCCTCCTGGGTCTGAGGCTGACATGAACAATGTCCTCCTGTTTCCTCACAGCATGGGGCCCTGCTGAGGGCCTGGTCTTCCTGAGCACAGAGCTGGGCCTCAGCAGGGGCTGGCCAGGCTGCATCTCCGGAGCGTCATGTCCGCAGGCTGTTCTGCACAGAATCTCACTACACAGGCCTATGGGTTATCACCCCTCCCTGCTATTATGTGTGTGGTATAACACTATGCATAGCATATTTAATCTTGGGCTCCTAATAACCCCTCTTATTATTAAAACAAAAATAATTTAGAAAATCGAATTTTCCTTCCTGAAGGGCATTTGTGTTTCATTTGCCTGTTTGTGGGTGGCCAGGCAGGGCTGCTGCAGTGGAGAACGGGTTCTAGACAAAGACATCCCACGTTGTACCGGCAAGGTCTGCTCTCCCCTTGGCCTTGGGACCAAATCCTCACCTGTCGATCAACCTGGCCTTGTAGTAGGAAATCAAGATGCACAAAAACAAGAGGCCTTTTCAGCTGGGACTAGCTTTACTGTTCTTGAGCCCCCGCAAATTGTTTCAGTAGACGTAAGTCACAGAAAACTGCCACAATAGGGAAAAGGCCCATTTGGGGGATTCCCATAATAGGTTCCCTATCTCATGTGCATTAGCCAGCTCTGAGTATTTACCGAGAAGCCATGAAAGGATCAGGATGAGATATGGATCGGGACTTCCAGGGCCTCTGAGGGCAAAGAGAGGTTAGGCCAATATGCCATCTCTATCCCCATGCACATACTATAAATGCTTCCTCCAAGACCAGGTAGAACCCGGGCCCCTGATCCTTCCTCCCACTTTGCAAAAGACAAATGAAGCAGAATCCCCCTGCCCGTGGCTTTAGTGCTCTCCTGTGTCCCCACAGTTCTGGGGAGAAGGGATAGAGACACTTTATCCGTCAGGGCCTGAGAGGAAACAGACGGGAGAATCCAAGCAGTAGCTGAAGGATGGTTGATGAAGGGGCCATTTAGGGAGGTGTGGGCAGGGTGGGGGACCAAGAGGTGGCGGCGTAGCACCCAGGGGGTGGCAACAGAGGGAGCCGCTCAGCCTTCCACCTCTAGCCTAAAGGGACAGGGTAGATGGCAGTTTCTGGAAGCCAGACAGGGCACAGCCATGGGAGAAGACTTGTCCAACAGGAGGATGTGGCCCTAAGTAGACAGGTACAACCCACTGATAACCTCGAGCTGGGGGGTGGGGGGTGGGGAGCTGGCCAAAGGAGTTAGCCTGTCTCTTTCACCACCCTTTCACCGCCTGCTGATGCCCCCCAGTGGCTAAACCCGACTAGAGGCCAAGGGGTAAGGAAATTTGCATGGAGTTGCCTGTATGGCACAGAGCAGGGCAGTTAAATGTGGAGAATTTATTTGGAGGAACAAAGACATGAAAACTAGCACAGATGGGTAGTCCTCTCTTTTCAGCTTTCTCAATGAGTTACTGGATAATGAAGGCACTTGGAAGTATAGGACAATGAAGAAAGGGGAGAAGGAGAAAGAGACAGAGACCGATGAGACAGATGAATCCACTGGAAACAACAAACCCACCAACTCAAGAGCAGTAAATATGAATTCAATCTGGTTTTGCCATTTACAGAACCCAGCCTTCTAAAGCGCTGACAGGCTGATCAGATAAAAGGCGCTGTTGCCACCAGGACAGCACATTTAAATTTTTATTGCAAACACCAGGCTCCATTACCCTGGGATTTGCTCTCTGCATTCCTAATACTCTCTTTCCTGGGGTGGGAATGGGAGCATCCTGACTCTCACTAACAGCTGGATACAGCAGGAAGAGTATGCATAGGAGTTCTACAAGCTGGGTCCCTGTACTGACCCTGCTTTGGGCCTCAACAAGCCACTTCTCTTTGTACCTCAGATTCCTCATCTGGGCAATTAGGCTGATGGGAGTCATCAATTCAAGTTTATTTCCAGCCCTGCTCTGATTAAATGTGGGCAAGGAACAACGAGGACTCAGAAAACCCTAGCCGTTAGTCCACCCCGCCCAGTTTCGTCCAATGTGCAGAACGAGAGGTGGTCTCCCTTCAGCCCTCAAGTTCCAACAGGGCTTCTTTTTCACCGCTTTGCAATTTGCTGCTTCTCCATTTCCTCCTGCCTCTGTCTTCTTCATCATTTTTTTCTTATTACCTCCAGTGTCCTCACTGGAGACTTGGTTTGCTGTCAAGAGCTGAAACAATGTAGTCAAGCCCTCCCTCCTGCACTCCCTCCACCTCACCCCTGTAGACACAGGGACCTGCTTTACTCAGCAGCAATGATTCAACCACTCAGTCAGGCTTCTGTCAAGCACCAGTCCCATGTGGGCATGCAGACATAGGGGTGGTGAAAAGAGCTGGATAGGACATCTCCCCTCTTCTCAGGAGGGGCTTACAAACACATACCTGGATAAGTACAATCCAAGGGAGGAGGGAAGTTGGCATTTTACACATTTCATTTAAACCATTCAATAATGCAATACCATCTGCCCATTTTATAAGTGGAGAAATTGAAGCTTAGGAAGCTTACACACCTTGTTCAGTAACTTACGACAAAAGGCAGAGCTGGAATTGCAGTCCAGGTATGTCCTACCCCTCCCAGATGACAACATTCTCAAGGCAGAGAAAAAAGAGAGTGATAGAGTGCTATGGGAATTCTATGGAAGACTCCTCCACCAACGAGGGCAAGGGAAGGCTTCTTGGAGGAGGTGATGCTGATTGTGGCCTTGAATGACAGGTGGTAGATTTCAGCAGCTTGGGTCAGTTGTCTTAATGAGGACGTTCTAGAAGGAAGAGCAAAGATTCCAGGTGTTGTGATTGGAGAGAGGTGGATGAATGTACCAAAGGTGGACAATAATAGGGGCCTTTTAAAAGAAGCATCTTTAAGAGGTCCTGGCTTGAGAAGTGCTGGCTTAAGAAGCTTGACTTGCTGGCAAGGTGGCTAGGGGTAGGCACATGGCCTCTGGGGTCCAGCCACTTTGTAGGACTAAGGAGTCCCCTCAGCTTCAGTTCTGGCTTGCCTCTTCCTGGCCCTGTGCGGGCAAGTTGCTTGACCTCTCAATATCTCAGTTTCCTCACCTGTAAAACTGAATAATCTCATGAAGTTGTGATGATTGAGTCAATCCTGTAATACACTAAAACAGGGCTGGGCACACAGTAGAATCTCAAAACAGTGCTTCCCATCGCAGCTCTTATGACGTGCACCATCTTTAAGTTGTGACTGGCCGTTCTCAAGGAGAAGCTTTGGTAAAGAATGAATTGTAGATTGCCACCAATATAAAAAGCTGCAGTGTAAAACATATTCACAGAGCTCAGCACCTCCTGGGGGCCTCGCCACTGGTTTAGGAAATTCTGCTGTTGTGGGTTAGATGGGTAGGAACAGGGCCGTGAATAGGAAGCAATAATCAAATCTTCCTCCAGCCGGGCTGCTCCTGAATCTAAGATCAGGCTGGGGTGTAGTTTGGGTGTAGGAGGCCTCCTTGACCGGGAGAAAGGCAATCAGCAGTAGAGAGATTTTTAAATTTTTAATGAAGGAAGAAGCATTCCAAGGTAAAAGTGGCTAGGGCCCATGAAGGCCATAATGCAGCCCTGCTCAGGGACACTTTCTGGGCACCCATTATGGGGACTACAGAGAAGAGAGGCTCTCCCTCTCCCCCACTGCCCCTGCCTTCTTCCGCTTTGATCATTACAGGCTTTTTAGTAACTCCTTCCCCAGCAGCTTCCTCACTGCCAGTGGCCCTGCCGGGCACAGCTGCTGTGTGCTGTGTGCTGTGTTCATGAGGCTTCTGCCACTGGGGCTAAGTGTATTTATTGTGCTACACCATTAGCGGTGATACGTATGTATTGAACACCTGCCGTGCTGAGCTCTATACAGAGTCTGAGTAAATAGTTCCTTTCTGTCCTCTGGGAGACTGCAATCTATTAAAGGCAAGACAGAGTCTGCACAGAGGAAGATACACAATTACCTTCTTCCAGTAGGAGAGAGACATGTGCAGGTAGAGGGCAATAATGAGAGCAAAATCTGCTCTATTTCTCCTTCAAACTAGACCTCCCAGAGAAGTGGGAGCTGTATTTCCCTCACACTGGGGCTCCCTGAGGATGGGGCTGCGTCTCCCTCAGACTGGGGCTCCCTGAGGACAGGGCTGTGTCTCCCCTCAGACTGGGGCTCCCTGAAGATGGGGCTGTGTCCCCCCTCAGACTGGGGCTCCCTGAGGATGAGGCCACATCTCCCCTCAGACTGGGGCTCTCTGAGGACCAGACTGTGTCCCCCCTCAGACTGGGGCTCCCTGAGGATGCGGCTGTGTCTCCCCTCAGACTGTCCTTCAACCACGCCACAAATTTCCTCATTATCCTATTAGTTTTCCAAGAACACTGCATTTCTACTTTCTCTATTCAAGGCAAAAGACCCTACCAACCTTCTCGTTAATCTCAGGCAAAGCATGTCCCCACTATATGCTTTAGCTTTCCTGTGCAAACCAGGTCATTTCCTTTAACGTTGGGGTAATGTCATGACGTCACCTTCAGACTCAGAACTCTGCCTCACTCTCCGACTCTCTTCTTTCCCCAAATTTGGCCACCTTTAACATCACCGTGGGCAGGGTTGTCACCATCTTGTGATGTCTTCTTCCACCTGAACTAAGTGGGTACTGGAGTTTAGAATCTTTAACAAGTTTGTTCCCAAACCTTTATTTTCTGTGAACCTCTCAGAAAGTGAAAGACTTGACTTTTGCTCAAATAATTCTCACTCTTCATTACTTCAAATGTAGATGACGTCATCATCATCATCATCATCAAATGGTGAACTCTTGAGTGCTGACTCTATGCGAAGCATTTTCTGCTTTAACACATGTCATAGTCCCACCCACCCTATGAAGTAGGTGTGGGAATTATTGCTATTTTACAGATAAGGTGAGGCCCAGGGAGCTGTTTAGATGATTTACTCCAGTTGGCCTATCTAGCTGGTGGCCCCTCATCCATCTGGGCTCTCAGAGAGCCCTGTAGACATTGCCAAGGTCGAAAAGCCCTAGGACTCACATATGTTCTCCTCCGTTAAAACTAACCAACAAAGTGTACACAAGGCTCTCGCCAAACCGTAATCACTTTACCATCAAACACTGATGTTAACTGATCATTGACCAAGAAAGAATGGGGAGCATGTCTTGGGTTTCAGGGAGGGAGACCCAGCCTTGATGTGTCAAAAGTCATGAGTGCTCCTACTGTCAGGGCAATAGCCGGTGAGAGACCAGGAGTGTGGGTCCTCCTGAGCAGTGTCCTTCACATCCGTCACTTGGCCTTGGGATCTGTGGGCTTGCTGAGTTGGGGAAACAGCTCACACCTTCCTGCTATGAAGAGGAGACGTAGAGTCAAGAGCTTAGCTGAGACAGGGAGTTTTGTGCTTCTCCTGCAAGCCCCTGGGCTTAGTGCACCCAGCAAGCGGGTGCTCACCTCCAGACCCCACCTCCGGCAGCCTCAAGTAGGGTGAAAAAAATAAATATTTTGAGAATCAGGAGATCAGGATGAGCCTGAGGCCAAAAGAGACTCATCTCTGCCAAAGTAATAATGTTATCCCATAAATATACACAAATTGTAAATTTACGATAAAAGATAAAAGTTTAAAAAATGAAATCCTCGCATCCTCCTGTAGCCCTAATCTTTTAGATTCTTAGCTTGCTGCAGTACTCAAAAAGATCAAATACATAGATGGTTAAAATATTAACGGCTGATTATGTTAAATGAGAATGCTACACTCCCTTAACCAAAGGACAGAATCACTAATGAATTTTTAGGTGTTATCTCCTGACTTGTGGGGCTCGTGTCTGGAGAGACTGCAAGGCTGGGGAGAGTCTAATTGTTTCTCTTAATTTGCACCATATACATGTTTCCTGTCCTTTGACATAAGGCAGAGTCAAAGCAGCTGAATATTTCTGGCTTCAATTCCCTTGCAGAACTGGAGACTGAGTGGAGGAGGCTGGATGGAGGGTCTGCGGGCTGGAAAAGGGGTACTGGGTCTATTGTGCAAAGGAAGGAAGCAAGGGTAGTTTCCTTCTTTAGTGGGGAGGGGTAATGGGGAAGTCAGGCTGGTGGCTCAGAAGTGTAACCAAAGCAATCAGCCCTTCATGGATACACAGCACTGTGCTCTTCCTCTACGGGGTGACTATGATGGCCGCTTGGCTGTTCCCTAATATCCATTTCCCTATTCTTCCCTAGTAAGAATCCCCAGTTGCACATGGTGAATATAACTGATAATAGGGTATTGTACATTTCAAAATTGCTAAAAGAGCACACTTCAAATGTTCTCACCACAGAAGTGTTAAGTATTTGAGGTGATGGGTATGTTAACTTGACATAATTATTCCACAATGCATTTATAAATCAAAACATTCCTTTGTATCCCATAAATATATACAAATTGTAAATTGGCAACAAAAGATACGATTTTTAAAAAGAGAAAAGAAGTCCCAAGTGTTATTTGGCCAAAAGACCACCCTCAAATAAAGACTGTATTTCCCAGCCTCCCCATACTTAGGTGTGTCTGCATGACTTAGTTCCAGCCAAAGGGTTGCATGTAAGTGTGTACTATGGGATGACCCACAGTATCCTTAAAGAAAGGTCACGCCCATCTTTTCTCCTTCCTGCTTTCTACTGATTGGAATGTAGATGGGTTGGGTGGAGCTTGAGCAGCCATCTTGGACCATGAGGTAGTGGCCAGGTGTTGAGAATGCAAAACAGTAAGATGGAAGGAACCTGGGTACCTGTGATCAGGCGTCACCACATAGCCCTGGACTTCCAGCAGTTTGTTTCTTTTTTCATTACAACTTTCTATTTTTAAATAGCTTAGGACTCATAGGAAGTTGTAAAAATGGTATCAAGAGTTTCTATATACTCTTCGCCCCGTTTTCCCCATTGGTAACATATTACATGGCCACAGAGCAACTGACATTGGTACAGTGCTATTCACCCAAATAGAGACCTT
This sequence comes from Saimiri boliviensis, assembly GCF_048565385.1. Lineage (NCBI taxonomy): Eukaryota > Metazoa > Chordata > Mammalia > Primates > Cebidae > Saimiri > Saimiri boliviensis. The sequence goes on from NC_133452.1 coordinate 104,945,567, forward strand.
ATCTCTGTATTTCTGTATTTGTGACATGATAGAGAAATAACATTCTAGCTTGTTTGGGCTACTTTGCATTGTTTTGGTTTTATTTGTTATCACTCACAATGAAATCTATTTCTAACTGATATCATTTCCAAAAAATATAAGGTGGCACCCCAACCCATCCCTGAGAAAAGGATATGGTAGGCAGAAGGAGCTGATGCAGACACAGGGAACCAGAAAAACTTCAGGACAAGATAGAAAAGTCCTTTGAAAGAGAGAGAGATACAGGAGTACCAACATCTTTCCTTTCGATGGTGCTGAGAGATCTGTTCTCTCCGGCCTCCTGACCCCACCGCTGAACTTTGCTTCCTTGCCTCACCTTCTCGATCTCAGTGCTCCCCTTTCTCATGTTCGAACCACCTGTATATCCACATCTTACCTACCTAGAGCTCTGCATCTCCCTGCTAATTCTTGGAGACTTAAGATTCTCATTACTATTGCCAGCTCCTGGCCCATCAGAGTCACATGTTGGAAGAGAGGAGTGAAGGCGGGTGACATTTGTTGGTATTTTCAATTCGGGTGAAAACAAACAAATTGCACTGAAGTTAAATGTCAAAGGCCCCTGAGCATATTGCAAGGGAGAGAGGGAGGGAGGAGTGCCTCTTCACAGGGGCAGCCTTCTCCTTGTCCCTGGGTGGGTATGCATAGGGGATGCAACTGTGCTGGAAGCCTGCAAGGAGGGCCAAGAGTTCAGTGTCTGTCCAATGTCCAACTTCATCCCATTGCGGGCAGACTGGTTATACATGGGCAACACCCAAGTGAGGACATTCATTTATTCTCCATCTGTTCATTTAGAGAACATTTACTGAGAACTTACTACATACAAAAGTTGCTATAATAGGTGCTGAGGGAAGCCAACTATGAAACAAATTTTGGCTGGTGTCCACTTCTAGGGAACGGATCTCTTTTAGAGAAGACATAAGACGTGCAACTATGTAATATAAGAAGCAAATAAGCATCATCACTAGGAGTACAAAGTTCTTTGAATACTCAGAGGAGGAAGGAAGATCAGGGAAGATTTCAGAAGCTTTATCATGAGACCTGAAGAAGGGGCAACATTGAGACATGCACAGATGTGGGCTATAGTTGCCCCTCACCTGAAAGACAGCATAAATGCATTTCCATGGATATCACTATTAGCTTTGATATCATTGTTTCCTCAAACTAAGGAGAAGAGCACTAAGGGAACTGGACATACGTGACATAATCTAGCAGAGGAGGTCTTGTGTGTCTCACTCCTTAATCCCTGAGGGGAATTTCTGTGGCCAGTGAACTGATTGAAATTGTATGTCACGTTTTTCTGTGATTACGCAATTTTCTGGAAAGAGTGTCCACAACCTTCATCAGAATCTCCATGGTAGAGGTGACTTCTCCCAGAGTTCGGTTCTTATTCCATAACCTGTCAGGAAGTGGGGCCTCATGGAATCTTGGACCAATACCTGTCTGTCTGAATCTACTCCCAAAGGAGAGGTCAGAGGTTTCTAGATGTGGTTCTTCCTGCACAAGCTCTAATTCCTGAGACCTGCGTTACATGTCTCATCTGGAGCGACCATACAGCAGCTGCAGCTCAAGCGGGTGGGGCAAGAGACAGAGAAACAGGGGAAAGGACAAGGCAAGCTCTTCCCCTGGGGGAAGCAGCATCTTCTGCTTACATCTGGCCCTGTGGTGATTGAATTATCAACCCTCTGACTTAATGAGTACCTCTCTAGTCTGGCCATGCGGCCTGCATTGGGGAGAGCAGACATTTCATTACTAGAATTCAGTGGTGCCGTGAGGATCCTGGTCTCCTGACAATTATGAGGAGGAGCTGTAATGCTAGGCAGCAGCCTGTGTGAGCCTTGCCTTGTTAGAAACATGCCAACTTCTGCCACTCCCTAGTCACATGTGTAGCTCTGTGTGACCAGGGGAGGCAAGATGTCTCTTCTAGGAGACCCAAAGTACAAAACAAATGCCTTATTTGGATGTTCCCTTGGGCCTGGATCGTCTGGCTACCCAGATAGAAGACACAACATCCTTGAAGATTAGAATTTAGAGAGAACTGCACAGGTTGCTGGCGGACAGTTTCTAGGAATCATCATCACTCCTTCATCTTGTTAGCTCCACGGTCACCTCTCCCAACTAAAATGACCTTAGGGACACGTCAGGTCACAGTAGATATCACCATTATCTTTCCTTCTACACAAGGAGAAACAAAGGCACAGGGAAGAGCCCAGGGGCACTAGTAGAAGACTGGGAGAATGTCGGAACTGTCTAATCTTACCACCCAGTGAGTCTTCTAAGAGTCAAGGGAAAAGCATGGATCATAATTGCTGTGTAATGTGACAGTGCATGTCAGAGTTTCTCTTGGTTACCCTGCCTCATGTCCATGGCATCGCCTTGCCTCAAGAACAGAGACACGGTTGGTCCACACCAAAAGCCCAAGGCCAACCAGATCTTGGGTCAACCATGCCATAGGACTCCTCCTGTGACACTGCTGACATCCCAGACCAACAACAATTCAGAATTAGCCACATCCGCTGGCAAAGTCACGATAGCCAGCGGGGTATCGCCAGTCAGGGTTACAACGGCACTCTCTGCCTTGATGAGTCCTAAGCACTGCTGGATTATTATCTCAGGGCATCCTGACCTGAGGGAAAGAGAAGCACATTTCAGTCTGTGGCTGTGTGATTCTCCTTACATACTCCACCCTGGAAGCCAGAAGAACTGAGGGATTCGACACACCTGATTGTTCCACCAAGTCCAGAAAACTTTAGTGATGGGTGACAGATCTCTGAGAAGAGCCACACAGACCACGAGTAGGATAGAAATGACTAAGGACATAAGGGAGGTTCCTTTGAAGCCAACTGTATGAACATCATGGAATTGTTCTCCCCCCCCCAGTACTTCCTTAGCACACAGAGAGGAGGGCATGGACCCAGAGAAAGAAGGAAGCAGAGGCTGAGAAAGAGAGGAGGGGGAGGAGAGAAGGAAAGGAAGAATAATATACACAAGGAACTTTAGAAAGAGAAATTCCAGCATATCATATCAGTCCCTTAGGGCAAAAGATTTGGTTGTACCCTTGGGCAACTTATGTGAAACAAGAGTGACTCATTGCTAGGTGTCAGAGAAGAGGCAAACTGCATTGACAGACTAGGGATTCTTCACCAGTGGGAATGTTCTGTGGCACCCTGCTTCAGGCTAGAGATGGGTCCTGATCACTACTGCAGATAGAGACTCCAGCTCACTCCAAGAAGTAACCTAAAGTCCTTTCCTGTTATGTACCCTGCAGGTAACTCTCACCCTGGAAATGTCATTGATGATGTCAATACAGTTGGAAGGATAAAGGAAGAGGAGTGTTGGAGAGTGAAGATGTGGCAACAGGGTTGAGGGCAAAAGAGAAATGATTGGCTAGCTTTGATATTCTCATCGTGCATTGACATGGCACAATATGGGGGATCGATGGATGCTAGCTCAGCTCTCTCTAGCTTTAAGGATCCTAAGCATCCATATAACAAGCATCACCCCCAACACCCACCGCCACCACCCTTAGCAATGCCAGGCCCATCACCACCCACCACTCCTCAGTAGGGTCAAGACCATTGTTACTAACCCAACCCAGACACACACACCCGCGTGCACACACACACACACACACACTCACACACGCACCTCTATTTGAGTTGACTTTGATATTCACGTTTCTTTCCTCTGAGCTAAAAAGACACTTTTTTTTTCCCTAAAAGACATTTGCCTAGAAGGAAGCATGGTCAGGACTGGGTGATATGCAGGAGTATCTGGAGTTTTACTCGCATCAGTCACCAGGTGTTTAATTTGCTGAGAGCACGTTATGTGCCCAAGGATAAATAAGTCCCTGATTCTGACCATTCTCTACAACAAACTAATTTTAAGATTCTTTTGGATGTGCCAAAGCTCAAAGCAAAATGTTCCCATAAATATCCAGACCCTGTCCATTGTTTCATCAGATTCAAAACACCTGCCAGCCTCTCCCTGCTTCAGATGAACCCTCTAGCTCCTGTGTGGTTTCTGTGCTGGACTGTCTCTCTGCACCACCTCATCCTGCTAGGATTGACTCTGGGTTCCGTGAAGTAGGGACTCCTGTCTACCTGGGATGCTCCAGACCAAGACCACTGATGATTTAAAAACTCCTTGGATGTCTAACAGGCTCAACCTTGTTGATTTCAAGGAAATAACAAGGAAAACACTTTAATTTCATTTTTTCACAGAGTTTGGTAGAGACAAAGATGTTTGATAATAGCCAGTGCTGGTGAGGCTGTAGGCAAGCAAACACAGCCAAACACTGTTGGGGCTGTGGGGGAGGGAGGTGAAAATTAGGGCAGACTTGTTGAAAGACAATTTGGAAATATCTATAGAAATTTTAATGCTTTCTGTCATGGGTCCATCTAGCTGGGGATGGTGTCATGGGTGGCAAAATTTACCAAGACATTTCTAGGTAAAGAAAGTTGATTTATTAGAGAACATCTGAACATATGTTGAAAGGGTACAATGGGCAGCACAGCAGAGAAGGGGCTGTCTGCAAAGAGGCTGCAGGGCTGGAGGGAAGTTTTATGGGGTCAGGCTGGAGGGGGTGTGCAGAAGGAGGTCATTGTGTCCTCAAATCATTTGTGATTGGCCATCTCTCAGAACTATTGCTCATTTTTCTCCCCTACCTGGGGCTCTACCTGGGGCCCCTTCCTTGTTCTTACCTACTTATCAGGACTCTACACTATCCACTCTTTGATCCAGCAATTTCACATCTAGGAATTTATTCTGCACATATACTTGTACTTACACACACAAAAAATGTAGATATAAGGATTTTGTCACAGCATTGTTTATAAGAGCCAAAGACTATACATAACTTAAATATTTACCTACAGGATACTCATATGTGAAATGATGAGTTGCAAAACCTAATGCATAGTGAGGTCCTATTTGTGTCCCTGGAAAGGAGATACACACACACACACACACACACACACACACACACACACAAACACACATACATCTATTTATCTTCTATATGCTATCTATGTAGAAGCCAGAAATTTTCTGAAAGGTTTCGCTTAGAATTGTAACTGGAAATCTAGGACATAAAAAAATATCCTTTTTATTATACATACTTTTGCACTGTTCCCATTTTTAAAATTGAAATCCAATGCTTTTATAATAAAAAACTATTTGTAAAGTAAACAACTGAAATAAAATTCAGACCTCTGGACCCTCTCCCCTCCTCTTTATTCTCATGGTTTCTGCCTGGGAGCCACGCTTTCCTCTCACTCGGTTTATCACCGTAGCTTTCTGTCACTCCTCAGTGTGCAAAGCCTGTGCATCTCTGAGAGATTACTTTGCACCACTCTACCAAACACATCAAGATCTCATGGCCTTACCTGCCCCTCAGCCCACCAGCTGTTTGTTCCACCTCAGTTGTCACCTCAGCAAAACAATTCTATGCAGTCATGTGGATTCCATGTGGGGTCTGGCATAAGCCCCCATACCACCCTATGGCATGGGATCTGGCTTCAAGAGCCGCCCCTTAAGAGGCCAGTGACACAACCTGGAAGTGCAGGGGAGTTAACTCCGTATGGGGTGCTAGCCAATGGAAACACTGTAAAACGGAGATAAAAGTATTACATGTTCCCCCTCAGGGCTCTCAAACAAGCTAACAAATATCCCAGCTTTCCTCACTCTAAAGGGCTGTGCAAAGATGAGGAGTTACCATGCAGCAGCAGCATCACCATCATCTTTATTGTGTTATTTTGTGTCCCTGAGCATACACATAAGAGCAAAGATATCAGCAGGGGGGAAGGGGTGGGACTTGCCAATATGATGAGTGTGTTCGGGTACCATCCTGTGATTACGTTACATTGGAGGGCAGAGGAAGTTTTGCAGATGTTATTAATGAAGATCCCTCATCAACTGACTTTGAGTTAATCATAAGGAAAGTTATAAGGAAAATTTTCGATGCTGCAAAAGAAGTAGCACCCGAATATAAATTTCCTTGGGAAGGTAATTTACTTCTATAAAAGGGTGCAGCTCAGATGGAACAATGGTGAGTGCACACACCTGGAGAAGGGAGGGGAAGGTACTAATGCCTGATGGAGGTTGCCCCTACTGCTGTGTCATTCCCCTATTGGCTAGGGTTAGACAGCACAGTCTACTCTAATTCCGGTTGGCTATTTTAAAGGAAGCAGGGATAGGAGCCAGAGTGGAGGGGTGGGTAGTTTGGAGGGAAGGACGGTCATGGACAGGTCAGAGCAGGTAGCCAGGGGTCAGAGCAGGTCACCAGAGCAGGTGACCGGGGCAGGTGACCAGGGTGAGTCAGGACAGAGCAGGGGACTGGGGGAACAGATGTGAACTGCTGATTAGAACTGGTGGAAAAGGCTGTTCACTGAAACTACAAGGAAGTTAAACTTTAAAATGGAGGATTAAAGAATAGGAGAGCTGAACATGCTGACATACTTTGAAGAGACACTTGGGGTTCACTATATCTAACAAGGGAGATTGTCCTGGGTGGGCCTGATCTAATTAGGTGAGCCCACAGAAGGGACTCAGCCTTTCCTGAAGTCATGGAGATTCAAAGTGGGAGAGACGTTTCTCTTGCTGGCTTTGATGGAGCAAACTGGCGTGTTGCGGAGAGGCCTGTGAAGCAGGGAGTGGTAGGCAGCCACCAGGAAGCAGGAGAGACCCCCAGGTTGACAGCCTGCAACAGAGAAGGGGTCTCAGTTCTGCAATCTCAAGGCACTGAATTCTGCCAACAATCTCAAGGGAGCTTAGAAGTAGATACGCCCCTAGAGTCAAGCCTACAGATAAGAATTCTTTGACTTCAGCTGTGAGAGACCCTGAGCAAAGGAGCCACAGAAACGGTGAGGCAGTGAATCTGTGTTGCTTGAAGCCATTAAGTTCCTGCTAATTCATTATGCAATAACAAAAAACTAACACATATTCAGAAGTGTGAATTCATTTTAGACTAAAAGAAGGAGGCAGCTAACTGCTTAGAAAGCCAGAGGAGAAGGACAATGAACTAGAAAATGAATCTAGGAAAGAGCAACTGAGAGAAAGTAGACCCAGGTATGTCGATGAGACGTGTTTCCTAAGCCAAAAGTAGCCTACTCAGTAGCTAGCCTGAGTACTTAGGGTCGCTGATGTCTTCGAAACTTGTGCTCGCGTGTGTGGCCAAGGCCACAAAATAATGATTGTGCTGCTGCTGCATGGCAACTCCTGCTGTTTGCACAGCCCTTTAAAGTTAACAAAGCTGGCATATTTGTTGATTTGCTTGATTCTCTAAGAACCCTGAAGGGAATATTTAATACTTTTATCTCTATTTTACAAATGAAGAAAATGAAAACAGATCATGGAGGGCTTTCCATAGTTACACAGTTATCAAAGGCTGCCCAGGGCCCAGACCCAAAACTCACGACTCCCTCTCCAAGGAAGGACAGAAAAAGGAAGCGGGAAAAGCTGTAGCTGTGCTCCTTGGGTCAAGGACACAAGAACCAGACTCAGAGGCAGCCCGACTACCGCTTACTTAGAGTCATTTTGGCACCTAAGGAAAAATAGCATTCCCAGCATCCCCACACGTGCTTCTCTTTAGCCAGGAACACAGCAACGGTGCAGCTCTTCAGCTTTCAGCTCAGTGAAGGATAGAGATGGTCACCATCCAGTCCTCTCCAACCATCCCAAACCACCTCCCCTGCACCCCTCCCCACCGCCCTCTCCTGTTTTCTCCTCCTCCTCTTCCCCTATCAAAACATACCTGTTCTAATTCCTAGTCTCCGCTAAGAATATCATCACCATATGGAGGTAGTGATGGATAACAATGGTTTACATTCCTGTCTGTAAGCCAAGAGAGATGTGTATATGTTAAGAGTTTTTTCCTTAGAGCCCTAATCCAAAGGAAGGATCTTAAATATGTGGATTTAGGGCCTTGAAATATAGGTAAGGTGATTACTCTGGAAGAAAGCCTGGCATTCCACAAGGAAGTTTGGGGGAGAAAAATGGATTAGCCTTTTTCTCCCCCAAAATAGCTATCTTGTCAGTCACATGTATAAATATTTTCTGCTATCCCAAGGGAAAGGCAGGTGAAGCTTGTCTTATTGTCAGCAGAGGGTTACATCAGAAATGAGAAAACTCAGGCCAGACGCAGTGGCTCATGCCTGTAATCCCAGCACCTTGGGAGGCTGAGGCAGGAGAAATCACTTGAGCCTAGGAGGTTGAGGCTGCAGTGAGCCATGATCGTACCTCTGCACCCCAGCAACAAAGCAAGACCCTGTTTCCAAAACAAAAATAAAAAGAGAAAGAAGATGATACAATTCTTTAAAAACCTGAAGGTGCCATGATTTACCGTGGGATCTTGTGCAAACGTGTGGTAGATGTGACGAGTGGTCACCAGTAGCCAGTTCTCCTTCCCTTCTAGATAACACTTCCCAGTACTCTTGCTGGTCTAAGAGCTCCGTGACTGCATCTGACCGGTGAAATGTGAGCAGAAGCAATGTGTGTGATTGACATACCTGACTGTCCAGCCCCTCTCCTGCCCTGCCATGGGGGCCAAGGGGGCTGTGTGGTCCAGAAGTTGTAGCTACAGGAAAGTGAAGCCGTCGTTAACCTGGATCGTTGAGGACCACATATATGTGGACAGCTGCCCTTAAGAGTCATTCAGGCCCATAGTGGATTTGTGAGGGTGAGAAATGAACATTTGCTGTGTAAGATTGGAGGTTGCCGGTCACTAAAGCATATGCTTTCTTATTCTGATTAACAGATCTCTTAACTTCACTGAGCCTGTTTTCTCTAACATGTGGAGAAAACCTGCCCAGCCTTCATTGTAGGGTGACAGTGAGAAACAGATGAAACCACTGATAACTGCTCTGTAAACATGAATATATAAATTATGCCAGGTTAAATCAAGGCATGGGCAATTTGCCAGAATGGAAGTTTCACTGCCAATTGGTGCAGGCAGTGATAAGCCTCACACAGTGGGGAGAGCTAGGCACTGGACATTTTTATTTAAAAAAGGTACTATTTAGCAGCAGCAAGAAGTTCAAAGTTCTCTGAGAACAGGAACACATGTCAACACTTCCCAGTGCTCTTATGTCAGTCCAGCACTGACCACTGCAGTCTACACATTGGTTTCTATATCCTGGCTATGCTGACAGGTGATAGTCCAGAGCAACATAAAGTCTGGACTTTCTCCGTTCCCCTCAACAGTGAGACAGAGCAGAAGTACGAATCACTCTTCTCTCCATGCTAACAGACCCCATCTCTCCTTCAAGGGTGCTTGGGCAAATGATACTAGCCTCTCCTAGAATGACAGTGTGACCTTGTGTTCTCCCAAGGAATGTGCAGCAGTAATGAGGGCAACTTCTGTATCCCTTGCTTTAAAGAAAAACTCTTATGCTTGGCTTCTTTCCAATTCCCAGGAGTTGGATAGTTGCCAGCCATCCAGCCCCAACAGTGCAGATGAGCCCAACACCCAAGATGTTTGAACCACAAGATAGAAGAAACCTGGGTCTGAATGACTGTCCAGCACAGCTGACCTCACCAGATGGCACCAGCTAGACTGTTCGGTGGGAGTAAACTACACTTCCGTCTTATTTAAGCAATTCTCTTTTTGGACTCTTTGTTACAGCAACTTTGCCTTATCCTAACTGATACACTGGATTAAAAGATGCTACAACAAATGTTTTAGTTTATTTCACAAGTGTTTTCCAAGAACCCATGAGACCACCATAACAAAAAGTCTTTCTGGTTTGTAAACTTGGCTAAAGATCTCTGCCTTCCCTAAGAAGTAAAGCCAGGTCCCCAGACTACGCAGGCAGGTTGGAGGGTACCGAAGGGTGCCCTCTGGGTCCCACTATCTCACTCTCATTTCCCCCAAGAATCCAAGGAAATTGTCTCTTTACCTTGGCCACCGTATTTTCAACAAAATGAAGAAACTCTACGATGGGGCAGTCACAAGAGTAAAGTCTTAGACCAGAGGAACTTCCATTATGAGGGACAATGTGTGCCCCTAGTCTCTCCACCCACAGGGTGACTAAATAGAGTAAGAAGCTTAGAGAGGTTGTGTGTGACATATAACTCCTTAGTAAGTTGTAGCTAAATTGTAAACACTGTCCTTTAAACTACGATCTGTCAAGTACAGACACAACATGTGCATTTTGCTGTGGACTTCTCTCCATGCACACTTCACCATTTCCTCCTTCCTACTGTCCTCCCCCGTCATCTTTGCAGGGCCTAATCCCATCAGTCTTTCAGGGACCAGAACAAATGCTATCTCTTCTCCCTTGGAAAACCTGCATGTTCCCTACAACCAGGTCAGTTGTTCCCATGTCCAAATACCCAGGCACTTTCACCTGTGCTGCTTCTGGGATCCTTGGCACTGTGTGCCTCCTAGATGGGTTGGTGAAGACACACAGCAAAGGCTTGTAGTTTCAATGGAGGGAGAACCTTTTAATGAGAATATCCAGTCTTTGTCTCTGGCTAGGGGCCTTATACATTATTTCATCTAATTTTTATATCAACTCTATGAGTTGGGCACTACTACTAGCTCCGTTTTACCAAAGAGCACTGAAAGATGAAGTCACTCACTCATGGTCACCCAGCTAACAACCAGGGAGGAAGACATTCAAACCTAGGAAGCCACTATTTATAACCACTGTAAAATGCTGCCCTCATGCATGACAAGGACAATTGTCCCATGATGCTGGCACAAGGGAAATATTGATGGCAGAGAAGGTGGCTGCAACCAGGAGCAGTGGCAAGTTCAGAAGTCCTCGTGTGGACTCTTGTGGAGTCCCCTCACAGGGGCTCCTCCTGGAGGTTCCTGCTGACAGCAGACCTGAGCTTTGAGTTACTGAGCCGAGACAGTGAAACAACTATGTCAATTAAGTCAAACATCTGGTCAATGTAGTGAAAAATCAGTCACCAGGGGTCTGGCCACAGACCCAGGACTTCTTCCAGGTGGCAGAGTCTTCCCCAGGCCCCTGCACATGGAAGAGATGCTTATTTTACTCCCAGACCCTGATTTGCATGCTCCTTTCTGATTGGTTGGTGAGGCTCACATCTCATCTGGTCCTAAGGACCTACCATGAGCATAGGAGGCGCAAATTCTGTGGCCTCTGAAATGTGCATTAGAATGGAGAGCTGGATTCGGCCCAGATCCCAAAAGCACATTCCCAAGCCGGGTACTAAGTTCTGTGCTGCCTGCTGTAGAAATGCAAATTGCCATAATAAATGCCAATTATCCCAATTACCTCTAATTGTCTGGCTTGTGTAGCAACAGCATTACCATAGGAGAGGCCTACCAGGGAGAGGGTGTATTTAACAGAATACCCTATCCAGGGAGCTAGGTTACAAATGAAGTAGGTGAGCTGGCCCAGAAAGCCCCCTCCATGGCTCCTGGGATAGATCACCACAGAAAGATGAAGAGTCTTCACAGTCTCCCAGCTGCTTGGGGACAGCACTGATGCAGTGACATCTTTATGCAATGGTCATTAAATGCTATTTAAAAAATTGGCCAAGTGCTGGAGAGATAAGCACAGAGAATATATGCTTGTTCCCTACGCCTCTTCCTTCTGGCCAGCTGAGTCTATGGGACAACTAGGGGAGAGGGTAGGCTATTGAATGAAACAATGACATTATTTTCCATCATTGCAATGTAACACTTGATTCATTCATTTGTTTAATCAACCAACCAGGCAACCGGGAAGCATACACTATATACCACGCATCTGGAAACACAGCATTTTGAGCTGAAAAGTGACATTAGAAATTATACACACTGGGCTGGGCACAGTGGTTCATGCCCGTAATTCCAGCACTTTGGGAAGATGAGGTAGGAAGATGCTTCAAGACCAGCCTGGGCAACATAGCAAGATTCCATCTCCACAAAAAAATAGCGGGGCATGGTAGTCACACCTGCAGTCCCAGCTACTTTGGAGGCTGAAGTGGGAGGACTGCTTGAGCGTAGGTATTCAAGGCTGCAGTGAGCCATGATTATACCACAGGACTCCAGCCTGGGTGATAGAGTAAGACCCTGACTCTAAAAAAATAAAATTTAAATTAAAAAAAAGAAATTATATACACTGCATGTCCAACAATCATACCATGTGATTTCATTCCGTCCTATAGCAAATAATTGTTTGAGCCAGGCAGAGTTGTAGCCCCGAAAATATAGCAGTAAATAAGATAGACTAAATCCCCAGCAACCACCTCCCCCACCAAAAAAACCTCCACTTTCAACAGAACCTATATTAGAATCTGGGGAGACAATATACAAAATAAAGTAAACATAATATCAGAAGGTGGTAAGTGCTTTGAAGAAAAATAAAGTAGGGGAGGGGAACAGAGATTACCAGGTCTGACATTGAAATTTAATGTGATTTGGGTGACATGAAAGAAGATGACACAAAAACTTTAGTAGTAGCAATGAGAGACTGCACCCTCCTCCAAAAATCTCACACTCTATTAGTCACTACCTGAATAGACTAGAGAAAATTTGATACAAGACAGAAAAATGTGGTCATAGGCTATCTACCAATACATTAGCTGAGGTCCCATTTGTTGTTACGTAGGCCCATTTTTTATCAGCTTAGGCAAGATCATGAGTCTTGCTGGACCTCTTAATTCTGTTACAGTATTGATTAAGGTTGAGTAAATGCAAAACGTGCAATTTACACATACCCTTGTGAAATTAAAACCTATCCATTTACTGAGAGAGCAGTGATTACTGCAAGAACTCAGGGCAGCTCAGCTAAAACCAAGAAATGATTTCATTTGCCAATGAAGAGAAAAACAGAGACTAAATGTTAAGTCTGGGAATGGTTGCCTCCTGCTCCTGTCCTTAACCCTGCCTTGGTCCAAGGGCAGAAGCATGGGTGAGCTTAGGATGATGGAGAAAAGCCCAGAAAGAGTGGCTGGTAGGAATGTATGGCTTACAAAGGAAGCTACACAAAGTCCCTCCATACTCTCTTTCAAGATTCCAGGCATCCTCTTGGCTTTGGCTGAAGATGCCTCCTCCAGAAGCACACCGACTCCATTCCAGGAAACCCCTGCAGCTCCCCTCAGTATGTGACTCATAACCTCCCTTCCCTAAGTACTGTCCAGGAGAAGCCTGCTCCTGCCTCACTCGTTCCCTCCCCTATTACAAGAATTTTTACTGATATACAGGCATCTAGATCTGTATCTCTCATTTAGTCCTTGTGAAGCAATCCTGGCTCATCAACAGGGCCACAATGAATACAACCACAGTAATGATATCTCACAAGCGACAGCACTTTACAGTTTATAAAATACTTTTTCCCCCATATCTTTTCCTCCAAATCTCCAACAAATATGTTGGCAGAAAAAGCTGTTATATGTTATACTTTCTGGTTATGTTCCCCTTTTTATAGAGTAACCCAGAAGACCTTTGTGAATTCCCCCCCCTCATTTCCCATCTGTGTATCCACTAATATCACCACTGTAGTACATGCCACCATCATTGCTTGTCTGGAAAATTGCAACAGACCAGGAACTGCCATTGCTCTTACTATAAGCCCTTCTATCTAGCTTGTTTATCATCTTGTCAAATCTTCACAATAACTCTCCGTCTCCGTTTACTGATGAGCGCACCAAGGCTCAGAGGAGGTACCCAAGGTAACAAAGAGTGGAAGCCAGGTCAGTCTGGCCACAGTACACATGTCCACTGTTACAAGGACCAGTAGCTTCTAGTGCCCAATGTACCCTTGTGTAGTAATAGAATTGTGGCTGGGCAGATGGCTTCCAGAAAAAAAAGACCATATTTCCTAGCCTCCCTTGCAACTAGGTGTAGCCATGTGGCCAAGTTCTGGACAATGATGTGTAAGTGGTAAAGGTATGGACAACTTCCTTTTTTTTTTTTTTTTATTTGGTGGAAAGAGAGTTTCCCTCTATCACCAGGCTGGAGTGCAGTGGCACGATCCTGGCTCACTGCAACTTCCGTTTCCCGGTTTCAGGCGATTCTCCTGCCTCAGCCTCCCGAGCAGCTGGGACTACAGGCACACACCACCACACTCAGCTAATGTTTTTGTATTTTTAGTAGAGATGGGGTTTCACCATGTTGGCCAGGATGGTCTAGATCTTTCGACCTTGTGGTCCACCTGCCTCGGCCTCCCAAAGTGCTGGGATTACAGGCATGAGCCACCGCGCCTGGCCAGATACAGACAACTTCTAGTAAGCATCCTTAAAGGAAGGGTTGAGGTCTTCCCTCATCTCATTCCCACTGGCTGGAATGTGAATGTGACAGATGGAGTTGCAGCGGTCATCTTGAACCACGAGGTGGATTTGGGAGTGGAAGACATGCAAGGCAATAAGGTGCAAGGAGCTTGGACCACCCAGCTAGGGTTTTACATAAGAGGAAAATAAACTTCTATTGTCCAATTTGGATTTTCTCTCATTCAAAGTCGTATCTTGTCCTACGTTATGTAACAGTGTTTTATCTACAAACAGAGCTGCCCTTGGAATGCAGACAGATATCTCTCTACCTCTGCAACCAGAATCCTAATTTGGAGGCTCTTTATCCCTCCCCTGGACTGCTGCAATAGCTCCTGACTAATTTCCCCTGCTTCTAGTCTCAGTATTTCATTTCCATTTTCTACACTATGGACAGAGGGACCTAACAATGATACTACTCTGGCTACATTCTTTCCTGGTTCAAAACCTTCAGGGTTTCCCATTTGCTCCAAGGTGGTGTTTGAACATCTTCCAATGGGTGCTAGTGTCCCACAACTGCATTCCTGCCCAGCTCTCCAGAGAAATCTCTACCCTGGTCTGCCCAGTGATTTAAGCAGGGATGCTTACTCCACTCTATGTTCCCTGCATTTCCCTGCATGCATCATACTACTTTTCTTACTTTTCTTCTTCTTTTCTGAGGCAGGGTCTCACTCTGTTGCCCAGGTCGGAGTGCAGTGTCACAGTCACAGCTCTCTGCAGCCTCAACCTCTTGGGTTCAAGTGATCTTCCCACTTCGGCTTCACAAGTAGCTGGGACTACAGGCATGCACCACTGTGCCCAGGTAAATTTTGTATTTTTTGTATAGACAGGTTTTCATCATGTTGCCCAGGCTGGTCTTGAACTCCTGGGCTCAGGCCATCACACTGTTTCTTATCCATGTGTATTTGTTCATGCCTCCTTTCCACCTTGAACAATGGCCTGCCTTTATCTGGCCAACTCCTAATGCCCTCCAGGGTTAACTCAGACTTGACCCTTTCTGATCTGTCTCTTATCCCCATTCCAGACTGTGTCCCACCAATTCCCAGCTCAAGTCTCTGTCACTACACTTAACACACTGCATTATAATGATGTCATATGTGTTTATTCCTTCCACTAGACTGTGAAAACCCCCAAAGCAAGGACTGGTGTGTTTTTCATCATTTTCTCCCTAGGATCTGGTATAAAATCTGGCCTAACCATTCATATTTCTGATGAATCAACAGATTAATTGTAACGGTGCTATGGTTTGACTGTATGCCTCAAAGTTCATGTGTTGGAAACTTAATCTTCAGTGCAACAATGTTGAGAGTTGGGACCTTTAAGGTGATCAGATGATGATGACTGAAGGCTGTTATGGTGGGAGTAGGTTAGTTATTGTGGGAGTAGGTTCCTGATAAAATAATGATTTTGTCCACTCTCTGCCCCCCACTTCTGCCATGGGATGATGCAGCAAGAAGGCCCTTGTCAGATGCAAGCCCCTTGACCTTGGGCTTCTCAGCCTCCAGAACTGTAAGAGATAAATCTCTGTTCCTCACAATTTATCCACTCTCAGGGCCGGGTGCGGTGGCTCACGCCTATAATTCCAGCACTTTGGGAGGCCAAGGCGGGTGGATCACGAAGTCAAGAAATCGAGACCATCCTGGTCAACATGATGAAACCCCGTCTCTACTAAAAATACAAAACATTAGCTGGGCATGGTGGGGCATGCCTGTAATCCCAGCTTCTCAGGAGGCTGAGGCAGGAGAATTGCCTGAACCCAGGAGGCGGAAGTTGCGGTGAGCTGAGATCGCGCCATTGCACTCCAGCCTGGGTAACAAGAGCAGAAAAACTCCATCTCAAAAGAAAAAAAAAAGATAAAACAAATTATCCACTCTCAGGTATTCTGCGATGGCAGCACAAATGTACTAAGACAAACAGACCCTGTTGGAGTCCCACCCACACCCCTCAGTGCCCACCATTCCCATGCATTCTGAAGGCTTCCCAAGTACATGTGATTCTGCCTTCTGTGGCCACAGGAGTAAGTGGGCTATGGAAGACAGGTCAGAAATGCAGAAGGGTTATGCATCCCCTACTCCAAACCAATCTCAGAAGGGAGCTGGTGAATAAGTACCCCAGCCGTCTCACTTTTTGGGTAGGACAACCCTCAGGTGTAATCTAGGAAATTTCTTGTGGTTGGCAGAATAATGACCCTTTACAGATGTCTACATCCTCAGCCTCAGAGCCTATGAATATGTGAGCTTACATGACAATGAGGAATTAAGTTTACAGATATAATTAAACTTGCTAATCAGAAAACTGTAAAATAAATAAGCTAGATTATCCTGGGTGCATCCAATATAATCACTAATGTCCTTAAATATGGAAGAGAGAAGGAGGTGAGAAGGTCAGAGTGATGCAATGTGAGAAGAACTAAACCCAGTGTTTCTGGCTTTGAGGGATGGGGCCATAAGCTAGGGAGTGTGGACAGCCTCTACAAGCTGGAAAGGGCAAGGAAACAGATTCTGCCCTAGAACCCCCCAAAAGGAATACAGCCTTGCCAGTACCCTGATTTTAGTTTAAAGAAATCCATTCTGAATTTCTGAACTACAGAACTGTAGAATCATATATTTGTTATTTTCAGCTATTAACTTTGTGGTAACTTGCTACAGAAGCAACAGGAAACTAATGCACTCCTGGAAATCTCAGGAAACCCGAGTCCCAGGTGTTCAAATCAGTAACTTGCTCATGAGCATGCCCCATATTGGCTTCTTGCCCTTCCTGCTCTTACTTCCCTACTTCTCTATCAATGCCTCTTGAAATCACCCTGAGATAAACTACTTACTCTCAGATCCTGACCTGGTTTACTTCTAGGGAAATCCAACATCAGATATTAATTAGAGGAACCAGGGAGATATTTGACCACAAAAGAACTGGGCTCTTCTGACCTATCTAGGATCTGATACTTGACAGCTTCAGGATCCTTCCTTGGGTCTATGATCTTCCCAAGTGGATCAAATTTATGGGAATTTGGAGCCTGGAGAGGTGCCCCACAATGCCAAGGGTGAGGAGGGCAGGATGGGATGGAACTGAGGTACAGCAGCATGTGTTTACACTGTCCACCCACAAAAGAATGGCAGTGACCTCTAAACTGCTCCCCCCCCGCCCCCAGGAAGGTTCCTGCAGGAGAAGGGAGGCTCTAACCCAGAGAAGAAAAGGTTGTGGGGGTAGGGATAGTAACTAGGAGAGCAAGTCAGTAGTGGTGACAAAAGGCAATCCTCTTAAGGCCCTACAGTCTACCAGAAGCTTACTCAGAATACGGCAAGAAAGAGACAGTGGTACAGCAAGGAAAGGCAGACTTGAGGCTGTCAGCTACCAACTGTCTCTCTCATTAGCCACTGACCACATTTTTTGGGTCTGAGATCATAGGATTATTCTCTGCAAGAGAATCCAGGAGATGAAATAAATGGGATAACCTTCGCAGGTCCATTCCCATCTGACGTTTGGATATTTTATGACCTTAAGACAAGATGACTAGATTACCCCAAGGAGCAGGCAGCAAAGATAAATGGAGGGAAAAGCAGGAGAACCTATAAATGTGTTAGGCAAAGGTAACCCAGATGTTTCCAGGTCATCTTTCTGCAATTTGTCCTCTTTTAGGGGATGGCCTAGATAGAGAAATGAAGCTCCATCCCAGGGAGCTCCTCATTGGAGGGAAGAGTCTCAGTCTCATTTTTAAAGAGCCTCTGACGTTACAGGTAAAGCAAGAACATCCACCTGTCTAGTATACGCAGTCTAGTATACGCAGTCAATAATGTCTAGTATACGCAGGGGTCTCCATCATGAGGTGAGGTAGGGAGAGAGGCCCCCACTCAACAGTCTCCCAGGATTGTTCCTGCCAGAGGACAAAGTCACAGGGCCCTGGGCTGGACTTAGCATGAGATTTAGAGGTAGATGGTGCTGTAATCCACTCTGCTACTTCATCCTTATGCAAGTCACCCCAGGCAAGCCACTTCTATCTCTGCCTTAATTTTTTTTAGCTGTAAAGTGAAGACAATGTGTGCTTTACTTCTTGTTATAGGGTAAATATGGCCAAAATTCATAAGTATGTTGAAATCCTAAGCTCAAGTGCTTGAGATATATGACTGGATTTGGAGATAAGAGTCTTAAATAATTAAGGTAAAATGAAATCATAGATATGGAGGCCTAATCCAATGTGCCTGGTATTCTTACAAGACGCAAAAGTGTGGACACGGACACACACAGGAGAAAGACCATGGGAAGACGGAGGGAGAAGACGGGCACCTACAAGCCAAGAGGAGAGGCCTCAGAAGAAACCAAACCTGCTAACCCCTTGATCTGGACTCATAGCCTCTAGAATGGTGAGAAAATAAATTTCTATTGTTTAAGCCATCTGTTTCTGTTTTGGTAGTCCTAGCAAAGTCATATACTTATCTCAGTGTCTGGAAAGTTGAATGAGATGATGATGATGATGATGATGATGATGATGATGATGTGTGTGTGTGTGTGTGTTTCAAAAACAAGGCTGTTTCCCCTCCCATCAGTCCCCCTTCCTAGGTCCTTGCTATTCTTTCTTTAGATCACATGGTGAACTAAGGGTAGAGCTTTCTCCAGATCCTGTCTGGGGCAGGCCCAGCTGCCTGTGTCCTTGGAGGCTTCACTCCGCCTGCAGATACTGCAGTAGGCTCTGAGCTACAGCCAAGACCTAAATCAGAGGAGGTGACATTCCCTTCTACAGTTGCGCTCCCTCTGCAGCCCAGCCACACTCACATCTCAGCGGCACACACATGGAGACAGTGCCTGAGGGACACAGTTAGCAACTCCTGGCAAAGTCCAGAGTAGCAATACAACAGGGCTTTGCAGGTGAGCTATCCGCAAGCTGAGTGGTAAGAAGAAAAAAACAAGACAGTTCCAGAGAGGCTGGGCATTGATCAAGGACATCTCCATGGGAAGAGACAAGGGATGAGCTCTTCTCTCTTTGGCAGAAACCTAGCCTTGGCCATGAGAGGTTCTGAGTCTGGCGTCACGATTTCCCAATCTGATGGAGGAGATACAGCCTGTCTTCAGGGGACTCTTAGTCAAAGGAGAGAAACAGCCTCTAATTTCAGAAAGACCTATTAGATGAAAGAACTCTGAGCCTTAGGGTGCTCCAGTCAGACAGAGAAGACAAATCTGACTTCTTGTGTCTCCTAGTAGGATGGAAGAGACCTGGTCCTTGTCACAGGCAGTCTCCAGTCTAATGTGTGCAGACAGCCTCTGCTTCAGGCATTTCCATATCTGACAGGACACACTCAGTCCTGACCTCAGAAACATCCCCAAACCCTGGCTTCAGGGAACTCCAGCATGAGGGTGCAGAATGCACTTAAAGAGTATCTGTCACAAGCCAGAGCCCTATGTCACCATATGGCAAAGTATTTAGGGTATACTAGGTTCATTACGGAGTGCCTCTCTGGAATCAGACATGGGGTGGAGGCTGCCTTGCAAACCCTCCCACCCACCCAACCCAGTCCCTGCTCATAACCTTCCTAAGTGGTGTCACAGGCCCTATTCACCCAGGATAGGAGATTCCCAAAACTCTGTCATTAATTCCATGGTTATTGGGCATCTGCTCTGGAGTAGGCCGTGGGGACTCAGAGGTAAGCCTTTCTGAACTTGGGCTCTGCACTCCAGAAATTCCCAGGCTAGTGTCAGAAGCAATCAGTGAACAAGTCCTTGGTCCTCACTGCCTTTCTTCTCCACCCACAAGCACTGGGAGGTTCCATAATGCCCTCTCTAGATGACCCAGGCCTCACTAGCTGTCAGAACTTGCCTTGACCATCTCTGTAATTTGTGTCCAGCATGGGGCCTGGCCCCAGTAAAGACACGATGAGAAGGGGATGTATTAAAACCACACAGAAAGGAAAGCAAAGGAATCCGCCAGAGTGATCATTCCTTTAGGGAAGAAAGAGTGTTCAGATGGGTGGGACTGAGCTCAGATGTAGGTCACAGCCAAGCATTTGTTTTGGGTGATGGGATGGTATGCACTTATTTCATTGCTAAAGAAAACTAAACATCATAAAAATGGGTTATGTAAAGCCCAAAGAGTACTGAGATTAAACCAGACCTGGAGGCCTGAAGTTCAAGGAGGAAAAAGAATACCCAGTGAAAACAATATGAGTGGGGAGGTTATGGAGGTACTAAAGGAACAGAAGGCGGGGTGGGGGCTTATCTGTGAGGTGGCAGGACGTGGAGGAGAATTACAGGCAGCTGAGCTCCTGTTCCACCTCTGCCCCTTACCCCATCTCCTCATGCACGTCTCTTCTCCTTTCTGGCTTTATTTATAAAATGGGAATTATGTCAGCCCTATGTAACCTCCTGGTCAACTCTGAAGTGCAATGAGGTGGGGCATGCAGAGGACCCGAGGAGGGACAGGAGCTCATCTGAGATAACCATTGTACTGGGTTGAATGGAGACCTCGCCCAAAAGGTATGTCCATGTCCTAATCCCCGAACCTATGAATATGTCCTTATCTTAAAAAAAGGTCTTTGGTCTTTGCAGATGTAATTTAGTTATGATGATGAGATCATCCTGGATTACCCAGGTGGGCCCTAAATCCCATGACAAATGCTCTTAAAAGAGGCAGGGGGAGGGGGGAATACAGAGAGAGAGAGAGGGGAAGGCCATGTGATGGAGGCAAGGTTGGAGTGAGGCAGCCACAAGCCAAGAACACCTGGAACCATTAGAAAGTAGAAGAGGCAAAGAAGGACTCTCTCCTACAGCCTTCAGACAGAGTGTGACTCCAGCACCTTGGTTTCAGACTTTGGGCCCTCAGGACTATAAAAGGACACATTTCTGTTGCTTTAAGCCAACCAGTTTGTGGTCATTTGTTGCAGTGTCCCAGAAGCTGGTCCAACTATCATCTTTGGACAGGAAAACTCCTATCCTGGGCCAGAAGGGTCTGTTAGTCCACTGAGGAAGGCCATGAGCAGGGATTGGGATTAGATGGGTAGGAGGGTATGCGAGGCAGCCTCCACCCCATGTCTGATTCTGCAGAGTCATCTCAGAATGAGCCTAGTACATCCAACCACCCATTGCATTTCTCGGGCTCCCCTTCCTCCTGGTTCCTGGGTTTGGTCACTGGGAGGCACTCATAGGAGACTGGAGGATGGACAGAGAGCAAGGTCAGGACACGTCTGCTGCCCTCCCACAAACTCACCTGCTTCACAGAGGTCCTGGCAGGGGCCTTCTAGGATTCCAGTTCTCATTGACTGGCCTCTCATGAGACACAGCTCTCAGTGTCCCTCCTTCCCTCCCTTACCTGATAGTCTCAAAATGGTGCTGCTCCTGCCTTGTCCTGCCCAGGAGCTGCACCAGGGCATCCCTCCACCCTGCACACAGCCTGTAAACCATTGCTCCACTCATCCCGGTAGTTAATGCTAGGAGTTAGTCATCTACCCACCGCTGGGTCCTCGCCAGCCACAGTGTCCACCTAGGAGCATAGGGACAGACTTGTAACCTGGAGCCAGTCCCTTCCTTTTGAATTCCCACTGGTGGATCTGTCTTTCTAGAGCATCACATTGGGCGATCAGGGGCCACTTGGCACCTAAAGCACATGTCTGGGCCTCAGTTTTTCACCTGCCACACATCTCCCCATCCTGCCTGCAGAACCCCACCTGCCAAGCCAACATGGCTCCCCAGGCATGAGGGCCTGGAAAACGGCATTCATGGAGTGGGTGCATCTGAGAAAATACAACACCCCCTCCCTTCCACACCTCCTCAGGTAGTAAACCACAGCAAGATGGAGCCAAGTGTTTTCCATTTAATCAACAATTTAAGAGGCTGTGTTCTGCCTGCTCTCAGAGGAATTCCCCAATGGAAAGAGAGGAGCTGGAAAGGCAGAGCAGCCAATGGAGAGCCCTTCTCACCCCAGCCCCCAGGTTGAGCATACCTGGCCTCTCCTGGCCCCAGGCCCTGCATTACCTGCTGCCACCCTCACTATTCACCTCCAACACAGGCAACTGCTGGGCCTGGGCCCATGTCCAGGGGAACACCAAGGGTAGGGATGGAGCCTAAGAGACAGGGGCAGGACAGGGGTGGGTGGCTGCACTATAGATGCCTGGAATGTCAGAGTACCCAGAGTCAACACCTGCCCTCCAGAGGACTCCAAGGACCGAGAGTGGCAGGGTCACACCTGGAGTGCCCCGCCTAAGCCTGGGACAGCATGCTGAGAAGGATGTTGGTACATCAAGGTGTGTCCAGCTGGTCTGATCCTCATAGATAAGGGGTGTGGGGGACAGTGGCTGAGAAAGAGAAAGGATTGAGGGGGTCAGGGGCCCACAAGCTTGTTCAATCCAAGGCTGCAGGCAGGAGTATGGATGAGGCTGACCTGCAGATATCTGAGTATCTGGGAAAGGGGATGGGGCTCTTCTCAGTGACTCCAGAACTAAAGCTAGCGTGGAAGATACAGGAAGGCAACTTTGGGGCTCAACTTCCAAACTACTTTTCCAAAATCCAAACCATAGCAAGATGGATGGCTCTGGTCTCCTGGCAAAGTAATAAGTAGGCTGTCACTGTATGTGTTCAAATGAAGGCTAGGCTGCCACGGTTCAGGGATGCTGTCATGCTGTCATGCCATGGGAGCTCTGCAAAGTGTCACACCACCTGCTGAAATCTCTCCCCAGTACACACTGAGCTGCCCTGGGAGAGGTGGTGTGGCATGCTGTCGAGTGTTCAATCCTAGAGCCAGCTGGCCTGGGTTCAAGTCCCTGCTCTGCTACTGAGGAGCGTAGCTACCTGGGGAGGCTCACTGCAGCCACCCCCAAATCCCAAGACTCTGTAAGGAGGACAACAATAGCAGTGCTGACTGCAAAGTTTGCAGTGATGATGGAATAAGTTAATACTGCAAGTACTTGCTCATTCTGGTTGCACAACCGGAAAGGCCACTCAGACCAGTATCCATCCTCCAGCCCAGCCAGGAAGGATTTCACTCTGTAGTACACAAGTCTTCTCTGGGATGGCTTGTCACATACCACAGCCAGACATAGAGTTGCCTGAAGGAAGAGGGGAAGCAGGGGACCCCAACACTGCAAAGCAAATCCCTTGAGAGGGTGCTTGAGTGACCAGAAGCAGTGAGGGCCTATTTATTCACACTTATTTAGTGAACCTCACGCCCCAGGTATCCCAAATGCTGGAGGGCCCAGTCCCAGGGAGCCAATGACTTGCATTACCCAATAACATACAGATGCCCCAACCCCACTTGTATGGTCCTAAACATGGCCTCCTCTGGTGTGTGTGAGCATGTGCACAGAAGTAAAGACAATCAGGTTGTAGTTATAGAAAACTCGAATTCCTCCCCCTTCACCCTGCGCACTGTCCCCTCCCTCTGTCTCTGCTCCTCATCTTCCTTCCACCTTCCCCCCAGCCCTTTCAGTTTCTCTTGTTTGGCTTCCTCCCCAGAGCTGGATAGGTGTTTCCAGGTCAAGACAACTGCTGGATTCCATCAAAACCCACAGCAGGTGGGGCTTTGAAAAAACCAGGAGTCTGCAGATTTATTCTAATGATGCTTTTCACTGCCTGCCTGAACTTCTCACTTTTCTGCAGGCTGAGCAGGCAT
The DNA here is from genome assembly GCF_048565385.1 of Saimiri boliviensis. NCBI lineage: Eukaryota > Metazoa > Chordata > Mammalia > Primates > Cebidae > Saimiri > Saimiri boliviensis. The sequence goes on from NC_133452.1 coordinate 104,969,415, forward strand.
CTGAAGACCCTCTGCTGTTGGCCACTGCAGCAACTCAGGAGAAGTGGGAGGATTTAGGAGTGCAGAGAGCAGAGAAGATGCCTTGGGCATTTTCAGCCTAATAAGCTTTCCCGGGCATCCTGCCAAATGACCTTTAGGAGCAGCCTGCCGGGTACCCACTCGCTACCCGCAAGCATTCAGATTCACCCCATGAAAGCCTAGCTGCATTTGTGCACTTCCCCCTCCTGATGCTGGTGTGGCCCAAGCCACTTCGGAAGCTGCATCCTACGCTTCCAGGGAGATCCTGCGGGAGCCCTAGATGTGACCTGACTCTGAGCAGCATTTGACACATTGGTATCCTTTTTCCCCAGACCTCTCTCCTGCCTGTGCCTCCTGCTTCCCCTTTCAGGCACCTTGGCAGGCTGACAGGTCAGAACCATGTTATTCCCTAAAACGCATTTTACTGGCTCTGAACTTTCAGTGAGTGTGATTCTCCTTGGCTTGGAACCTTCTGTCTCTGTCTCTCCCACCCTGCCGTTCACACCCTTCATTCACTCTGGGCTGCATCCGTCAGGAGCTCCTGAAGCACCTGTTTCTTTGGCTGTTTTGGAAATGGGTCTCACTGGGTGAGATGCTAGAAGAGAGGACACAAAACACACACCTGCCTCATCCCTGCCCCTGGGGTCCATCTCACATCTCTTCTCCCACGACCACGCCTCCAGATCCCTCCTCTTACCTTCTTGCTCCCCAAAGACAGGTGATCTCCTGGGCCCCGGCCAAACTCCAGGCCCCCACTCTCTGCTGGGCGACAGCCAGGAGGGATGGTTATAAACTGACAAGCAGCTCCCAGCTGCCACACCTCGGCCAGACTGCCTGTGAAGCACCTCAGGTAGCATCCTGCCTCCTCCCAGCTTAAATGTCATGTCTCCAGGAAGCTCCCAAAAAGGAGACGGCGTGTGTCAGACTAGAAAGTGCCTCTGCTTCGAAATCAAGAAAACCTGGGTTTAAACTCTAGCCCAGCCATCTTCTAGCCATGTTGGGGAAGTGACATGGCACACCTGGGCCTCCGTTTCCGCCCCCAGTCGTTGGGGAAAAAGGTCATGGCCGACACTTCCAGAGTACAAGGCATGGTTCCTAGGGTGCTATATATACTAATTCATTAATCCCTCACAACAACCCAGAAGGTGGGCATTACTATTATCATCCCTATTTTTATTTTTTATTTAAGTTCTGAGATATATGTGCAGAATGTACAGGTTACATAAGCATACATGTGCCATAGTGGTTTGTTTCACCCATCAAACCATTATCTACCTTTTAAGCCCTGAATGTATTAGGTATTTGTCCTAATGCTCTCTCTCCCTTTGCCCCCTAACCCCCGAGAGGCCCTGATGTATGATGTTCCCCTCCCTGCATCCATGTGTTCTCATGGTTCAACTCCCACTTATGAGTGAGCGCATATCATCCCCATTTTACCAGTGAGGAAACCGAGGCACAGTGGTTACATCACCTGCCCAGGGATACATAACTAGAAACTGGCCACCTGGACCCATCATGCCCTCAACCGCTATTGCACACTGCCTTGCACATCTACCTTCTCACTCACCAGGACACAAACACCCAGGTGTTCCTGGCACATGGCAGGAACACAGCAATGTAAAATGGTCTTTGAGTTGTTTTTTTCAGGCAGGCCCATGGGATCTAATAGGTATAGTGGGGAAACTTGGGCACCTTCTTAGGTAAGTCGAGAACCTTGTGTATTTGCGCCACCACACCTGGTTAATTTTTTGTACTTTTAGTAGAGACAGGGATTCACCATGTTGGCCAGTCTGGTCTCAAACTCCTCACCTCAAGCAATCCTCCCGCCTTGGCCTCCCAAAGTGCTGGGATCACAGGCATGAACCATTGCACCTGGCCTATAATGATTTCATTTTGAGATCCTTATTCCAAATAAGATCATGTTCTAAGGTTCCAAGTGCAAATATCATTTGGAGGTCGCTATTCCACCACAAATACTCTTTTGGTCCCGGCTTCTGTTTCTTAAAACAACAAAATAATGCTAGAAGACCCTGTGCTCTTCTGGGTCTTCAAGGACAATGACCTCAACCAACCCAAGGCTGGTCCTGAAGAGACAGCCCCAGCCACATTCACTCTCCTGGTTGCTGGAGACTGGGGCTTCATGAGTAAACAGCCACAGGGCACCCCATATGTGTGGGAGGAGCCTCCAGGGGTCAGTATGGCCTCCAAAGTCTCTGAGATGGGACAGAGGACCCTTGCTCCATAACAAGCCAGCTGCTTGGGCACCAGCACTGAGCCTGTGTGTTTGACCAACTAAAGTGCAACCAAGTACCATCGATGTAGCCAGACCTTGAGAGCATTGCAGGGAAGAGAAACAAGGATGTGAGCCCAGCAGGAGCCCTGGAGGAAAAATTGAAAAGGAGGGACTTGAGGGATGGCCTGGGAGGGATTCCACTCTGTACTACAGACAAGCACGGTCTGTATGATACTAAGTTGTGTGTGCAGGTGAGGAAGGTGTGGGGAGGGCCAAATGAAGTCCCAGGCCTCAAGGGCTGGTGGGGTGTCATGGGATGTGTGCTCAAGGGGTACACAGACAACTTCTATAGGTTGTGCCATTAGCAGTGGAAACTGACAGATTGTTTTTGTTTCATTGGAAAGATGTGATATGAGGTACAGGGAATGGGGCCGCCGAGGCTGAGTAAGGGACCCCTGATCCCTCCCCCCAAAACTAAGATTCTCTCCTCACAGCTGCTTTTAAAGGAATTTCACATTTCTTGCCCTGTGGACTCCTCACTCTTGGCCATCCCACCTTGTTGCACAATTCCAGGGGCACCATGCTTGACGTAGTCTAAGCCGACAGTGCCCCTGGGGTGTGCTGCCTTTGGGATGGATCTACCCTTCCCAGGTTACAGAAGGGGAAACCAACCTTCAAAGAGGATGCTGAATTGCCCAAGGATGCACAGCTAATTAAAGGTAGGGCTTGAAAGAGCATCCAGGGATTTAGAATCCCACCCAAGTGTTTTGCCCTAGAGTGGTGGTGTGACTTTCCTATAGTTTCTTTCCTCCATAAAAAGATATTAAAAGGTATGTTATGATTACTTTGATGTAAGGATGAATGTAGTCCAGGCTAGATTGCGTCTGATGGACCCAGCATGACTGAGGAGGCCCCTTCCTGCTGGACCCCAGCCTGGTCTGGTGCTGCTCAGCCCATGCCACCTCCCTGTACCTCGGTCAGTCTGGGCCCTCCATGCCCCACCCACACTCAGGACCCATGCCAGAACCTGGACTGTAAAGTATGCATGCCTCTTCCTTCTCTCCACATTGACCAAAGTTCCCTGGGGTGGTGCCTGCCTCCTGCCTGCCTCTACATTTCTCCAGACATATCTCCTCCAAGAAACCTCCTTTGATAACACAGATGTATTAGGAGCTGCCACTAGAAATTCTCTTTGTATGGAACCATCTTGAATTCCCTTTGAATCTGTCTCCCGAGCTTCACTGTAAGAAAAGCAGGACCCACATTCTCCTGTGTACAAGCACCACCACCCATAACCTCCAGCTATGCCTGGTACAGAGCTGCTCATATGGGAAACCCCCTAGGTGCTGAGTTAGCAGGCGTAGCCCCTAGGCCAGAAGCACAGAAGTACTTGCTGTTTTCCATTCCCTACTTTCCACCTGGAAAACTTGTATACGTCCTTCAAAGCCTTGGCTCAACACTCCTGGTCCTAGAAGCCCTCCCTTATAACTTTCCAGACACAGTTCATCTCTCTACTTGCCCTTAATTCCCTTAATTCCCAGCACAGGCTCCACAGGAAGTGGATATGATGCATTCCTCTCTTCATCACATGACTTGCCTGTTTCCCACCGCACTGGGGCACTCCTGAGAGCAGGCCCGATCCATAGCCCAGAACAGGCCTCAGATGTTGGTGGCCCAGTGGACATCTTCTGCTCCAGCTCACGCTCACTGGCAAGCAGAATCAGGAGTGGCATCTTATTTTCAACCTGCCTGGGCTGGACCCCAAGGGATATCTCAGGCCTGCTACAAAGTAGCCTAGACATCTAGTTTCCCCAGAGTCTCTTCCCACCTTCTCCTTCAATTAAACTCACCTTTGACTCTTGATGATCAGGAAATGGATTATCTAGGTCAGCAGTCTCCAATCCCACCATATACTAGACTTACAGGGAGCGTTTACAAAATTCCAGTGCCTGGCTTCCAGCAGATCAATTACATCAGAATTTCTGGGAATGGAACCCAGAGTGAGTATTGTGGTTTTTTTTTTTTTAAAGGCTCTTCAAGTGAGCCTGATGATCAGAGGGGTGGAAGTAACTCCTGTTGGTGGTGGGTTTTCTGATTTAGAAGTGTCTGCCTTTTGTTCTTATGTCTTTGTTTTGGCTTATCTCCTGAATCAAGGACTCTCCTTGAAGGCTGGCTGGGAAGAGGTCATGGCTCCTAGAGCTGATGGGGATCTCAAGGGATGGTGGGACCTGGCTGCCTGCCTTCAACAAGGTTATCTCCGTTGTCTGTGGCCCCAAGAGGAAACCAAAACCCAGGGAGGTTAGATGTCTTTCATGAGGTCACCCAGCCAGTGGATGGCCACAGTGAGTTATAAATCAGGTTCTTTCAATAAAAATGTGGTGCTGGGCTGGGGCAGGGGTCAAATGAGGCTACAGAATGGCATTGAGTGCATGTTTTCCCAGCACGTCACTGGCCTTCCCTGCAGGTGCTGCAGAAATGGGCAAGAGTGAGCTTTATTTCCCTCAGTAACAACTCCCTGGTGACCTCAGCTAAGCAGCCAGCTTTGGGCACATCCTGTCCCTGTTGTCTCTGCCTAGGAAAGAGACCCCAGCTGGAGGCACGCTCTCCCTTCCCTGTTCCTTCCAGAGCGTTTTGCTTAAAGAGCTGCAGGCAAAGCTCTTTAGCACCATGGTGGTGAGTCACCTGTGCCCCTCTTTAGAGACCCGACGATCCTCTCCAAGCCCAGGAAGGAGAGATGTTTAATTTATCAGACAATGCCACAAGATGTTGTTTACATGCATACCGGATGTCACACAGACGCAGCAAACCGTGACTATGGTAAACCTGTTTGTGGCTTCTCCTCCATGTCATAATTAAAGAGACAGTTTGAATCACACGTTCAAAGTAGCAGCATCAGGGCGGGAAGCCACACGGATAAGCTGGCACCAGGGGATGTAATGTGCTGTCCCCTGCTGTGCCAGCGCACACCCCCACTGCCATCCTCTTCCTCTTGGACGGAGTGGCTGTGCACGCCCTGCTGCCGGAACATGCTTCCTCCTCCTGCCCCCACACCTGAGTTGGGGTCTGAGACCATACTCTGTGCTATCATCTTATTTGGTCCTCAGAATAATCCCAGGAGATCAATGCTATTATTGGCCCATTTTACAAATTACAAATAGACAAAAAGAACTAATAATATTAATTGCTGCCATTATCACCACCACCATGGTTAATATTTGTATATATTTATTCTGTGCCAAGCTCTACCTCCTTTACGCATTCATTTAATCCTTGCAACAGCCCTGTAAGTACAATTAGTATCCTTATTATACAGATGGGGGAAACTGAGGAACAGTGAGGTTAAGCAACGTGCCCACAGTCACACAGCTGGAAAGCAGCAGTGAGGAAATAATCCATTCACTGATGGAGTGAGAGCAACTGGAGATCCAAGGGTGAGTGGTGTAGACAGCCCATCCCTCACAGAGCAGGTGAGTTAACCTGCTGAGTACTCCAGAGCTGGTCAGCAGATGAGCCATGGCTTGAGCTAGGTGATCTGGTGTTCTAAATTCAGTTTCTTTCCTGTCTGACCATGCTCTCAGCCCTTTCCACTATGCACATGTGTGTATGTATGTGTATATGCGTACACACGCACATATGTGTAGTGTGTGAGACTACACATTACATTTTCTATTGATAAACAATACATTTTCTATTGATACATTTAATTTGGAACCAGCTTGTGGTTTTGGCTATCCAGCTTATCACATGGTAGATTTCAACAAATAAACTAAATAAGTTAAACTATATTGACTTTCTTCACAGAATTGGAAAAAACCACCACCTTAAATTTCATATAAAACCAAAAAAGAGCCTACATAGCTAAGACAATTCTAAGCAAAAGGAAACAAAACTGGAGGCATCACACTACCTATACTATACTACAAGGCTACAGTAAACAAAACAGCATGGTGCTGGTACCAAAACAGATATATAAACCAATGGAACAGAACAGAGGCCTCGGAAATAATGCCACACACCTTCAACCATCTGATCTTTGACAAACCTGACAAACACAAGCAATGGAGAAAGGATTCCTTATTTAATAAATGGTGTTGGGAAAACTGGCTAGCAATATACAGAAAGTTGAAACTGGACACCCCTTCCTTACACCTTATACAAAAATTAAGATGGATTAAATATTTAAATGTAAGACCTAAAACCATAAAAACCCTAGAGGAAAACCTACACAATACCATTCAGGACATAGGCATGGGCAAGGACTTCATGACTAAAATACCAAAAGCAATGGCAACAGAAGCCAAAATAGACAAATGGGATCTAATTAAACTAAAGAGCTTCTGCACAGCAAAAGAAACTATCATCAGAGTGAACAGGCAACCTAAAGAATGGGAGAAAATGTTTGCAGTCTACCCATCTGACAAAGGGCTAATATTCAGAATCTATAAAGAACTTAAATAAATTTACAGGAAAAAAACAACCCCATCAAAAAGTGGTAAAGGATATGAATAGACACTTCTCAAAAGGAGACATTTATGCATCCAACAAACATGAAAAAAAGCTCGTCATCACTGGTCATTAGAGAAATGAAAATTAAAACCACATTGAGATACTATCTCATGCCAGTTAGAATGGCGATCATTAAAAAGTCAGGAGACATCAGATGCTGGAGAAGATGTGGAGAAATAGGAATGCTTTTACACTTTTGGTGGGAGTATAAATTACTTCAACCATTGTGGAAGACAGTGTGGCAATTCCTCAAGAATCTGTAACTAGAAATAGCATTTGACCCAGCAATCCCATTCCTGGGTATATACCCAAATAATTATAAATTGTTCTATTATAAAGACACATGCACAAGTATGTTTATTGCAGCACTGTTCACAATAGCAAATACTTGGAAACAACCCAAATGCCCATCAATGATAGACTGGATAAAGAAAACATGGAATACTATGCACCCATAAAAAGGATGAGATCATGTCCTTTGCAGGGACATGGATGAAGCTGGAAACCATCATTCTCAGCAAACACAAGAACAGAAAACCAAACACCACATGTGCTCACTCGTAAGTGGGAGTTGAACAATGGGAACACAGGGACACAGGGAGGGGAACATCACATACCAGGGACTGTCAAAGGGTGGAGGGCTAGGTGAGGGATAGCATTAGGAGAAATACCTAATGTAGATAACGGGGTGATGGATGCAGCCAACTACCATGGCACGTGTATACCTATGTAACAAACCTGCATGTTCTGCACATGTGCCCCAGAACTTGAAGTCCAATAAGAATAATAATAATAAAAGAAGTTGAACTGAATTGAATCTAGCACCACTCCCTTCCCTGGGCTTCTAGGGACTGGAAATGTACAAAATTATCCTCCAAGGAGTCGGTATAGGCAAATAGTTGAGATTCAGGTTCTAAAATTTTGTTTGGCTTAAAACCAAGTTCCCACACATACCAGACAGAAAGCCTTAGGCATTTGCTTTACTTCTCTGTGCCTCAGTTTTCTCACTGCAAAGGGAGATGATAATGGTTCCTACCTCAGAAGGTTAAGTGACTATTAAGCTCTTAAAATGTTTTGTACACAGCACTCAGTAAGTTAGTCATCACCATCATCTTCATGACAATTAATAGAAACGAGATCTCTCCCAACCTCTTGCCAAAGCACACTTGGGGAGATGCCCTGTCCTCAAGCTGCATCATGGTAACCATGACTGAGAAGAGGGCTTCCCACTCTTGAGCTGACAGTGGCTTCAGTGCCATGGGCGCTGGGCCTACAAGGCATTAACGGTTTTAGTGCTAGCTCTGACACTAGACAAGTTGCTGTCTCTTACTGGGGCCTCAGTTTTCTTAGCAGTAAAACGGGGAGCCATTAAACTACTTCTGCTAAGTTACCATTACATAACTTTCTAAGATCACTTCTAGGTCTCGCTTTCTAAAATTTTTTTTTTTTCTTTGAGACTGAATCTCACTCTGTCAACAGGCTGGAGTGCAGTGGCACAATCTCAGCTCAATGCAACATCCGCCTCCCAGGTTCATGCGATTCTCCTGCCTCAGCCTCCCAAGTAGCTGAGGGAAGACTCAGCTTAGACATCTGGAGGAAAGACTTAGAAAAATCCGGGCTAAACATCCACAGAGAATCTCTCTAGAATGCTTATATATGAATTACAAGTATCATGCTAATCTGAGGGAGTCACCTATTGCTGGGACTACAGGCACTCACCATCATGCCTAATTTTTTGTATTTTTAGTAGAGATGAGATTTCGCCATGTTGGCCAGGCTGTTCTGAAACTATTGACCTCAGGTGATCCACCCGCCTCGGCTTCCCAAAGCTCCGGGATTACAGGCATGAGCCGCCATGCCCGGCCACTTCCTAAAATTTCTAGAAGCCCCCTTTCTGTCCCATTCCTGCTGTGGTTTCCTTTCCTGGAGGAAGCATAATCCCAAGTGTGTTTTGCTAAAACAACTTGAAGGAACATCCTCAACTTCTAGATAAGCAAGCTAAGACTCAGCAGGCATCCAGCCAAGTCCGTGGCAGGACTGGCCTGGGCTTGGGGCCCCCTGGCTCCCCTGTCTTCACCACAGAGCCCACCCACAAGGTATGGGCTCCATGGGAGGTTGAAGACCATGCCAAAGTGGAGCCTGGCCACATTCCTCCTCCTCTCCACCACACAAGGCCTGCCAGCCCTAAGAATCTGTGCTGCTGTGAAATAAGTTTGGAAAAATAATTTTGGCTTAAAGCCTGTTATTTTTTTCTAAGGCCTACTTCTAGGAAAATGTCAACGATTTCTGAGAATTGACGTTTGAATGCAGACATGAATCTACTTCCCCTCTCCGTGTTTTTATATGAAATCCTCATGGCCTAGCAGAAAAGATAAAAGTAAACACTGATTTAATGCTTGCTGTATACCAGGCTTTCTTTTAAGAACTTTGCATATATTAACTTATTGAGTCTTTATACAGCACCAGGTGAGTATTATGATTCCTGTTTCTGAGATGAGGAAATGGAGGCCAGATGGCTCCATTTACATGGCTAGATATTGACAAAGCTGGGATTTGGTTCCATTTGACTGGCCAGTTCAGTTAAGGCTCTTTTCTTATTTTTCGAGATGGGGTCTCACTCTGTCACCCAGACTGGAGTGCAGTGGCACAATCATGGCTCACTCCAGCCTCAACTTCCCTGGGCTCAGGTGATCCTCCCATCTCAGCCTCTGGAGCAGCTGAGACTAAAGGCATGTCCCTCAACACTGGCTATTTTTTAAAATTTTTGTAGATATGGGGGTCTCATCATGTTGCCCAGGCTGGTCACAACCTCCTGGGTTCAAGCAATTCTCCCTCTTTGGCCTCCCAAAGTGCTGGGATTACAGCGTGAACCACTGTGCCCAGCCAAGTTCAGACTCTCAAGCACCATACACATCAGGGATTGTGGCTTGGAGCTGGGCAGTCTTAGATTTGAGTCTTGACTCCCTGCCCTGCTTGCTGTGTGGCTTTAAATGAGTCTCTTATTTCTCTGGGCCCCATATTTCTCCCCTGGAAATAAGAATAAAACCCTAGCCTGCAGGGAGGGTTGTGATTAGGACTTATCAATATCACATATCGCCATGTCTCACATGGGACCAGGTGGAATACAAGCATTCGTTAAATGATAGCTATTATTCATCAGTTAAAGGAATATCAGACTGCTGATTGGGCACTTAACTGCAAAACCTAATGATTCCGAAATTCACAGTAGCAAAGATGGAGCCTAAAATAATGTCACCTTTACATCTGGAGGGAAGGCTTGGAAAAATCTGGGATAAACATCCTCAGAGAATCTCTCTAGAATGCTTATATATGAATTGCAATGCCATGCTAATTTGAGGGAGTCACCAATTGTGATGGGCCCCTGGCAAACATCTGGGTCTGTTCTGGAGAGTAGATCTTCTGAGAGCTTTAGTTTTGAAGGAAGAAAAGCATTTATTGGGCCAGATGCGGTGGCTCATGCCTATAATCCCAGCACTTTGGGAGGCTGAGGTGGGAGGATCACCTGAGGTCAGGAATTTGAGACCAACCTGGCCAACATGGTAAAACCACATCTCTACAAAAAATACAAAATTAGCTGGGCATGATGACACATGCCTGTAATCGCAGCTACTCATGAGGCTGAGGCAGGAGAATCACTTGAACCCTGGAGGCAGAGGTTTCAGTGAGCCAAAATCATGCCATTGCATTCCAGCCTGGGCAACAGAGCAAGACTCCGTCTCAAAAAAATAAAGAAGAAAGAAAACTAGTTATTGAAAAGCGGTCCCTGATTCAGACTTTCATCAATACAGACAGGCCCTCTCTTGGGTGTCAAAATCAGTTTGCTTTGAATTTGCTTATTTTTCTTTCTGGGAATGGAAAGCACCTTTGAGAAACAGAGACCCAGGGAGTCTAGTGTACATGTAAGCCCAAGGAATAGTCCACGAAGGCAGACCTAAGGATAGGGCTTGCCTCTCCCTACCTACCAGTTGCCTAATGACTGTACCGAAGGCTCCTTGGGTGAGGTTAGGGTAGCAGGAGGGCAGTGTTCAGATCTGAGAGGTTCCTGTGCCTGGGGGCAGGAGATGAAGGGTGAAGACTCAGTCTCACAACCCTGTCATCCAAAGCCTCAGTTTCATAGCCCTAGAGTTGAAGATCGCCAAAATGCTATAGCACCAGTCCAGACCAAGCAAAGATGCTGTTCTAGGTGCTTTACATATGTTCCCTCATCGAATCCTTCCAGCAACGCAGTGAGCGGGATCTAGCCATTGTCCTCATTTTAAAATGGGGCAACTGAGGCACAGAGTAGTTACCCAGCTTGCCCAAGCAGCTCAAAGGGATAATGGGTTATGCGGCCAGGCAGTGCAATGTGGGGGTGTGGGGGCTGGCGCTTTGATCCCTTTGCCCTTGGTGTGAGTGTCAGTTGCCACGTAGAGAAGGAGCTACTGTCGGGCAGGGGCGGGGAGGACGGCACGTGAGAAACCTTGGCTTCTGAAACTCACTCCTCCCAGTGGGCCCAAGTCCAAACAAGGTTTTTCTGCTGGTCGCTTGGCAGGACCTGAATAGAACCAGACCCAGATGACAAGTGCCACAGAGGTCCCAGGTTCTTAAAAGAGGTCCTGGAAGGCAGATGGATGGACCAGAGTCAGGAGAAGATGCTAAGTTCTGGAGGCCCCTGGGGACCACATGGAGGAGGCTCCACCATCCTCAGGGGTGGACCCACATCCTCCCCTTGGGGGAGTCCCTGACGCCCCCTACCTGCCTGCCCAGCCATCTCCAGCACTCCCCAAGATCTCTACTTTTCCTCCTGGCAAGGGGTACAAAGATAGCATATAAAACCACCAAACTTGTTTTTTTCTTTGATTTTTCAAAGCTGTCCCTTGTCTGTGGTTGCCATGGCAACACCTGCTAGCTTCTCTGAAGTCAGTGCTCAGCTCCCTCCAGCGGCCTCAGCAGCCTCCCCCACTGAGCCCTCCTTCTGCACACCCCGCCGCCCCCGCCCTGCCCATCTCAGCTCCACCCGGGCCCTGCCTCCCGCTCCTGGCCAGGCCAGCTCCATGCGGATGGCTCAGGCTGGGGTGGAAGAGGACTTCAGAGGAACTCAGAGTACAGGCAGATAAGTGACAGTAACGAGCTCCCGAGTGGTGCGGGCCTGCCAAGGACTCCGGGACATGACTAGGGTGCCTAAGGGGCTGTGCCCACTCCACCTCCAGCTCCTTGTCTTTGCTGCAGCCACTGTCCCCCTGGTCCCTTGGCCTCTCCTCTGTCCTGGGAGCTCTCACTTCTTCCACCAAAGCCCAGAAGGCACCAGGGTGGTTGAGAAGAAAGAACCTGTGATAATTCATCAGCCACTTACTCACTGCCTGACTCTGGCAAGTTATTTCACCTCTCAGACCTCACTTTCCTCATCCACAAAATGGGTGACTAACACCTGCTTGAAGGGTTGTTGCGGGACATAAAATAGAAGCCGTGTGTCAATACCAGCTACACTGTAGTTGTTAGAGTGACGCCATTTCCCATCTCTCTGCTTTGTGTTTCCATCCTCCCTTCTCCTACCATCTTCTCTCCCCTCGAACCTCAGTTTTTGGCCCTCCCTGTTCTATCTCCTCCCTGGACTTGGCCACTGTTACACTAATAGGGTTGATGGCACCCTAATGGCTTCCACCTTGGGGTTCACCCATGCTGCCTGGGGTCACGGAACTTCTTGGGGAAGGTGAGGGGGAGGTGCCTGATGTTCAGAAGAGACAGCCTTGACCTCGGATGGGAAGCCAATGAGGGCACAAGAACAATAATGGCAATGGACCTATTTATCGAGCACTTATTCTGTGCCAGCCTCTATTGGAGTTTTTCACAAATCAGCCCATTTAATTATAACTTCACACCTATGCAGAACTTACTCTTGTTGTACCCATTTTATCTCTAGGGAAACCAAGGCTCAGAAGTGGCAGGAAATGAGGAGCAGTGATTCCATGATGTGGGCATGAGAGGGGGAAGGAAGATTACCTGGCAGCTCCCAGACTGAGGCAGGTTTTCCCTCCCTCCTTGTACCCTCAGGTCTCAGTTAGGCTTTGAGACATGTTCTGACATTATATCCCAAATCCCCGAGGAGCATCTGAACCCCTGAAAGCATCCTTGGTTCCAAGTTCAAGGTCACGCACAGTCTCCTGCCACATGATTCTCTCTTTTGAGCCTGTCAGCCTTCCTGGCTCAGATAGAATAGCTGCCTCTGTCCCCTCTCCCTGCCAGGAGTGTGGCTGTCTTAGCATGCACAGTAGGCAGAATTTTCATCTCCTCTGGCAAAACCTTTACCAAGGGGATCTTGAGGGGCTTCCTGTGCACCTGTGCCAGCTCCAGAGGGTCGGGAGCTAGCTATGCCCCTCTTGCTGCCTCTGCTTAGCAGTGAGACAGCACCAACTGCCTCTTCATCATAAAGGAAATAACTTCATTCCAGGAGCAAGGATTTATGAGAAAGCAGACAGCAGGCCCTGACAGGGACAGAGTGTGGTGCCGATTCAGAGACAGGGTCAGACGAGCACTCTCATTTCGGAGGCCTCTGCCAAGCTGTGCAATCGGTGGCTAGTCTCTAATTTTCAGCTGTCTAGTGCAGGCCCAAACTAAGGCGCATGGGCTCCCCAACAGATCCTGCCCCCAACTGCTGAGCCCCAAAGCAGTCCCTCCTGGCAGCTTCTCCAGAGGGCTAGGCCAGTACCTCTTTCACTGCAGTGTACACACAAATCACCCAAGGCAGCCCAGAAAAGGGCAGATCCTGATTCTGGGAGTCTGATGGGCCCTAGAGGCTCTACTTCTTGCTCCCTGGACTCTGATTCCACTAAAAGCATACTTGGAGGGATGAGGGTCTTTGGCTCTCTGGAGCCACACATGCTCCTCCACTCCCACCGCTGGAGTCTATTCCTCAGGAACTAGATATCAGACTATTGCTCTCAGCTGCTGCCCACCCATCCTCCAGGCCTGTATGGGAGCACGTTCAAGCTAAGTCCATGAACTCAGAGCCACGAAATGCAATATCTGGCGCCTCCCTCAGAGGGATGCCCTCCAGCTCTCGTACGTTGAAAAGTATGTCCAGGTGAGAGTTGCCCAGGTGGGCTCTGCCATCCACGTTCTCCCCAGCCTGATCAGAGGCTGATGGAGTTCAAGAGAGGTGAAAGTTTCTAGACGATGCGACGAGAGTTCAGACATAGCCTTGACCACTGTAAGAGACCCCAGAAAACGATTTGAGGGTCAAAGTGGAACACTCACAGAATTCTGCATTCACATTAGTCATCACACTCCAACCTCATGTAGGAAAGAGATCATTAGCCTACTTCCTCTTCAGTTTACTATTTTACCTGTAAATGGGATATTTTTCAGGCAGGTCATGTCTACAAAATGTTCAATCTTCAGGCCAAGTGGGTCTGTGTGCACCCAGACATGGAAGGATGGACACGATATATCTCAAAGTAGCTCCCAAGTCAGTGCAGAAATCTATGAACTTCCTACCATCTCCTGGGCATCATGGAGAGAAAAAGCCCCTTCCCTACTGCAGTTTGTGGTTTTGACTTTGATTAAATCTCAAGATTAATTTTTCCTGGTGACAGAGTGGCCAGCCTGGAAGCCATAATCCCTTCAGTAGTTCAACATGTTTATGAGGGTGAGAAGATGCTTAATGCTGCAGTTAAAATGCTAAGCTGAGTAATCAGTTCATTAGAAATTTACTCAATATGTTTGCTGTCTACAGCTGGGCCCCACTCCCCTGGACAGAGATAAATCAGCAGACAATGCAGCTAGTGACAAGACAAACTCCTCCAACATCGATAGCCAGGCTCAGAAATGCCCTCTCACAGAGAAGAATTCTCTGGCCAAGTGCCCCAGAAGTCTTGGACAAAGCCAGGCTGCTCCCTAGAGCTGGAGATAACTCTTGAGGTTGGTACATCAAACGTCTGGACTTTAAGCCCTGGAGGAACTCAGGGCAAATCAGGAAAGTTGAAGCTCAAGGTCACTTGGTTATGGGCCAATCTTCCAAGGGTCTTGGTTTAAGTGCCCCCAGAAGGAGACCCTGAGGCAGGGATTCAATGCCACACAGTTTATTTGGGAGTTGGTCTTTAAAAACCTGGGAGGGGAGCAGGGGAAGTGAAAGGAAAAAAGAACCCAGCTAATAAGTGTGTTATCAAGCTAGTTGTAATGGAGACAGCTGGAGCTCAGCTCCACTGTGGAACTCAGAGACAACGCAGACATTCACATCAGTGCTACCCCTCCCTCCTGCGGGGTGAGGGTGCTGCAAGGTGAGTGCCCGTCAGTCATTGTTTGAAGGCTGCTCCAGGGCCATACATTTCTTGGCCCTTCTGGCTTATGGACTTGCCTGGGCAGAATGCATAAGTCTAGAATGCCCTCAAGTCAGAGATGCAGGTGTGGGCAGTGGGAGTGGGGCTGAAATTGTGAGGTCTAATGGGAGATAGTGTGCCATCCACAGAAGGTGAGCAGAATCCAGTGAAAATACAACGCCCACCCAATGAGTCATTTTAGAAGGAACTCAGGACACCTGGGCTAATGAGTTTCACTTTCTGACTGTGCAAGAAGAGCTGGATGCATCTCTAATAAAGGGTGGGACCCCTGAGCCCTGGAGCACAGAGATTCCCTGGGCAATTCAGCAGGTGGTGAGACCTTGTGGTGGATTCCTTCAGGGTTATGACGGGATGGGCTTGTGGGGATGGCGGGAGGGTGTCTCAGCAGACCTGTGCCTGGGTGAGAAATGGGTAGAGGGTTGGAGAACCTGCTGGGCACTTCTCTGGGTGGAGAAGGCACAACAGAAGTGCCCCACGGTTAGGATGAGGCCGCCTCATTTGAAATGTTAATAAATCATCTGGAAAAGGGAGTTACGCAGTGAAAGCTGGGGATGTGCAAATGGCACTAAGTTTTTTGAGGGAATGAAATGTCAAGCCAATGGGGATACGCTACAGAATCCCACAAGGGTGTGTACGAGTGGGCAGGAAAGTGACAGATGAGATTTGGTGTGGGCAAGTGTAAGATAATGTATTTAAAGACATATCTCAAGTGCTGTATGACTTCCTTCTGAGATGATGCATGCCACAGTGGTTTTATTTTAGGAAGAGTAAGGAGGGAAGGGGAACTGACATTTATGGTGTGGCTACTAGGTGTTTGCAGGTTTTATCTTCTGGATACAGAGTGAGGAAATGTGGTTCAGAGGGGCAGAGTGAATTGCCCAATGTCACATAGCTGGGAAGGGGTGGGGTTGGGATCCTAATTCAATCTGTGTTCTTTCTGGTCTATTCCCTGAGGACATGAGCCAATGTATAAAGTGGCTTGAAAACCACCAGGGGCCAGCCATGCTAGGAATTGCTTCTGGGTCCCCTTCATCTCAGGCCTGTCTGGCTCAGTCCCTTTTGCTGGTCTTTCAGCAAAAGTTGAATTGCTTCTGGCCCTTCTTGGCCTTCTCTATTCTCTTTCCCTTGGGGAGGTCATCCAGTTCCTTGGTGAGTAGACCATTTTATGCCAGTGAGCCCCAAGTCCATGCCCTTAGCCCTGGCTTCACCTGAGCTCCAGACTCACAGTTTGACTCTAACATCATCACTGGGATGCCTCATAGGTGCCCCAGAACTAAGGGCATCAATGAGTTCCTGCTTCTCCTCTTATACCTGTTCCTCCTGCAGGCTTCCTCATCTCAGTAAATGGAAACTCCTTCCATTTAGTGAGAGGAAGCCTATCGTTCCATCTCTGCAAAATGAACACATCCTGAAAAAGTCAGCAGATGGGAAAGGGAGGTAGGCAGATAGCTGTGAAAGGTACATGACCTCTGACTTTTGGAAAGATGACCAGAAGGGATGGCGGGAAGCCCAGAGAACTGTGAAATTGATGGGGAGAAGTCAATGGGTTTCATCAGCGAATCCAAGGATGGGATGACTAGGATTTCAAAGTGTAAAAAGAGACACGTCAGGAGAAAACCAAAGGAAGCCACCAGGCCCACTGTGTATTGCCACATGAGAGCCTCTGCCCACCCTCCCCAGCTGCCTGCTGGGAGGTATCCTGTGCTTCTCATCCAAACTCTACTGTTTCTCTGCCTCCCCTGAGCAGTCAGACTCACCCGACCCTCGTAACCCCCTTTCCCCAATCATCCTTGAGCCTGGTGGGGATGGAAGCCCCAGACTCCTCTGGCTGGTGGGTGGGGTAAGGGCTCAGCACAGCAAGCTCCAGGCCCCCCAGTCACAGCAGCAGCCCCCAGTTCTTCCCTAGTTACAGGTCAAAAAGGAGAGAGAATGTTTTCTCTTGTTGGGAAGATGAAAGCCAACCAAAAAAAGCTGTAAAGTCACTGGATTGGAAAATGAGAAAGTAGAATAAATAGGTTCTTGGGAGGGAAATAGGTCTTCCCCGCTCTGTGAACAGAAATAAACAAGGAGAGCACCTGTCAGGGGGAATTTACAGCAGAGCCTGCAAGGAAGGGATTCCAAGGAGCCCTGAGTCTTCCTTCCAGATCAGACCTTTCTTCTCCCACCCTGCTGGCCACCTGCCTGCCTCCCACCCCCATCCACACCCTGTCTTCCATTCTCTCTGCCTGCTCCTTCCTGACACCAGCACCCCCATGAGAAGTGGCCCTGTCCTCTGAGGAAACAACCCACCTCTCCTCTAAGCCTCCCTTTTGCAGGAATCCTTCCTGGACCTCTTGCTTTGGAGAAGCTGAGTTCCAGGTATACAACAGACCAACTTTCCACCTGTCTCCACCACATCCTATGCAGCTGCCTGCCATTCTTTCCCTCAACCAAGCCATTTATCCAGCCTTCTGTGGCCCATAGAGTGTAATTATTACCATCTTTCAAGGCTCAGCTTCAAAATCTCCTCCAGGAAGCCCTCCACGAGCCCTACAACTTTTAGGAAGACTTAAGACTTCCTCCCTATACCCAGTATGGATTAGGGGCAGTTCCAGATCACAAGTCTGATACGAAGGCTCTCTACCTCCTCTGCCTCCTTCAGGGCAGGTGTATTTCACTATCCCTCAGGGCTTCAAGGCAATAGGGTTAGAGGATGCTTAGAGAACATTCTAGGAAGTATAAAAAGTTAGGAGCAAATCAAAGGAAATGAACTAACTCAGTCAAAAAAAAAAAAAAAAGTACTTGTTGGTGGAGAGTTGAACTGATAATGTTAAATTTTGTTTTGCTTTCAAGGTGTTGGCGTGAAGATTTCACATAGCACTAAGCATATAGCCTGCTGTAAAGTCTGTTCCTTCTACAGATAGTTACCAAGCACCTCTCTCACTCCCGGCTATACCATAGGCACACACACACACTTCGCAGCACACCATGAACGGGCAGGCACTCCCCACTCTGCCTGTCTCCAACTCACTGCATTCTCTGCATCCCTGCTGTATGCTTTAGCGTATTTGAAAACCAATAAAGACCTCCCACCAGAAAACCAAAAACAAAAACGAAGGACAGAACAATAGAGCGCCCTGTTCTTCCAAAGCGCCAATTCAACAGTCACCACGCCTCAGAGCTGGAAGGGCTTGGAATAAGCTCACTGGAGCTCCTAACTGCACGGATGGTGAAACTGAGGACCTAAGTGAGGCAGTGCCCATCTGAAGTGTGCAGTCAAAACGAGGCAGAGGCAGAGACACCCTGCGGCCCCCCGACACCCGGTCACCAGGCTCTCCTCACCCCACCCAGCTTGGCCCGGTGCAGGGAGGTAGTGCCTGGAGGAGGTGGCAGCGTCTGGGACGCACAGGGGAGGAGACAGGTGAGGAGGAGGAAAGCGGAGGAGGAGGGCAGCGGCCCAGCCCAGGAAGCGGTTGGATGGATCCGGCGTATATGTACGGGTTTTAAATAGGGGTTCCTCGGAGCCTGTTAATGAGGCAAGGCTGCCTGGGTGCTGATGAGGAGGACTGGGCGGAGGGCAGGACACACTTAGAGCTCCGAGGGAACTCTCCGGTTTACCTGCTCTTCTCACCTTCCCTCAGGGTCTGTCTTCCCCCACTTACTTAGGGAAAAATAACGACAGGAAGGTGGAGAGCAGAGACCAGAGAGAGAGCTGACCCACCTGTCCTCCCTCCTATCTCTGCCCGGCTGTCTCCATGTACTGTCTCCCCGCCTGTGACTTACCCATTGCTGCACTCCGTAGGCATGCCAGGTACCCCAGCTCATCTCCCGACGTGCACCGCCTCAGCCCCAGCTGCTGCCCCGCAAGCCCACTTCTCCATGACCTCTCTGGCCTTCCTGCTCCTGCCCTCTCTGCCTGCAGCAGAGGGAGGGCCGACCGCTTGCCTGGAGCCTGGAGCCCGGAGCCCAGAGGTTAAGCAGCTCCAGGGGGAAGAAGGGCCCAGCACCTGCAGCTTTTCAGCAGGCCCGGGGAGAAGTCAGACCCGGTGGAACCACATCTCGTCAGGGCTCCGTGGAGGCCGGGGGAGGAAATGAGCCCAATTAATCCACATTTGCCTCTCCAGATTGGAGTACAAGTGGGGAGATGGAAGAATTAACCTTTTCAAAAATGTAATTTCATAAAATCATCTTGCTTGGAACAGACTCTCTGGTTATTACTATTATTTATGGCCGTGTCCATGCCTCAGGCCACCACCAATGTGGCGAGATGGAGGAGGAGCAGGAGGCCGCAGCTGCCTGATGGAGAGAAGGGCTGCCAGCCTGAAGCCCGGGCTCAGGGCTCACACAGACACCCTCAGAGCCCCGTGGGCCCCAGAGCTCACCTCTGGCTCTCCTGCAGACAGGCCCCCACAGGAATGGATTTTCAAGTCACTCTCAAGACTGAAGACTAGGGACCCTCTGGCTACTCACATGAAAATTCATTGCTCTTTGCCTCTCTTCAGCCCTGCTGACACACTCAGAGCTGCTGATTCCCTGCTCTCCCTCTAGAGCTCACCATGGCTGGCATAGGCCACAGCATATGGCCCAGTGCTAGCAGCTGCCCCTCATATCCAGGCCTAGGTTTGCTCATACCACCCACTAGCCCTGTCAGAACCAGAACATTAGAGAATCCTGCTGCCAGAGACTTGCTCCTGGGCTCAGAGAATGGGCATGAAGCTCTGTCTGCTGCTCACCTGCCCGGGGCAGGGGAGACTCCTCAACATTCTGAGCCTCTGTTCCCTCCCTGACTTCTCAGCTTCCCTGGCTGTGAGCTGGCTGCCCTCTCTTCAAGCTTTGAGTGACGCCTCACATCCTTGACTCTTCCAGACCTATGGGCCTCACCTGTAAGGGGAGGGGCATGAGCCTGGCATGCAGGAGGGACAGCCAGGAGGCCACTGCGGCTGTAGTGGGGTGGTGGGGGGGGGTGAGGCGGAAGAGGAGGACAAAGAAGATAGGGAAGCCATGGTGGTGGGGGTGGGGGTCAGGTAGGGCCTTGCAGGCCGTTGGGAGAGCTTTGCTTTTTCCTCTGAGTGAACCTGGGAGCCACTGAAGCATCTAGAGCAGAAGAGGGGTGTGACGTGCTGTCGCCACTGATAATCACCTCTTCTCTGGGGCCTGGTCTGCTCAAGTTGCTTCATTTTCCTCACCTCAATATTTCCCCTCTTTCCCTCCCTTCACTCATTTAACAATATTCTCCAGGTGCCCATCTAAGAGTGCACCCGGAGGGCAAGGAAAGAGACACGTGCGGCTCTCGCCCTTGTCAAAGTCATTGCCTTGTGAAAGACACAAGATTTCCTCCCTAGAAGGTCCAAAGAAAGTGTAGCCAGAGGGCCCCTAGTATCCTGGCCCTGGCTCCACTCTATTTTGCTGTGTGCAGATGGCCGAACCAAGGGCCCAGGTGAAGCAGTGCCCGTCTGAGGTGTGCAGTTAAGAAGAGGCAGAGACACCGTGCGGACCTCCTGATACCCGGTCTCTAGGCTCTCCTCACCCCACCTTAGCTTGGCCCAGTGCAGGGAGGTGGTGCCTGGAGAAGGTGGCAGCGTCTGGGACACACAGGGGAGGAGACGGGTGAGAAGGAAGAGTCGGGGAGGAGGGCAGTGGGCCAGCCTGGGATGGGGTTGGGGGATGAGCCAGGGCTGCCGGGGTGCTGATGAGAGGTCTGGAGGGCAGAGGACACATTTAGAGCTCGGAGCACACTCTCCTTAGCCACTCTTCTAGCCTTCCCTCAGGGTCTGTCTTTGAGTAGGCCGTTTATCCTCTCTGCCTGTGTTTCCCTCTCCGGAAAATCAAGGATAGGGACTCTGTGGTCTGGGATACCTTCCAGCCAAGACAGCAGTCCTCTGGAATTGGGAGGAAGTGGGAGGATGATTTAGGGTGATGGGACTAGTCCTGCAGGATTTCCTACAGGAGAGAGCCCTCCCGAGTCCTAAGGGGGCAGTCCCGTCCCCTCGCCTGCCCCAGGCCCCGCTCTCCTTCCTGCTGAGCTGTCCCAGCCCCACAGTTCCCCCTGCTCCCCTCTCCTGGCCCAGCTCCTCTCTCGGCCCCCTCTCTGGCACTGAGCAGAAAGCACATCCAACCTGCCAGGTTAAATCAGATCCGCATGTGCGACAATTTAACAAGAGATGGATCTGGCGAATGTGTGCAAGTTTTAAATAGAGGTTCCTTGGAGCCTGTTGTTTCACTCAGAATGAAAACAATTGATTATCTTTAGAGCCACTTACTGAGGCTTATCAGCTTTGATACAACCAGCCTGGGGTTTCCAGGACCCAGCGCTACTCACCTCCCCTCAGGCCTGCAACAGCCCTGTTCTCAGGGAGAGGTGGGCATCACAGCCTGGCAGCCAGGGGCACCTCCTCTGCTGGGGCCTAGGGCAGAGGCAACAGGACACCAAGGAGAGCAGTGAAGGCCACCTCTCTATCATAACCAGAACCAGTTCCCAAGCCCAGAAGCATTTAGCAGAGGACAGGAGGGGGTCACAGGAACACTATTCCCAACTCACTGCCCAGCAGAAGGGAAAAGAAATTCCCTACCCTGGGGGAGCTTCCATTCTAGCACTGGTGTGGTTGGTGGACGGTAACAAGAAAGCATATAGAGGATGCTGGGTAGTAGTAAGTGCTTCAGTGAAGCATCAGGCAGGTTACAAGCATGAGGGGGAATGAGGACTCAGGCGCAGGAGTTCATTTGGACAGGGTGGTTGGGGAGAGGAGAGCCTGGAGACTACCACATATGAAAGAGCCAAGCCCTGGTGACATCTTGGAAAGGACATTCGAGGCCGAGAGAAACAATCCTGGAGTCTTCCATGCACTGGGACCCAAGCCAAGGCTGGGTATCAGGGATGGGAATTATGTCCCTCTATGGATGTGTCCTGCCCCTGCCAGCCCACCTTGACCTTCTGCCTCAGTTTCCCTGCATGCCACTCTAATTTCCTGCCAGGCATTCCTCTGTACTTGGAGTCCTGACTTGAACCCTGACTCATTTGGCTGAGGAAATGACACTTGTCTAACACTTACCAGCTGCTTCCCAAGGGCAGAGACACTATTTTCTATATCCCAGGCTAGGTGGCATTATACTGTGTGTAGGCAGAAGGGTGCCCAGCTGGCTTTGAGTACTGCCCTCTGCCTTCACATCTCCCATTTCAGGACTTAACCTGCTAGACATGCTCCCCCATATAGGGACTGTCTAGTACCCACCCTACAGTGGATGAGGCCGAATGTGACCCATTTAACAGGCTCCTGAGCTCTCCAGCACCTCCAGAAGCCCCAGCTCTGTCTCCACCCTCCTCCTGCCACTCCATCTCCTAGAGTCTGGTTTCTGCCCCACTGCCTTGAAGCTGGCTTCTGCCTCTCCATTAGGCTTGCTTGGACAGTCCATTTGACTGGATGCTGGCCTCAACTCCAGACACTAACTTCCAGATTGTAGGTTAATCCTGTCTTATCCCCATTAAGCTAGACTCTAGAACCCCAATCAGGGACCAGTCTTAGGTTACAACTGATTTGTAGACCCTGATCTGGCCCCGCAAGGGCAGACACTATCACTAGGTGTGTCCATTAGCCAGGACAGTGTGCCTCTCACCAGGGCCCCACCTGCTGTTCTGACAGGACAGTGTCGTCCTGTGGTCCTGGAAAAGCCCAAAGTGAAATGGACCTCCCTAGGGACAGCCGGAGAGGAGCTTCCTGATAATTGCATGGTCAGTCCTGTGTTTACAACACTAAGTAGAGTGTTAGGAACCTTAGGGAAAAACAGCACAAGATGGGAAAGCAGGTTTGAAGCAGTTACGGATCTCAGGTCCAAGGAAAGACAAGACACCCGGTTCCATTCCCAGCTCTGTTCCTAACAGGGTCACCTTGGATAAGGAACACTCCTGCTCCCCAAATGTCAAATCAGGGGCCTTGGACCAGATCAGCACTTCTCTCTCTGTGTGCCGTGGAAAGTTTCTTGGAGTCCTCTCAAAGGCTGTTAAGGGTGGAAGTGAGAGGGAGGGGCTAAGTTCCCTTATCCCCGTTTCCAAACAGTAGGGCTGCTTTCTTCTATTTAAACTGCCTCAAAATGCTGCCACTGAATAAGAGTTGAGTCTTACAATTGCTTTAAAACCACTTCATTGGATGACTTCGAAATTCCAAGAATTAAAGATTAATCACCAGTTGATGATCTCAGTACTTGGCTCCCTGTCTCTCTCCACAAGTATCCCTGCCATCATTCCTGACAATTTCATATCCTGGCAGATTACCTGTTCAACAGCTGGGCCCCTCAGTCCATTGGCCCTCTTAGCACCAAGGACCTTGTTCTTCTCTCCAAAATCCCCTCGCATGGCCACAACATAGACTTCATCATCACCCACAACACCTCACCCATAACACCTTTGAAAGCTTGATTTCAAGCACCTCCTTGATTGCCATCTCCTATCTCACTCTCTACTCCTATGCCAAAAATTTTCCACCTGATTGAGGGCCCCAATCTATTCATCTTGTTCATTGTTGGTAAAACGGTACTCTTATTTTCTTCTATTACTCAGCCCAGATTTCATGGATCAATCCAAAAGCATCCTCTTCCGAGTAGTCTTACCCTTGGCCTCATCTCCTTCCTTCATGCTCACCTGGAAAGCCCTAACCCTAGTTAAACCCAACAGTCCACCTGCTTGGCACCTGCACCCATCAGCTAACTGGTATCTGGAACCCTCTGGGGAATAGCACACAGACAGGTAGACTGGTTCTAACACATAACTGGCAGACTTTTGAATCTTTCCAGGTAATGTTCCTATACTTTCCTAGTAAATTCACTTTTCAACATTTTCCATCTTTTCTCAAATCTTCATCATTTTCTCTGCCTTGGCCCTCCTCACTAGATAACAGTTTTGATACACACTTCACAGCGAAGTCAATGCAATCAGAGACCTGTCTCTTCTTCCATCCCTATGCTACCACCAGCTGACCTGGATTTACTCACTGTCTGGATTGTCTCACTGAAAAACATGGATCCCTATTTCACATCTTAAAAAATAAATTTCCCTTGACCCCACGTTGGCTTCCAGCCCCTCTATGACCCTGCATACCTGTTCATAGCAAATGATTCACCAGTCAGTACCGTCTCTACTGCCTCATCCCCACCACTCTTCACGTGGGGTTTTCACTCCTACTTCTCCATGAAAAAGGCATTGATCAAGATCACCCCTGAACACCCAACATCTTCTTAAAGCCAAGTTTTGGTCTTCATCTTACCCACTCTCCTCATGGCCATCCACACAGTTCCCCATCTCCTTCCCGAAGCCTGCATCATCTAGAATCCTCTAGGAAATAGCACACGGCCATGCTGACTAGCTCTAATGGATGAGCCAGTCAGCTTACCCCCAAGGACACAGGCTGCTCCTTTCCAGCCTCCTTTGCCAGCTACCAGGCCTCTCATTGTCAGATTGCCTACAGCTCCATTCTTAGCCCTTTTCTATTCTGTGTCTACACTCTACTCAGATGATCACATCTGATCATAAGACTTCCAGTACCTTCTAGTGGCTGAAGACTCTTCACATTTACCTCCAGCCCACCCTGTCCCCTGAACTCCACTGAATCTGCACATCCCTCTGCCAACCTGCCACCTCCACTTGGATGTCTATTGGGCACCTCTAACCCAAACAGAAAAATGCATTCCCTCTCCTCACTCCAAATATACCAATACATTCCCCGCTTGGAGCCTCTCCCAGTTCAGGAATGCCCCACCATCCACCCATCCAGCTGCTCAAGCCAAAAGCTTAAGAGACATTCTTGATTCCTCTCTTCCTCTCACACCAAATAGCCCATCCCTCACTAAGTCTCCTTGGCTCTACCTCCAAAATGTATCCTGAATCCAACCCCTTCTTACCACCTCCACTGCCACTGCCTGGTCCATGTGGCCACCCTCTCTCACCTGGACCACATTAGTCTCCTAATTTATCCTGTCATTCTGGCCCACCTCCAATGTGCCCTCCAGAGAACACTGAGAGACACCCACCTAAACCGGAATCAGGTCAGGTTAGCCCAATGTTTTAAACCCTTTCAGTGGTTCCCGCTACAGTGGGGGTAAAAGCCACAGCCCCCCAGTGCAGCCTGCAAGGCCCTGTGTGATTTGGCCTCTGCCTATTCATCTTCCCTTGGGCCCACCTGTGGTCAGGAAGCTCCAGACACTCTGGACTCAGCTCATACCAGATTTAAAATCTTTGTACTGATTAGTCCTCCTGCTTGGATACCTCTTTCCCTGCCCTGGTCTTCATATGCCCAGCCTTCATCATTCAGCTCTCAGGTCAGATGCAGTGTCTCCAGAGAGGCCTCTCAAAGAGCCCCTTCCCCACCCTCCATCATCCTGTTACCCACCTCTGCACTAACCTATTTTATCTTCTGTATTGGTGCCTAAAAGCATCTTCCTGATTGGTTTGCGTGTTATTCTCTGCTTCCTCCTGCTAGAATATAAGATCCTTGGGGGCAAGGAGTCCATCTGGGTGGTTCCTAATCAAGTCCCAGCACTTCCAAAGCACCTGGTACATAGTAGGTGCTTATTAAAAAGACCTAACTAATAATCTCAGACCTTCAGTTCCTTGCTGATGGGCCTTGAAAATCCAATTACTCAGTGCCTTCCCTATATATAAAACGTAAGGGTTCTCACACCCCACACACCTCCCAGGCTGGTGTCAGGTGACTGGATGTAATAGAGCTTTGCAATCTATGGGGCACCGTGCACAGGAGTCAGTCCCTCATCTGGCTGTGCCGAAATAAGCATGCAGCTGGGAGGAGAGAAGTTTATAGCATCCCAAAGTGAGGCCCTTCTGCTGCCATTTCTGCCTGCCCGTCTCACTCCTAAGTCTGGTTGCCTTCTGTTTCCACCTTTGCCTCTGGCCCTTGTCTCAGCTTCAGAGCCCCTCTACAGTTTCCCCAGATGTCCCTTACCAGCAAGCCACTCCCTAGTTTTTACCCACTGAGGACCCCAGCACCCCTCTCTTCCAGCATCTCCTCTTAGTCAACCAGGCCCAACCTGTTACCCTCATCAATTCCTGCTCATCCAGACTCCACTTCATCTTTTCTGCTCTGCCCCCCATTCTCTCTTCTGTGAGCCTCCCCTGTGTCCCCATCCCTATCCAGATGTTTGCCTCCAAACCTGTCCTGTGGCTTTGTTTTCCTGCAGGAGTCATCCAAGCATTCTGTTTTCTTTTCTCAGTCACCCATTATCATATTAGCAGCTACTAAGTCCTTTGTCCTACACAGAACACAAACTGATATCATGTCTATGGAGAACAGAAAAGAATGTACTTACAATAGGGAAGGGCTAGGAAGGGAAGAGCGGAGGGCCTGACAGTGTCTCAGTTTCCACACCTGCACCAAGTAGGCTCTGCAGCACAGGTGTCATAGATTTTCCATAACACCTCCCCGACTCCCCCACTCTCACCTTCCTGTCTTTCCCAGGATTGATGCATGGCCTTTGCAGAGAGGGCCTTGGGCTCCCCAGGAAGCAAAGATGATCACAAAAAAACAAGATCCAGGACATCCACAGCTGGCACACAGGGGATGCTTAGAAGGCTAGAAAAATGTCACTTCCCCAGTCTCGGGCCACAACAGCCATTTATCATCTTTCCTGTTGGGGAACAGTCCTGAGAGCGAGCTGACCTTGAAGAAGGAGAGAATCACTTCTGGGGTGTCTGCCTGCTGGGGTGCTGAGGGGAACAAAGGATAGGAGGACAGGGTGGAGACTGGAGGAACGGGGCAAGAAGACAAGGTTTTCCAGAGGCCACACAAATGCTACAACAGCATACCTACAGATCTGTGTCCACACAAAAGGCTCTACCACTGTCAGGGAAGCCCTGGAGACTGATGGGGGAAAATGGTATTGAAAGTGGAAGCAGGAGATGGGACACAGCTGGAAGGGTCTGTCATAGCCAGAGAGGTAAATAATGAGTCTCTCTGCCAAAAAGTCCAGTCTTCTGCCCTCAGGTCCTTCCTAATAATTGAATCTAAGCTGCATTCATGGCTGAAGGGGTCTACAATTAAGACCCAGATTCAGACATGCCAGGGCCATTGGCAGAGTGGCCAGAGCCTGCAGGAGAGGATCCTGACATATTTATAAAGATATCCCCAGACATTTATTGGATATTTCTGCTTCCAGTCACCTACCCTGTGGCTGCCTTCACATAATTTTTCCCCCCGTATCTTCACACAAAAAAAGCATGGACACTTGCTCCCAAATGCAGATATATTCACATCTGAAAGTTCAGGCAACAAGATCTCCAAGGACACTTGTTTTCACACATATGATCTCATGCACTATGCACACACTCAGCTCACACCCAGCCCGCTCTGCAACACCCACATGGACAGGCAGCTGTACACAATCGCTATTTAGGTGCTTGAGGCATGACAGTGAATGAAGCCAATCATGATCCCTGCCCTCAGCGAGCTGAGATTCTGGTGCTCCATCCACAGAGAGGCACAGACCCTTCACCTCTGACTCTTGCACACAGACCTATTCAACACATACACAGACTCTACATAAACATTTAAATAGTCCACACACATGTATTGAGCACCTGCTATGTTCCAGGAAGCAAGCTTGGGACTAGAGATATACCAGCAAGCAAGACCAGCATGCTTCCCACCCTCAGACATACCCAGAAAGGCAAACTGCCAAACACAGGCTCAACAAATTCACAAACCACTTACACACATGGTTTCAAACACAAAACTGAAGGCATTTTCATGATACCCCCAGGTAGCAACTCACTTAGAATGAGGAAGGGGGGCCTTTAAAGTTCAAAGTCAGATCTGTACTTTGTCCATTCTCCTACCAGGCTGTGTGTTCCTCCTTTATCAATATCACGTCGTCTCCATCCCTCGCCATTGGATCCATGGAGTAGTGAAAGTGAAAGGGACTGCCTGCCTCCTGAAGCCCCCATCTCCCTAGCCCTGATGATGCTGCTCAAGATATTTTCCAGATTTCCCGCTGCTAGGACAGGGCCAAGCACAGACCCAGTGGCCGGGGATTTTTTTGCTGAGACATTACATTACAACAGAGCCTGCTTCTTCCAGACATTTTTTTCCCCTTCTACTTCTGCTTTTAAAGAATCAGAAATAACTCGGCTGTAAAAAAATGTGCTTTGGGCGGAAAGCTGACTCCCAGGGTCAGAGCCCAGGAGAAGATTTCTGCAACACAGTTTCAGGGAAAATAGCAGGCACTCAGCAATTTTTATTTTCTAAAGGATGAAGAGGAAATACAATTGGAGTGGATTTAGGGCTTCGCAGGGCTCCTCTTCAGGTTGTAGTGTGTATGTGGTTTCTCTCTTTCCCCCAGCTAGAG
The DNA here is from genome assembly GCF_048565385.1 of Saimiri boliviensis. Taxonomy (NCBI): domain Eukaryota; kingdom Metazoa; phylum Chordata; class Mammalia; order Primates; family Cebidae; genus Saimiri; species Saimiri boliviensis. The sequence continues at coordinate 104,997,831 of NC_133452.1, forward strand.
AGAGCAGCAGCAGAGAGCATGAGCGGTTCAGAAAATGGAAGAGCTGGGTCTGCTGGCTGCCTGACACTGCATGAGATCAGTGACCCGCTCCCCCTTAGAGTGTGGCAGTTTGTGCTGCAAGGTCAGAGGCTGGTGAGCTGTGTCCAGGGTAGTAGGTCCCTGCGTTTGGAGCCACTGAACCAAGTTCAGATCCCAGCTCTGCCTTCTACTAACTGGGAGAGCAAGGTTTCTTAAAAACCTTTCTGTGCCTCAGTTTTCTCATCTGGAAAATGGGAAGAACAGCAGCACCTACCTCATAGGCCATAGTGAGTATGAAATAAATCTGCAGTTTATGTGTATTTCAGTAGAGGAGGCCCTGATAACCCTCGGAAGATGATTACTACCTGCTTCCCATCCTCTCTGTGACAGGGCTCTCCAGCTCCCTGCCTGTGGGATGGACGTCCAGCATGAAAGTCCTCTTAGAGTCCCCAACTACAGACAGCGACGCCTGGGCCCAGGGCCTTCAGGGCAACCCCATCAGCTCGGTGTTCTCACAGGTTCTCCCTGGGGGCCAACTACTCTGCTCACCACTTAGAGCCTCCCTCACCCAGCGCTGTGCCCCAGGGGAAGGCACCCTTGCCCTCTTATTTCCTGTTATTTTTGGCCAATGGGATGTACCTGGCAAAGGTCAGAGGGCAGGTGGAGGGTGAGGCTGTAACTTCTGTAGCTTTCCCTCTGGCTGCAGAGCCTCAGGTCTGCTTCCTCCCCATCACTTCAGGCCGAGGGGCAGGCAGCTAATAGCTTCCATCACTGCTAGTCTTTGAGTGCCTCTCAGTCCTCATTAATTCTGTCAGATCTGCCCACAGTGTTAAAAAAGTCCTTTCCTTAAAGATTCTGGAAAGGAGGGGAAGAAGCAGTGTACAAGGAAATAATCAGGATTCTATACAAAGGCTTTCATACAAGGACATTCATCGTAGTGTTGTTTGTAATGACAAAAGGTGGAAAGAAACTAGATGTCCAACCATCAGGCATTGGGCAAATAAACCAGAGTAACCCAAACAGTGCACTGGACTGCAACTGGAAGAAAAAGAACCCACTACAAGAATATTCACCAGTACTGGGGAAGATTCACTACACATCTCTAAGAAAAATGGTGGGCACAGAAGAGTATGGATGGACTGAGAGCACCAAAAATAACATCTACAGGTTTGGAAAGAGAATGCATAGGAAGAAAATAGACCAAAATGTCTACTGTATTATCCTTGAAGATGTGAATTATGGGTGGTATATTTTCCTTTTGTGCACTTCTGTGTTTTTTCACTTTTTTTACTTTTTTTTTGCATTGAGCATATATTACTCTATCGATTAGAAAAGAAGATATTGATAATACAGGTACAACCGTTAAAATGACAATTTAAAAGAATATTCAACGTCGTGGGTAAGTAAACACTGTAAGATGTTAAATGAAAAAGCAAAAATTGCCCTCTCTTCATATATATGTCATATGGTCATATGCCTACATATATATCTGTCTGTCTAAAATTATATATATATATATATATATATATATATATATATATATATATATGTTGTTTAGTATTCTATATAATATTTTCATTTAAAAAGACTGGAAGAAAGCACAGAATGTGAACAGAGGTTATCCAGAGGTTATCCAGGAATGATATAGTTACGGGTAATCTTTTGACCTTTGCCTGCACTTTCTAATTCCTATCATAAGCATTCATTTTATTTTATTTTTTTTAGACAAGGTCTCACTCTGTCACCTAGGCTGAATTATAGTGGCATGATCATAGCTCATTGCAGCCTTGATCTCTTGAGCTCAAGAAATCTTCCCACCTCAGCCTCTCAAGTTCCTGGGACTACAGGTGCCCATCACCATGCCTGGCTAATTTTTTTTTCTTTTTTTTTTTTTTTTTTTTTTTTTTTTAGTAGAGACAGGGTTTTATTATGTTGCCCAGGCTGGTCTTGAACTCTTGAGCTCAGGCAATCCTCCTCCCTTGCCCTCTTAAAGTGCTGACATTTACAGTCATGAGCCACCACACCCAGTCACCACTGATTTTCAAATAATCAGATTAATATTTTACTTTAGGAAAATCTAGGACACTTGAAGCCAAAATATTCCAGGGTATGGACACAGCCGTGTGTCAGTGTGCCTCTCTCTGCCTTCAATACTCTGGCTTGGGTGTCCCTGCCTATAAAATACGAGGCCAGGCACTCTTGTGACCATGGCAAAGTGGGGGGCAAAAGCCCTAATGGAATCAGAAATCTGAGCCCACAGGGAGTGGAGTCAGACAGACCGGGGCAGAGAGCCATGCACCCTGGGTAGCCTGAACATTCCACCTTGCTGATGCGCATTTTCTCACTAGTGCCTTCATGGAGCGTGTCCTGACTCTACATGCCCTGTACCAAGCCCAGTAGAGCTCTAGAGAGGTTGTCATCTGCTGGGGAGACACAGACACCTGCAAAGGAGAGCAGCACTGCAGTGTTAATACAGCAAAAATAACCACCTTCCCATTTCTGCAGGGCCCTTCCGGGTTTAGAGCACCTTGTCTTTGTTACTTCGTTGAATGCCCACAGCTGCCCTAGAGGAGGGGAGCATCATTATTCCTACTTTGCTTATGAGGAAGATGAAGCCCACAGAACTTCAATAAGTCACCCTGGACTAGCCTAGAATATGAGAGATGCCACAGAGCCTTCAGATGTGTGGGCCCAGCCAACACCCAGAGCCAGGGTGCTTTAGGTCATCTCCGAGGACTTCAGGGAGGATTGAAGCAGGGGAGGATTTCAGAGGCAGCATGGAAGTCCTTTGGGCAAAAACAGCTATCAGGACAAGCCATAAAAGACATAAAGGCTAAAGTTACCAGCCCTTGGGAAATTTCCGCCTACATCTACAGAAGGAGTGTGCCCAAGCACAGGAGTCTCGGCTCATCCCTCCCCTCCCTCCATGCTGGAGGCCTGTGGCAGGGGACCCGAGCCTGACTCCTTCCTTAGGATGGGGAATTGGAAGGCAAGTCACAAATGGGACATTCACTCAACACCTGATGAGTGCCCTTTGAATACGACTATGTATCAATTTTCTATTTACTCTCCCATCTCCCAGAGCCCAGATAGTGGCTAGAACCTAAGTCCTCAGAGAGTTTCTGCGTGTGGGTGAGTGACCACCTGCACTATGCTGTGTTCGGTACTGGGTTGCCCAGTGGGGCACAGACAGACATGGAACCTGCCCCCATACAGCTGAGAGTCCAATGTAGAGGCAGAAATGATCAGACAGCCACACTAGGGGATGAGGCTCCCAGCCCAGGAAAGGCTCTGAAGCCAGGCCAGTGATTATAGAAACACAAAGGAGAAAATCACAGCGGAGCTGCGACTGGGAGGGTCAGCATGCCCACAGCGAGAGGATAATCTGGACAGAGAGAACAGCGTGTTCCAAGACTGTATCAGGGAGGATGCACAGTGAATTCTGGGGACTGGGAGGCCATGGAACCCAGAAAGCAAGGACAGGGCAGCGGGTAGGTGATGAAGATGGAGTGGGGGTGGATCAGCCGGGCAGGGCCACGAGGCCAGGTCTCAGACATAGAGATGATCTCACAAACAACAGAACACCAACAGAGGGTTCAGTGGGATTAGGGTGGCAGTGACGGGGACGTGATTAGAGTTTTGGTGTGGAAATTGGATCAAGAAGGACAACAGTGGAGCTGCCAGAGCAGCTGGGAGGCTGTAGTGAAAAAAGAGGAGAGAGGTCAGTTCTCCCACAGCTACTCAGGAGCACTGACCAGTTGCAGTAACGGAGAGACTGTAGTGAAGGGAGCAGAGGGAAGTGCCCACAGCGACACTGCTCATTGGTGCAGCGGATGGAAGCTGGTGCTGTCTGCTGGGACAGAGAATCGTGCAAGCTGACCGCCTTTGCTGGAGAAGCCCACAGCTCTATTGTGGACAGGTAGAGTGTGGGTACTTTTAAGACATCCGAGAAGAGATCCTGAGTAGAGATGACAGTGCAGATGGGAGCTCGAGAGAAGTCTTGGTAGGAGATACACGTTTGTAGATCATCCACATATGGGTAGGGAAGGAAGGTCAAGTACAGATGAGATCGCCCAGGGAGAGAGAAGAGCACTGCGCCTTGTGGACCCCGACACCAGTATGTGTGCCAAGGTGCAGCCAAAGAGTCAGGAGGGAAACCTGGACAGGACGCGTCACTGAGGCAAGGGAAGAAGGTTGTGGTGGGCGGTGGACTCAAATGCTGCTGAGAAGTCAGATAAGAAGAGGATTTTACTATGCCCCTTGGATGTAGAGATAGAGAGGCCGCTAGTGACACTAGAAAAAGCCCCTGCGTTGGAAAGATGGGGTGAAGGCCCTTTCAGAAAGGCTGGAGGAGTTATGGAATGGAGGCAAAAAAAAAAAAAAAAAAAAAAAGCCAATTCTAAGATGTTCGTGCAGGGATGGAGAGAGATAGGAGGGTTGCCAGAGGGCATGTGGCATTAGGGAAAGCAGTTCAGCTCCCAGAATGAATGAACTCGGGGCTGGGGTAAGGGCCTCCCTCAGAAAGACCAGTGCAGACAGCAGAACAGACCTGTCCACAGAACCACTCCAATGTTGGCTGTTGCATCTTGCCCATGAGAGACGGGTACACGCTGGAATTACTCGGGGATAAAGGCTGGAATTTTCAGATTGGTCCTGGATTCAGTCATTTAGTAGCTGTGTGATCTTGGGAAAGTTACTTAACTTCTCTGGGATGAGGAACTTCCTTTCTCTGATGAGGGACTTTAGTTTCCACATCTGTAGATTGGAATAATCGCAGGGCGATTTTAAACTTGAAAGGAGACACGATACATAGCAAGCGCTTAGCACAGTGCCTGGTGCACACTATGTACCCAAAAGCACGACTCTAACCAATCCTCTGGTCACAACAAAATAACCACTGTCATACTAAAGAAGTGGGCGTGTGAGAAAATCAGGATGGTCATGACTCATTATGAGGTGGGAATAGGAATGAGGAAAGAAACACATTCCAGAGCTATGGGCAAGTGAGAGCCCCCTTCCCAAGAAATCCACTTGAGCCATGGACAGTGACGATCAGAAGGAAACAGTACAGAAATGCATATGAAAAGACACCTTACAGGGTCAAACCCAAAGCCCAGCTAGAAATCACCCACTCTCACCAAGACTAAGAAACAGGTGTGGAGTGAGCCACGGCCAGCCTCACTCTCTGGCCCTTTTCAAATTTCAAAGGTCTTTTGTATACAGAATCACCTTTGACATGATAGCAGCTTGGCTTCACATGTGTGTGTGAGTTACAATGACCAAAGGCACACGAGCCAGCTATGAGTACAAGCGCTGGGTCTGAAACCAGGGTCCCCCTACCTGAGACTAAAAGCTCCTGTCCCTAACAAACTGTCCTCCTTTGCTGGGTGGGGAAACCTCTCACTCTGTCAAAGCAGTTTCACACTGAACCATTTCTAGAGTGTGTGATGTGAAGACGGGAGAGGGTAGAGGGGCAGACAATGAGACTTGATCTTTGGAGCGGACAGTTCCAGATCACTCGGTGCCCTCAACAAAGCAGCCAGTGGGCTCTGTCTGCATTGGACCTGTGTGGCAGGTTTCTTCTGATTCAGGCGGGCATCCGTGATTGTTTATAACCTGTCAGTAGGTCTCCCGGGGTTCTGTGGGGGTGGGGGATGGGGTGCTAGTCTGATGCCTAACATGAGATCCCTAACATGAGAAAATAGCCTCATAGTGAGTCTAATTACCACTTTCCACAAGGAATTTCACCGTGCATGCTCGTTTGCTTTTTAATCATCCTCTAAATATGCATTTTCACGTTATACCCTAATGGCACCCAGAGAATCATTAGGATCTGTTGGGACCATAATCCATGGTTTCGGAAGTCTCTAAGTATGTAATTTCACTTCATGACGCAGGTTTCTAAAAGTCCACAAATAACCATTTGCATGATAAAGTCACAACTCTAAAGTCAATTACAGCTACAGCTGGAGAGAATTTATTTCCTTTTTGAAAATTAAAACATAAAATTGGGAAGTTGCCACAAAAAAGCCTTCCCTTGCCTGGGTGGAAAGAGGGAACAGAATCTGGCCCTTTCCGCTGCCCCTCCCCGTATCTTGGGGTGGAGGCCCTGATTGACAGGGAGCTGTTTCGTAATCACTGGGTAGCCTGAGCCAGGCGCCTCCAGGGTGGCATTCAGTGGAGTTGGCTGTGGGACTTTGCCTCACACAGGTCTCACCTATCTTCCCCCACCTCATGTCTTAAGATCATGGCTCCTGGTAGGGGTTGGGGGGTGATCCCAACTGTGACTCCCCAGGATGGGTCTCCTCAGCTTGGCTGGCCAGCTAGAGATCCAAGGCACAAGGAGATGGGCAGGGGTCTGGGGGCTTACATAACCTTAACATGAGGCAGTGTGGCCAAGAGTCCACCGGAATGAATGAACCCACTGCTCCCCGTCTCAGTATTCAGGATCCTGCAGGCTGAGCCTGAGCTCTGCAGGCCCTCCAGTGAAAGGCCTCAATCTTTCAAGGAGCCAGGGCATGGCTTGCAGCTGTCAGCATTTCCACAACGTCAGGATTAGACACACGTTAGAAAGCATCTTATTCCAGCATTCTCAAAGTGCAGAAGGAAGGAAAGCTTTGGAACCAAGGTCGCACCAGGAAAGGGCAGCAGCGTGGGTGTAGACATTCACTTTGCTGCCTCTGAGAATAAGCTGTGTCATGGAACCTGGCAATCCCACCACAATTTTGTCCAGACAGTCGTCAGAATAGAAACCATCCGGGTAGATGTCTGCTCTCTTTTCGTGTGGGGATTTGTGCAGGAATTTGTACTAAAAGCAGAGTTCTGACCAGAATGAATCTGCTGGCTCTTTGAAGCATGAATGGAACTATTTGAAGAAAGAAAAAAAATGTAAGGATACCCTCAGAAATCGTGCACACTGGAGCCAAATCTACATCCTATATATTCTAGAACTGTGGAGCTAGGAGTGGAGGGTTGATCTATTCTCCAGTCTCAACTGGTGCTTTATTTAGTTGGTATTTAGGATCACCAGGAAGGCACATTTCATTGATGGAAGGTGCTAGCATGCTGGCAGATTCCCCAAGCATGTTCCTATATGCCCTGCAAATCAGACTGTGTGATGGTTTGCCTCCATTGTTGAACCTCACTGTCCCAGACCCTACTGGAAGATGCCTCTTTCAAGATATCACTGTCCCCAAAGCTAGGATCAACCATGCCTCACTTTGAGAAGGAGCCCAGCATGAGGACAGCGGGAATTTCTTGACCAGGAATTTGGAGTTCTGGCCCTCACGCTGCCAGTAACTGGTCTTGCAAATTTGGGCAACTTATTCTGCTCTGAGCCTCAGATTTCTCAGGTGCCAGGATGGGACCCTAATTTACCTGGCAAGGGATGTAAAGCTGAAAAAAAGACCACAGAATTTTGAAGGTTTATGCTTATAAAGGGGGACGGTTTCAAATTATAAAGTACTAGACAGATCAAGAGCCATTATTAATTTAGAAAGCCTGGCAATGATGTCAGGTAATCGTACTTAAATCGTATTGATTGTTTCCGCTCCGTGCGTGGGATGACGTCCTCTGCCCTGGGTGTGGGTGGAGTCAGGATCCTAGAGATGGATGCCGACTCAGCTCGCCCCGGCATCTCTACTAGACCATGAGAGCCTTGACTCATCTGGCATACGGTGGGTTCTTAATAAACATCTACTGACACATCAGACCATTCTTGGAGCCAGACTAACATTGTCTTGGTTTAGTTCATGATCTAAAAAGGGATTTTTTTCCCCTGTCTTCTGTACCCTAACAAAACACAGATGGAATTTGATTACCACTGTTTATTGAGCGCTTGTTCTGTGTCAGACATGGCATTAAACCCTGAACACACAGTATCCCGTTTAATCTTCACGAGGCCTTGCTGAGACAGGGCTGAGCTTCAGAAATAGGCTCAGAGAAGTCAAGTGACAGGTCATATGAGTGGGGATTCAGGGTGGAGGGCTCTGAAGACCCTGCTCTTAACCTTAATACCAAAGGGCCTTCTCTTAGGGTTGGGCAGACCCTTGGGACCCTTGGAACCTCAGTTTTCTCATCTGAAAATTAGGAAGAATGATGCCCTCACCTGTTCTGGAGGGGAAAATGCCTAGTCCAGTATCTGGCACACTGTAAGTGGCCAGAAATGCTGGTGACAGCTTGTTTTGTTTTGATTTGCTGTTTTGATCATGCCTCTTGTAGATTCTAAATGACTTGCTCACAAAATGCTCAGGCCCTGAAACATTTCAGATTCTATCCGAATCTGATTAAACCTCAAGCCAAAACTCAGAGACAAGCACTGTGATTCTTATGCCACAATGACAGTAAGATGAATAATGGCTAACAAATGTGTGCCTTTTATGACATTATATGCATGTCACAGCTGTCCTCAAGGTGGGAGCCTCTGCCCCAGTGGAAAGGTGAGGAAACTGAGGCAAGGAGTGGGCCAGTAATCTGCAGGACAGCACAGAGTAAACAGCAAAGTCTCAGGACTCCGAGTGAGATGGTGCCCAATCACCTTGAGCTAGTCATCTCCCCTCCAAGCCCTCACCTCCACCTCGACTTGAATCTGATAATTTTTGCAAAGTGCTGGACACAGTGTTTTACTCTACAAATTTTAATAGCTCTTGGTTTTTCTACCTGGGACATGCTACAGGTGAGGGGCAAAGCAGGGCTTGGGCTTCCTGCCAGTCATCCTGCCCTGCCCACTCTGGCCCCTTTCTGCCCATCTCCCGCCCCATAACCTCCTACCATAGCTGTACCACTCTCCCTACTCTCTTTCCTTCCTCTGCTCATGAATGCAGGAGATGGGGGTTTCTGGAGGGGTCTGATCAGCAGTGGGTAGGGGGGGATCCACCCAAGAGGACGCTGGTATTTTCTCTGTGCCTGAAGAGGCTCTGTTCCCTGCACCTAGGTCTCCAGCAGTACAAACTAAGGAGCCCACTTAGATTCAAATTCTTGGTCTACTGCATACTAGCGGGTCACCTTGAGCAAGTTACTTTACTCTTCTGTGCCTCCGTTTCCTTTCTGGAAAATGCAATTGACAAGGGTACCTATTTTTAAGGGTTGGCATGGTTAGTAGAAGATTCGATACCTGTAAGACACAAAAAGATGTGCTTGGCATGACATTAGTGTCTCATAAATGCTCAAATATGCCAGTGGAACTAATAGTAATAGTAACAGCAGAAGCAGTCTTACTGAAAGCCTGGGTTCTCCCCACTCATCACACTGTTTCAGCACTGACTCCGCTAACGACCACAGCATGATCTTGGATATGCCATGGGCCCTCTCTGGACCTCATTCCCATATCCATGCAATGACTGGGTTGGGTAAGATGATCTCCAGGGCTCCTTCTATTCTAGGTCTTTGAAATCCCTCCTTACAAGGTCTATGGCAACCAGCGTGGAATATCCTCCTTCCATCTGTGAGGTCTGCACTAGAGATGTCTGGGGAGGTGGATTATCATTCATGCACAGTCTGTCAACAAATATTATGGAGTGCCTAGCACTGACAAAGCATGCTTTCTCTTCCTCAATGACCCAGCCAAAGTTGACACACCCCATGTAACTTCCTTCCCAGGTTCTGATAGAACCTCTCACTTGCTTTCTATAAATAATCTTGTTCTCTTAACACATGGAAGTTCCTGCCCATATCCCCCAAGGTGGGATCGTTCACAAGACAGAGCATGGGCTTTGTGTCCAGCAAGTCTGGTTTGACTGTCACTTTTCACACTCAGTAGTTCTGAGATGTTGGACAATATTTCCCAGAATGTGAGTCATAAGCCACTTGTGGGTCAGGAACTCAATGTAGTGGGTCACGCCCAGCATTGAAACATAAAGAGTAGAGAGAAGAATGAAATGGCACAGAAAAGTGTGCAGGTAAGGGATGGGTGCATGCATGTGGATATGCCAGGGAACACTGGGCCATGAGGGTAAGAGGTGAGTGCCTGCATGTGGGTACGTTAGGGGATGCTGGGCCATGAGGGTAAGAGGTGAGTGCCTGCATGCGGGTATGTTAGGGGACGCTGGGCTGCGCATGTAGGAGAGGTGAGTGCATGCATGCAGGTATCCCAGGCAATGTTGAGCATGAAGGTAAGGGGTGGGTGCATGCATGCAGGTATGCCAGGGGACACCAGGCTGTGTAGATGAGGGATGAGTTCATGTGGGTGCATGTGCCAGGGAACACTGGGCCGCGATGGGAATCCTGTGTGTTACTGGGGGATGTGGCCAAAAAGCTTGAAAGTCACATACCTAGAACACATAACTTGACTTCTTGGGCTCTAATGCCCTCATCCCATGGAAAATTTTGTGAGGGTAAAATGAGAATAGCGTTAAGGCTGGAGATTCCCAACCGCTGCCTCCCTGGTCCTCTGAAGCGCCTTGTCTTTTTCCTGGTTCATGGACCTCAGCCTTCAGGAATCTGAGTCATCTCCCTCACAAAACCGTTTGCTCCCTCTCTGTCAGCACACCAGCCAGTGAGTAAGAAAGTGCATATTAACCTGGAGAACATTTGTGGGGCTCCTGCATGATGCCAGACCTTGGGCTCAGTGCCGGAGCACTGTGAGGAGTGTGATGATAAGAGCTGTGCCCCAGGGAGTTTACATTCAAGCATAGAAGCCAGCGATAAGCTGACAGGTCCATGACCAGAATGCCAGGTTGGACAACATGCTGGAGGAAATGAGACCAGGGCTGAGGAGACAGGGATCTTGTTTTCCATTGGGTGGCCGCTTGGACTGCCGATTCATGCCCAGCCCTGCTGCGGGCAGAGTGCAGGAGGCAGGTGCGTGAGAATGACAGGGTTGTCAGTTTAAAGGAGCATTGGGAATACAAGACTTACACAGTGGTGATGGGGGAAATGTGCACAAATCCCTAGGCCAATGCTGGAGGGGTTGGGGGCACAAGACATCAGGAGGGGAAGCCCAAGTGTGCTCAGATATCCTGTTTCGCAAGAAGAAAGAGTAGAGCTAGGACAAATAGGAAGTGAGCTGGCATTCCAGGGCAGGGATAGACGTGAGGCCATGGGAGAGAAGGACAAAGGGAGCCTGGGGCAGAAGGGAAGGCAGAGCTGAGTTACATGCACACCAGGGGAAGCAATGAGGGGAGACCTTGAGGGGATGCGAAGGTCAGGGAGAATTTACCCTTGAGCCAATAATGATAACATGTATGGGACACCTACTGAGCACCAGGGCCTGTGCTAAAAGTTCTACATGTGTCAGCTCATCTTCATCCACACAACTCTTGATGTAGATGCTACAACATTTCATTGAATCTCAGATGCCTTTGATTAGAAGATGGATGGTAATTTTTTTGTATCCCTAAGAAAGAAATGTCACTCTTCATTAAACTTGGACAGGTCATTGATTGCAGAATGCGTTTCGATTCCAGAGATATTAAAATAAACATCTTAGAATTGACAGAATGTGGCATTGTTATCCACAGGAAGGAAGGGCAGCGGGAGGGTAAGTAACCTTCTCCAAGTCACAAATTGGTAAGCAGCAAGGAGGTCTGAGCGAGCCCAGGCTGCCCGGCTCCAGAGAGTGTGTTCTGTTCTTTCATGTGCCACCCTCTGTCTGGGAGATGTCATGGCAAGAAGGAGGTGTTGTGGGTTTCTGAAAGGAGGCATGAGGGATGTTCCAGGAAGCATACGGCCAAACTGGAGAGGGAGAAAAGACAGGACATGGCCCCCAAGAGAGTGACAGTGAGAACCAGGTGTGAGTGCCAATGGTGTGGCCAGCCCCTCACAGATGGAGAGGGGATGTGAGGGAGAAGAAGGGGTGCACAATAATTCAAGGTTCTAATATGATGATCCTGTCCAGCCAGAGGCTAGAAATGCAAGGGATGTAGGTTTCAATTAATTGTAACTCTCATCCTTGACCAAAAGATGCTCAGGTGGAAACAGAGAGAAAAGGGAGGAACTAAGGAAAAGAAGACTGAGGAAGGGGCAGGGAGGCTTTTGCAAAGATGAGCAAAGTCAGTCAGTGAATCACTGTGGGAAACAGAAGCCCTGAGGCTAAAAGCCAGACTTTTGGACACTTAAGATCCAGATCCTCTCCAACCCTGCCCAGGTTCCCAGGTTTTCTGTGCACACTGGCCATAGTCTCCAACCCCCATCGGGAGAACTGACCTGTCCCACGAATTTGACTTAAGGGAGAGTGGCCAATAGCTCATCTCGGTTGTATCCCGCAAGACCCAAGGGCTCCAGTCTCCCTTTGCCTATGCCTAGGGAGGTGCCCACCCTCCCACTGACCCTGCTTCCTGTGGATAATAATGCCACATTCTGTCAATTCTAAGATGTGTAACAACTCTGGAACTGAAGTGAGTCATATAATCAATAACATGTTGAAGTTTAATTAGCAGCAATATTTCTTTCTTAGGGACACAGAAAAGTATGGTTTATCTTCTAATCAAAGGCATCTTAGATTTGATAAAATACTGTAGTACATATCTATTTCCGTATCTCAGACACACCCTGGTTGCAGAGACTCTGTGCCCGCAGGCCAGGCCAGGCCAGTCTTGTGCAGACACCTGGCAGGAGCCACATTTTGGGCCTGGGTTAGCCTCATGGATTTCCTCCTTGCAGATGTGGACTCAGCCTCACTGAAAACAAACAGAGCAGACCGTGGATTCCTCCTGGGAGCTCACTATAGTGTGCCACAGATCCCTGGAACCATGCTGGGATAAGATATATCTACCAGCAGGGTGCCAGAGACATTATGCTGAGCCCTTGGACAGAGAAAATCACTGCCACTTTCTGAGCCGGAAGAAATCAACTAGCATCCCCAGTGGTGGGAAAACAGCCAGCCTGGGAGATGAGAATTAAATACACAGAGAACACCAGGGCTGGATGAGGTTAGGGGCCTACAAGATTCAGTCTCCTATCTTCCAGCTCAGCCAAGGTGAGCCATGGCTTTTCTGTTTATAAATGTCAAGCCTGGTGCTTGTAACAGGTATTTGTTTAGCATGTCCTTAGTGTCTGGGGCTTGTCAACTGCTGGGACCCAGAGGTGGGGCCAGAGCAAGTGCCCTGGAGAAGCCGGTGTACTGGGGAAGCAGGGTGTGGCAGCTATGATTTGTCTGCAAGCTCAAGTGTTCAATCATTATTCATTTGAAGGAATACAGCAGAAGAGCTGAAGAAACAGTTAACAATACTCTTTCATTTAACAATTTTTTTTTTTTTTTTTTTTTTTTTTTTTTTTTTTTTTTTTTTTTTTTTTTTGAGACAGGGTCTCACTCTCATCACCCAGGCTGGAGTGCAGTGGTGTAATCTTAGCTCACTGCAACTTCTGCCTCCCAGGTTCAAGCGATTCTCCTGCCTCAGCCTCCCAAGTAGCTGGGATTGCAGGTGCATGTCACCATGCTTGGCTGATTTTTGTGTTTTTAGCAGAGATGGGGTTTCTCCATGTTGGCCATGCTGGTCTTGAACTCCTGGCATCAAGTGATCCATCCACCTCAGCTTCCCAAAGTGCTGGGATTAGAGGGATGAGCCATTATGCTTGGCCTCATTTAATAGTTTTTTTTGAACACTTACTAGGTGCCAGGCACTGTGAACACAGAACAAAATGAAAAATGACCCCCACCCTCAAGGCGTGACATTCTGGAGGCAGGAGACAGACCACACTGAACAAACCAATTAAGCTAACTATATAATCTGTGCAAAGGTGGTAAGTGCCAGGGAGAAAAATAAAGCAGGAAAGGGAAATACGGAGCTCTGGGGGTAGGGGTAGAGATTTTAAGAGTAGCCAGGCCCCCTACCACAGGCCACCAAGATGAGGACAAGATCAAGAGGAACATCCCCAAAGTGATATCCAGCCTGAACCTTAAAAAGTGAGCAGGGGCCACCAAGCAAAGCAGTGTGTGCAAAGGCTCAGGGGTCTGAAGGCTCGAAGTGACCCTGGGGAGCTACCAGGAGGGGGCTTGACTAGAGAGGACATGGGAGGGGGAAGGTGTCCCTGTCAGGATGGGCCACCATGCCAGGCTAAAATATCTGAGCACCATCCAACTGGCTGGGGAGTCTTGGTGGGTTTGAAGCCAAGCTATGACATAATCCTGTTTTAATAAGATCCAACAAGAAGCAGGTATGGAAAAGCTCTGGAAAAATTCTGAGCAGTAACCCCAAGGAATGCTCCACGTGTGGGTTCTCTCAATTTCTAAGAACTCCATGTGAAAGAAAGAGTTCCGGCTGGATGCGGTGGCTCACGCCTGTAATCCCAGCACTTTAGGAGGCTGAGGCAGGTGGATCATTAGGTCAGGAGTTTGAGACCAGTCTGCCCAGCATGGTAAAACACCGTCTTTACTAAAAACACAAAAAGTAGCTGGGCATGGTGGTATGTGCCTACAATCCCAGCTACTCGGCAGGCTGAGGTAGGAGAATAGCTTCAACCCAGGAGGCGGAGGTTGCAGTGAGCTGAGATCACGCCATTGCACTCCAGCCTGGGTGACAGAATGAGACTCCATCTCAAAAAACAAACAAACAAACAAAAAAACGCTGGGCGAGGTGACTCACGTCCGTAATTTCAATAATATTTTGGGAGGCCCGAGGCAGGCAGATCACAAGGTCAAGAGATCGAGACCATCCTGGCCAACACAGTGAAACCCCATCTCTACTAAAAATACAAAAAACATTAGCTGGGTGTGGTGGTGCGTGCCTGTAGTCCCAGCTACTTGGGAGGCTGAGGCAGGAGAATTTCTTCAAACCACAAAACAGGTTTCAGTGAGTTGGAATCGCACCACTGTAATCCAGCCTGGCAATAGAGTTAGACTCCATCTCAAAAAAAAAAAAAGAAAAAAAAGAAAAAAAGAAAGAAAAGAAAAGAAAAAAAAGAAGAAAAGAAAGAAAGAGTTTATGATCCAGACAGTTTTGACCCTCCCAACACACACACACACACACACACACACACACACACACACGTATAATATACATACTTATATATGTAATATATGTGCTACATGGGTGTTTTGTTTTTTTTTTTAAGATGGAGTCTTGCTCTGCAGCCCAGGCTGGAATGCAGTGGTGCAATCTCGGCTCACTGCCACCTCTGTCTCCCAGGTTCAAGCAACTCTCCTGCCTCGCCTCTCGAGTAGCTGGGATTACATGCATACACTATCACGCCCAGCTAATTCTGGTATTTTCAGTAGAGACAGGGTTTTGCCATGTTGGCTAGACTGGTCTCAAACTCCTGACCTCAGGTGATCTGCTGCCTTGGCCTCCCAAAGTGCTGAGATTACAGGCGTGAGTAACTGCACCCAGCCATATGTTACATGTGACTAGGCAAATCAGCATTGTTATCTGCCAAAGAAATGTAAAGGATCTGAGAAGGTCTGCAGTAAAAATAAACTTTTGGCTTTTGACTTTTTCAATTTTCAAAACTTCTTGCTTGATTTTGCCAATTCCAGAGTCACTTGACCATATAACTCTTCTCATTTCTCTCTCTCACCCTCATAATACCTATTAGCTTCCTGGAGAAGCAGCAGATTGGGAGAAAGGCTGCCAAACACTTCCTGTTTCTCAAAGTGCATCTCTTTTTCCTTTTGCAGCCCCCCTCCTATGCTGCCGCTGGCTAAAGGCCCCATTTTTAGAACTTCTCAGCAGTAGCCCCCACCATGGGCCAGTCACCTGGGCAGCTCCCAGCCTGTCTGACCTACAGCAGGTGATGCCAGCAGTCCTGGTCACTCTCTAGTGGGTTACCATAATCCAGAACAGTAGATAATCCAAAAGCCATTTATTTTTGGCATGCTTTAATGAGTTTATTTTTACTGTAGCCTTACTTTCCTAATTTGGCCTCAGACACATGCTAAAATGAGTGTGCTTTTTCTGAACACACTCTGAGTAAAGAGGGGGAAGGGGATCCAGAGAGATGCTGAGGGAGGCTGGCAGGGGAATGTCATACATGCTGTGGCCAGTGTCTCCATCCTCAGCGGCATGTTGAAAAGACCTCCAGATTGGAAACTGTGTGCTGACCTGGTCCCTGAAAACAGCAGCCCCAAGGAAAAATATGAGCAGAGTACATGGTTCAGTGAGATGTGATGTAACAAGCATGGGGTTGAGGGTCACACTGATGGGGGTTTGACTCCCAGTGTTGCAGACCCCCCTGCCCTTTCCATGACAGTAACTGGCTCTCAGCTGCCAGCACCTGCATCTTCCACCTGAGAGCTTCTGTCACATCAAAGCCACTCTACCTGCCCACAGGGTGGGCCAAAGCTGCCAGGGAATTAACACTCGCCATCCTTAATGTAAGAAGTCCTCAACCATTGCCTCAGCATAGGGGTATAAATACCCCTGCTCACTCCCTCCTCAGATAGTTCCATTCTGACGCTTGAGTTCTCACTGGCTCCCATAGGGGGCCTAATTCTCCAGGGGGATTAGGCTGCAGTTGCCACCAGAGATAGGTGGCTTGAAAACCTGCCCTTTGTGGGCTCCCTTCCCGCTTGTCTCACCATCTATTTGTGTTTTCTGGGCCTGCTCCCCAACAAATTACTTAGACTCAAATCCTGGCCTCAGAGCCTACTTCTAGGGTAACCCAGACTAAGAAACCTCCGCAGTCTGGGTGACCTGGGAGCAGTGGCTTAGCACAATCTGAGCCGCCATCTTCCCAATGATTAAAGAAGGGACATGACCCCAGCTCCACTCCATTCTTCTGAGGGTTCCAGATATCCCAACAGATGCCAAATAAACACTGAAACTTTGTTATTATCTGCAACAAAATCATTTATACCAAGTCAGGCCTGGAAGGGTCACCGAGCCGACTTCACAGCAGACCATGACATCCACAAGGAAACAGGAACAAGGATGCTGGAGGAGAGAAAGGATGCAGTTTTCTGCCATCTGAAGGCAGCTGGGGAAGCTTGGCCCACACACCACTGTGAGAAGGTGAGAAAGGGTCACCTGATTTAGTTTGCAAGAATCTCTAGCTGA
Organism: Saimiri boliviensis; assembly: GCF_048565385.1. Taxonomy (NCBI): domain Eukaryota; kingdom Metazoa; phylum Chordata; class Mammalia; order Primates; family Cebidae; genus Saimiri; species Saimiri boliviensis. The sequence continues at coordinate 105,014,777 of NC_133452.1, forward strand.
TGCCACCTGCTTTGCTAATTAGAAAATTACCTGCCAAATGAGTTCTTCCCCTAGCAACTGCCCACCAACCTGCTGACAAAGCCCCTCCCCTCACTCCCTCCATGGCTGGCTTTCTCACACTCACCCTTTACTCTAGGCATGGACTGTTCCCACTCAAGTCTCCAGGTTCCTGGGAGATCATGGGGTGGCCAGAAACAGCCAAGGATGATTGGGGTCCCCAGTCTGAGCCTTGCTTGCTGTGTCACCTTAGGAAAACACTCCCCTCTCTGGAGCACATTCTCCTCCTCTAAGAAAGGGGCAGAAAAGGACTCCAAGGCTAGGAATGTCTCATCTTCATCTGGGCTGAGTTCTTCATTCCTGCCATAGCTATTTTTTATCGTGTGTCTGCAATGAACCAGGCCCTGTTCTAGGTGCTTGGGATATACTGCTAAATGAACCAGAAACAGACCCTGCCTGCAGAGAGCTGATTTTCCCATTCTAAAAATCAGCACTTGCTGGAAAGAACAGCCCTGCTGTGCCAGAAGGACTAGATCACCCCAGTGTTCTGATGGCCTCACTCTCCTCATCCCCAGCTGCAGTATTCTCCCCACCCCTACCCACGCCAAAGATTACCAAGCACCTGAAATCCCAACCTACATCCATTCAACTTAATTAACACATGGTCTCCAAAAGACCTCTGTACCAAGTAGAAGAAACATTACCTGGGAGTGAGAATTACATTAGTCCTACCTTACAAGTATGGGGGATGAAGGTGTGATTCCTAGGTGGAGGGCAAGGTCATGCTGCAAGACACAGAAACCACAAGATGGGGAATGCGCATCTTTCCACGGGTCCCATCTCAGACTTTTCAGACAAAAATCATGCTGCTCCATTTGAGCTCGACTCTGGGCAAGGTGTACTCTTGCTCTCTGATGTGGCCCCTGTACAGAGGCAGAGAAGTTCTTAAGCCTCCTTCAACTTGCAGAGCCAGACTTCCATGTGGATTATCCATTTCCCTGCTCATTCATCTTTGGCACCTTCATGCTAACCAGCTTTCCCCGCCCCGATGCCTCCCCGCCACCTGTGCATGTGCATTGGAGGAGGCAGGCTCATTTCAGTATCAGTCTGTGCAAACCCTAATTAGGGGCTTAATTAGCAGCCTCTTCTCTCACACCCACCCACCAGCAACACACACTCGATGGCAAAGTGTGTTATGTGGCAGAGCTGGGGAGAGGGTTTATGGGATTCACTACCCTTTGGAATTAGTTCTGCTCCATCAGTATGGACGATTTGGCAACGACAACAGACTGAATCACTCAATCAAGGTTCACAAGAGCTAAGAGGGGGATCGAGGGCAGATCAGGCCTGTCTTGCTCCTGCTCCCCACCCACTTTCTCTGACACCTTATCTCCCAGTTCACCCCTTTCTAAGTCGAAGTGGTTGGTAACATATAAAAAGCCCTGTGCACTGCTTGAACATCAGGAAACCTGGATGCTAGTCCCAGTCCTGTCCCTAATTTGCTGTGTGACCTTGGGTGAATGACTAGCTCCCTCTGGGCCTCAGTTTCTTTATCTGTCAAATAATAGGATTGAATTAGACAACAATAAGAACAATTCTGCACACTGTGTGCTATGAACTTGGCCCTGTACTAAGCATTTTTTATGTAACATCTTATTTAATCCTCTGCTAATTTTAATCTGTTCCCTGCTCTCTGCAGTTGGTGACCAATAAATATTTGTTCAATGAATTTGTCTAACACCTCTATGAAATAAATGCTACTATGATCCCACTTGCTAGAGGGGAGAACTGAGGTACAGAGGATTAAGTAAGTTGCCAAGCTCACCCAGCTTAGTGAATGACAGAGCCCAGATCGGAGTCTGGGGAGTCTGGTTCTAGATCTGCACACTCATCTCCTATGCTGCTCCCTCCCGGATAATCTACTGACCACAGATGTGAGTCACAACAGGTCTTGGTCCTGTGCACTTCAGATCATTGGCCCAGGGTGAGCACCTAGTCATGCCCCATGAAAGCCAGCTAGCATCATTTTCTAATGTCCTTACATTGATGGCCTCCACATGACTCCTCCTTGAGCCAGTACAGATCATTCAGGATACACTCAGTCAACCATGCACCATCATTCAACCAATACACATATTGAGTGCCTACTGTATTCCAAGCACTGGAGGCATGAAAACGAACAGGATGTGGCTTCTGCCCTGGAAAATTTACCACATTACAGTGAAGTGTGGCTCATGTTACCCAACAGAAGTGATGTTTGAACTGAGTCAGGGAACTGCTCAGAAGCAAGTAGGTGAAGGTGGGCAAGGGGATTCTAGGAAGAGGGAATGGAAGTGGAGAGTGTGGGGGCAGCAGAGAGCTCAGCACCTTTAGCCGGGGCTGGACTGAGCAGTGGGGAGAGGTGAAGGCAGATCTAGACCAGGGCAAACCCCAGGGGTGTTAATCATGGGAGAGCCACCTCTTCTGCAGGCGTCAGGTAAGAGTTTGGGGACTCACTAATTGGGCCAGACACTGAACTCAGCATTCTACATAGATTATCAGTTTTGTTCAGAGGTGTGTTTTCAGTACTTAGAACAGTGTCCAACACACAGCAGGTAATCAATACAATATGTGCTGAGAGAGTGAATGAATGATTCTAATTCTCATAACAACCCTTTAAAATTAAGGAAACTGAGATTCAGAGAGATGGAATGACTGGTCTATATTGATAAGCAGTGGGACCAGGACTCAAACACTGGTATGGCACCAAATCTGCCCACCCAACCCTATATTCACGTTCTTTGCTATAAGACTTGGAAGCTCCTCCCACAAAGGGCAGAGAATACCACCCCTTGACTTTGGATTTGGCCGTATGATTTGTGTTGGCCAACAGAATAGTGTGGAAATGATGTACAGTTCCAGGTTTCAGATTCAGGAGATCTCATAGGGGCCTCTTGTCTTCCTTTGCTTCTACTATGGCCATGACAAGAATATGCCTGGCCCAGCCTGCTGGTCTCAGGAGTAAGATGAGGGCCATGAGAGCAGAGCTCTGTGCACAGCCTCTGCAGTCAAACCAGGCTCAGCATCACTGCTTTCAGCCATTGAGTTTTAGTGTGGTTTGTTACTCAGCAAATGCTGATGAATACAACAGGGGTAGAAAAAGTGATGAGTCAAAGGTGTCCTGATAACACACAGGGGAAGCAGGAGAGTCTATATGGCAGGAAGGAAAGGCTTCCCAGAGGAGGGGGCATTTGAACTGGGGCTGAAATGATGAGTAAGATTCATCATTCCTTCAATAATCTTGAAGTGTGCACATGCCATGTGCCAATCACTGTCCTAGGCATTAGAATTGCTCAGAGGAGAAGGGGCAGGGCAGAGTATTCCAGGCAGAGGGAACGGCATATATAAGAGCAGAGTGGTGCTGGGACAGTATGGCGTATCTGGGTTTAAAGGGTGTGTAGGACAGAGTGGAAAATGAGGCTGCAAAGGCAGCCGGGGCCAGGTGGAGCAGTTTGGGCCTGACTCTGAGGTGACAGAGACCCCTTAAGGATCTTAAGTAATTTATTGATGAGTTTTGGTTTTAGGCAGAATCTTCCTCTGGCAGCCATGAGAACTGTGGCAGGAAACAGGAAGCCCAGCCCGAGAGGAGATGATGCTGCAGTTCTGGCGAACGGCAGTGATGAAGGGGTGGAGGAGCGCAGAGGGGCTGGGAGGGAGGACCGGCAGCTTAAGGATGTGGGCTGAAGAAGGAGGTGCAGGGAGGGGGAGCAAACAGGACACTCTGGGCTCCAGCCTGGGCAGCTGGGTGGGAGGTTGTGGAACACGGGGAGGTGGGTCAGTTCTGGGGCTGGGGCAGGGAAAGAAGAGACAACAGTAAGTTTATGCTCCTGTTGCAGGAAAAGCCCCCTCCCTGGCAGACTTGGGTCCCGCCTAACCACCCAGCCATCTGTCCAACACAGCCAGAGGCATCGTGGCCTTCCTGTCCTTTCCTACCCACTCCCATCCCCAGCAGGAAGGTCCCTCTAATGGCCACTGCTGCTCATGCAATCTGAGGAGGACGAGCAGCTGGCTGTGTGCTGACACAGTGGTGCCAGCAAGGAGAAGGGCCTCTGGAGGCTGGGGCAGGCTGCGGTAGGGGGAGGGAGGGCCAGAAAGCTGCTATATCTGAGACCTGTACCCTCTGTCCAGGCCTGGCTAACCAGCCCCTTTATGATTTCCATGGCAGATGCTTGGTCCTGAATGTAGCTGGGGAGGCTGCCAACCCTGTGTCACCACCGAGCACCCTCAGAGAGGCAGCATCCAGCAGCCAGGAACAGGGTGAAGACACTATCTCAGTTCTGTCCCAGGCAAGCTAAGAGTTAGAGGATCAGTGACATAGGCACAGGAACAAACAGGCCAGGTGGGAGAAGCCACTGAAGAGACAGTGAAGAGTGCAGGGAGGCAGACTCCGAGTGCTTCCTTCAAAGGCATGGAGCTGCGCCACTAGAGAGACACAGCTAGAGTCAGAGAAAACTGTGCAGCCGGAAGGAAAGAGGGAGAGACAGGAAAAGTATGTATGTCATCGTATGTTGAATAGAGGAGAGAAGAGAGGAGGAAGGGGAAAGGAAGGGAAGATGAGAAGGATGGGGATTCTCACGTGGAACCTGCCAGCAGCAAGACACTCTTGCTGTGCCATGAAGGAATGGGGGCTGGAGTGGGGAGAGGTTTAGAAAGGGCACTGACACTCCCTTCCCAGCCAGGATCTCAGAGCCCCAGGCACCTGTGAGCTGAGGCTGGGGACCCGAGCAGCTAGACAGAGGGGGCTTCTTCGACAATTTGAAACAAAATGGGCACAGCTTTCTAATACTAACAGCCTGTTATTAAAATCAAGTGCTATTTTGCAAAATGCATTTGCCGGAGAATCACTAATTACAGGCAAGGCACATTTCTGTGTGTTGGTGCCGATTAATCCTGAACGGTTTAAGCAGTCGAATTTTATACATATAATTATCACTCAAGATTCACTAAACAGCAACAAGATGCTGTGGGCTCTGCCCTTGAGGGACTGTGTGGCAGGCAGGGGAGGAGGCAGGGAGGTGTCCAGACAAGGAGGTTCTAGCTCAGGCTGGGCTGTACTGTATCACATGCTGGCAATGTCACCTTGACCCACCTCCTCTTATCTCTCTCCTACATCCTGGAGTCCAACAGAATAAAGATGCCGATGAAAAGGGAGGGATGGGAGAAGCTGAACACAGCCCACAGGGGAGCTGCTCATGCAGTACCCCTTCCCAAACATGGCCCCACTAGGAGACTGAACTAGCTGTGGGCTTTGAAGCAAAAGGTATATTCCATTCTTCTGTGGTCTTAGATTTTCATCTGTGAAACGGGCTGGCTGAAGAGTTTCTCAAAGATTAAGCCCATGCCTCAAAGACCAGAAGGAAGAAAGGGAGTCTTTATGGGGTTCTATGGTGCTGCTCAGCTAAAGAGGATGGGTCTTCATAGAGCCAGATGTTGTCTGTGGTGCTGCCAGCTGCAAGGCATGCTGGGAGGACCTGCTGGGAAGAGGTGGCAGGGAGCTGGGGCAAGCTCACACCAGTGCAGGGACAAACACAGAAAACCTGAATGGCAATGTGGGCCTGAGGGCCGGCCAACTGCCCATTTTGAGAGGAGGAACAAATTCAGATAAAAATCAGGTTCAGCCTAGAGGGTGCCCAGGAGGGGGTGTCATGTGGGCTTCTGAGCAACAGCAAGGGAGTTGGGGTATTCGAGTGAGACCCCGTGGAGCAAGAAGGCTGAGCATCCAGCCAATTTTGCAAGAAGAAAAGGCCCAGAGCCTCAGCCTACTACCCAAGGCACAGGCTTCCCCAGTCTCAAGGGAAGCTGGAGGGTGGTAAGAAGGTGTGAATTCCCGGGGGGGAGCAGGTAGATGAGGAGGAGAGGTTCCTGTCTGCACACAGCTCTAAGAGAACGACTGCCCTCTGCACCTCCCTCATTTCCTGCCCAGCTCTCTCAATGGTAGCTGGGATGGAACCAGCAAGCACGGGCTGGCAGGGGGACTGTGTGAAGGTTGCTATTTCCCACCTGCACCAGAATTCCAGGGCCCTGGCCTGCCCCCTACTCCAGAGCCCCTTCCTATGGAGGAATCCTGGGAGCACGACAGTGTGAAAAGTGCTGGCTTTGAAGCAGGCAGTTGCATCTATGTGGGACCCCACAGGGGTTTCAAAGAAAAAACAGGGAATCAGGGATGAGAGCTGGTCATGCCTTCCCTGAGCCCACCATGTTTGTGTCTCTGTCCTCTGGGTGATGGGCAGAAACGGGCTGAGTGGCAGATGCGGGGCCCGCAGTGGGTGTGAATGCACCTGTCTGGAAGGCGAGTGTGTGGCAAGGGGAGGACACACAGGCACTGGGCCACGTTAGCAAACCTGCCGCCAGAATGGCATTAGAGAGACTGAGTGTGCAAATGCGCACTGTGGCGCAGGGAGTCTCAGTAGGTGTGAGCTTTTCCTTTTGTTACCATGGTCCTGGTTGCTTCAGGGGCTCAAGGGGCCACTTGAAGCCCAGAGGAACAACAGACTATGTGTCACTAGGCCAAATGTGTCTGCACACAGCTTTCACAGGATGACTGCCCTCCGTGCCTCCCTTATCTCCTGCCCCTAACGACAGGTGACCAGCTTTCCCAATGGGAACTGGGATGTAACCAGCAAGCAGGGGCT